>NC_132936.1:40035000-40335000 GCF_034638445.1 Ciconia boyciana
TGTCTCCATTCCCACTTCAGCAAATGATCTTTTGTTTAAAGCTGCCACACCTCACACGTCATTTTAAAAGGCAAAATGGGCTACTGCTTTTTCTGCCATTCGTGCAGCAGGTATCCTATCCTTCTGAGGATTTTTTTAACATTTCTTGCTTTCAGTACAGGGAGGTCCTGTGCACAGCTGCAGGTTAATGGTATCTGTAACAAATTGCTATCTATTTTAACAGGTGCTCCTCCTGTTGCTCGGCTCCTCCAGAGCCCATTCCCTTTCTTTCTCAGGCATTTAGGAGATGTGCTGATGAAGGTACAATCTTTTGCCAGGCGGACTATTTAGTGGAGACAAATTGTGTGATCATAATAAAAAAAGTAGTTACGCATTCACTGACACTACTTCACTCACTACAAAATGTCTATGTTTATGTCTCACTTTTTGGTTGAAAATACATCTTTCTTATTTTTTTAACTTCCCCAGATTTTAAAAGTCTGTTATTTCTGGCATTCTGATGTCTCCTTCTTTCTTTTCAGTTTTACCTTTTTTTTTTCCTAGGGGATTCTCTATCCCTTCCTCTTCCTCTTCCTCTTCCTCTTCCTCTTCCTCTTCCTCTTCCTCTTTCCCTTTCCCTTTCCCTTTCCCTTTCCCTTTCCCTTTCCCTTTCCCTTTCCCTTTCCCTTTCCCTTTCCCTTTCCCTTTCCCTTTCCCTTTCCCTTTCCCTTTCCCTTTCCCTTTCTCTTTTCTCTTCTCCCCTTTAGTTTGCCAGTCCTGGAGCAGCTCTATGTGTGAAATTCTCTAAAATCTCATTGATGACATCAATGTTGGCAACTTTGTTTCCCTCCCAAAGCTTAGGATAAGCTCTGACTTTCTCTTTGGTATTTTTAAGAAACCTACAAGGTAATAAAATTCACATTTACCATCTACAGCCAGTTATGGACAGCATTTAGCCAGTGGCTGTCATGAAGGGGCAGAAGAAAGCTCTTTCCCTGGAGAGCTGTCAGTGGGGCTGTCTTTGCAGGAGCGGCCCTTGATAAGCTGATGGGGAGAATGGGGAGGACTGGATGTTGCAGCAAGAAGTGGGAGAGAAAATGGCACCTTGGGGCTCTGTAAATATCTCCGCCCCCAGTGCAGAATGGCAATTCTCCCTGCAATGTGATGAATAATTGCGGGGGAAAGATTGTTCCCATTACCCTTAGTGTGCAACCCAGCCCAGTTAAATTCTTAATACTGCAAATGCTTAAAATACACTGTGTAAATTTTTTTGGTGCTTTATGACTCACAGGTCTCAGAAATGGCCACAATATATTTTTGATGTTGTGGTGGGTTTTTCCCCCTCTTTTTTTAAACAAATTTCTGTCAGGAGAAGAAGAATGTGAGACCCTTCTGTCTTCCCTGTAAAAGCAAAATTTCCACTAAGGACACCTGAACACCAGCCACAGTTTTGTTTATATCCTGGCAACTGGCTGATGCTTGCTGTTTTTCAGGAATTTTGGCTGAATGAAGCACTGACATCCCCGCTGGTCATCCCAGTGGAGGCATGCTATCATCTGCAGAAGGTATTTTCCTGGCCACTGCGGACAGCGAGCTGCTGGATTGCAGACCTACGTTGCCTGGGTCTGCTAGTAGTTGGGAGCTCTTGGAAGAGATGGTGAGCATGCATTGAGCAGTTTGAGGATATGTGTTGGGGGATCCTTGGCACCCCATATCCCCAGGGCTGGGCCCCCGTGTCTGACTTCTAGGGAACACAGAGCTGCTGTGCCCCATGCTCAGGAAAGCCAGGCAGGCTGGCTACATGGGGTAGAGATGTACAAATAGCGAACACCACTCATTTTCTCATAACAGGAACCACACATTTGCCACAACTGCCTCTGCAACTAACGGTCATTCTCCCTCAGTCTCCCTCCCAGTGCTGCAAATGACTGGAGGAGGTTGACGGAGCTGAGAGTAGAAAGTCTCATAAGTGCATGCTCTGCTTTCACGAGCCTTATCTTCTTTCCTAGACTTTCCCTTTTGGGTAACATTGGAGACAGACGGCTGGCTCAGATGGACCTTTGGTTCAATGCAGTACAGCTAACTGATGTTCTCAAGAGAATGGCACAGATAATATCCCCCTGTGGCGAGCGCTCTGCTTCTGATACATATCGACACATTTTTATGCTACTTTTGGGCATAAGCTCTCCATCTAAAAGAGTTACAGATCTAAAAATGGGTTTACTTTGAACCGACATCTGCAACTTTTCTCCTACTGCAGAGACAGGGTACTGGGGAAGAAAAAGTTACAACATTTTCTGAACAATCATGCTTGAAAGACAGAATTTTTTTCTGAACCATAATTTGGTTTTCATGTCTAAACTTGGTCAGTTGATACGTTTTTCATAAGAATGTGAAATACTTTGAGTCTAAATTAACACCTTCAGCTTTACTTAGTGAGAAAAACTGCTCATTACTCCCAAGTAATTTACTAACAATATTATTACATGAACAAAACCAATTTAATGTAATCTGGCATTTATGACTTCCACATAACATCAGCTGCTAAAGTAAGAAAACAACAAAAATACCCCTTTTATTCAGAAAAAAACCCTTAAACTAATAAGCATGTTCCTAATATTAAAATCAAGTCAGAGATCCTATTCACTTTCATTACGTATAATTTATGACACTTGGATGCAGTTTAATAAGGTCATAAAAATGCCAGTTGTGGTATCTCATAATACTTTTTATAAACTGGTTTTACAGTCTACCCTTTGTTCCAAAGTTCAAAGTGACAATTGAAATGCACAGGTTGCCCAGGGGTTCAGACTTTTTGCTGGAAGTACTGACTGGTGAATACCTTAATTTCTAATATATCTATATTTTTTTCAAAATCTTGGTAATTGTGGGGAACATTCCTTTCCTCCAGATGTGCCAAAGCTGATATTTTTCAATTTAAAGAAAAATATCAAGAATTCAGTAAAAGGAACACATTTTATTGCTGTACACTTTTTTTTGGATGAAATGAAAACTGTGCAACATTTATTCCTAAGCAGGTCAAAGTCAAACAATACTTCTAAGTGCTGTTACAATAGTGGCATTATATTGTCCCTTGTCAGCTTTCAATTACTTCATCCACCTAGCTGATCACTGACTTATTTCCTGGCTTAGGTAAATAGGGCTTTTGGTGCACTTCCCTTAAGTCATTTCAGAGAAGATAAATTAAATAATGATTGCAATTTAATATTGTGATAGTGCTAAAATATTTCCTTCAAGCTTCAAGTTTGACCACAAGTTTCCAATAATATACTTTTTTTCACTTGCTAGCTCAAACCTGAGGTTTTATTAAATTCTACAGCTGCAGTCAGTATTTATGTTTTCATCTAGCAAATTGGACATTTTAAATAATAAAGAGCATGAAGTTATATATAAAAACAGATAACACTTGCAATTCATTTAAGGTGGAAACTTTATTTAAAATTAATCAAAATCCACACAATACGGCACAGAGGTCGAAATTCTTAGCTCATTATACTGGAGTAAATCTGGGGAAAATCCATCAACTTCACTGAGGTTACTCCAGGATCACAGCCAAATACTCAAAACCTCAGCTGGGCACATATTCCTAAGGGACGCAGTGCCCCATGTGCACAGGGCCCTCAGTGCGCAGAGGCTGGTCCATCTAGGGAAGATGTCCTGTTGATTTCAAAGAGGTGGTTAAACTTTCTCAGCACACTGGGAATCTAAGTCAAGGTAGCCCATTGGTATCATTAGAGGAGTCTTTGCAGCGAAGATCTCAGTCTTGCAAGTTTCATGGCTGGTCTTCTGCAGGGGAGACTGAGCGCTGAACAGGAGGTAAAAGCCTGGACTATGGCTTTAGAGGTGGGCACTGAAACAGTCCTCTTCCCTGCAGATAGGCAGTCCTCATTTCACTTTGCCCTTGCACTTTGATGGTTCACCTGCACGTTCCCTTTAGGAGAACAAACTGATAGGCAATGAAGTATGTAACACGTTCCATTTGCAGATAAATGAGGTGTGGAATCCTCATTTGTCACTTTGCAATCATTGTTAACATCCTCCGCTAATTATACCTTTTCTGACCATGTCCGCAGCGAAGCATGTCACTGCTGCTTCAGAGGAGCAGAGTTCTGCATATGGCATATCTCCACGCAAAGGAGCTGCTCGAGTGACGAGAATGGACCTGTGTTGAGAAATTCCTCCTGCTTTGCTTCCAAAGGCTCCCCAACATCTTGTGTTTGCTGTGATGATAGCTGTGTTTGCTTGTTTTGACCTTGTATGTGATAGCTTGTATGCCAGGTTCATCTCAGCTGTTAGCTATAGTTTTCCAAGAGGGGAATTCCCAAACAGAGATTTCAAGCCGGTGCCCCAAAGAAATACTTAAGCAGAAATACGTTGGGTTAACTAGCTTGGACGGAGAACAGAAATTTGTTGCAGATGAAGTTAGTGAAGTTTCTAGAGAGACAAATTACTATCAGTCATGTTCCTTATATCTATGCTTAAGGACAAGGCATCATCCTAATGTTCTGGCACTATGCAAGCTCAGCAGTAGGGTCTCCCCACCCTCAGGAGCCTGCAGTGTTTGTGGACTAGTCAGAGATGAGTGAGGAAAAGGTTATACTAGTGACAGAACAGCAACAGCTACTCCTAGGCAGGTTGAGCAAGGAAAGAGCACAACTTAGGTCTTCCACTTTTGGACACTTTTTTCCTGTGAAGGCATCTGTGCTGTAAGCACAACACTGAGCATAGGGAAATTCACCCTAGAGGTGGTCTTTGGCAATTTGAATTCTGTTATTTCTGAAAAACACAAAATCTTCCAGTTTTGTCCATGGATCTATAGGTGATTTTAGAAGTGGAGAATAAATAAATAAATAAATGGGTTGTTTTTTTAAAAATTAAAATGAAAATAGAGCTTATCCTGGGAAAATAGCACCAACATCTTACAGCTGATCTGATCTCTCCCCTTCCCACTGTCCCGCAGGAAATTCTGACTTCATGTTTATTTTCCTTTCTTTAAGATGCTAACTTGAAAAACAAAAGGAAAAGGAATCCCAGTTGCAGCCAAGCTCAAGCCACACAGAAACAGCTCAACAATACATAATGCAAAGGATTCCAGCGGATTTGCAAGTAGGAGGCTAAAATAAGACAGAAAGTAGCGGAGAGAATACATGGATACAGACCTTCTACTCATGCTACTGTAGGAGTTGGAATATAAACTAATATTTAAGTGTGTTGGGCCAAGCTCACCCCGGTATAATTATACTGTAAGCATCTAATAGTGGAGCAAATCTTGGAGCTATTTAACATGTGAGTAAGGAAGCAGCACATATGAAGGAGGTCTTCACCAGGCTGACCAAGCCTAAGGGAGATTGGGCAGTAGCAGAGGAGGGGAGCTGGACTTTGGCTTTGTGAGCACAGTCATACCTTGGGGGTGGAAAGTTCAGATCACCCTCCCTGCCCTCCCCTCTGGAGCTCTGGGAATCCTGCCTCATCCCTCCGCTCTGCACAGGGGTCAGGGACGCCTGCAGAGAAGCGGCAGGGGCAGAGGGGAAGCAAAGACAGCAGACTTCCTTTCCCTAAGAAAATAAAATTATTTTTGTGGGTAAGGGAGTTGGCCATTGCTTCTTGACATTGGAGAGCTAGGTTGCCTGCCTCGATGCCCAGAGTGCGTATCCTAACCCCTTCCCCAGGGCATGGGCACCCTTTCAGTTTGCCGGTAATAAAAGTGTCTGTGAAAAAGCTGACTTTATATTTTTTAGAAAGACTGTGAGAGAGACAAAAAAGGCAGTTGAACTTCAAGGGAGATTTTCCTCCATCAGATAAACTCCAAGAGGAGCTACGCACACATAAAATACCTCTGCTATCATTTCCACTGGGTCCTTTGGGAAGATTCAGCATTTTGGAGCCAAAGGCCCATGATCAGCAAAGCATCTGTGCTCCTAACTCCTCATTTAAAGTCTGAATTCCAACTGAAGTCAGTGGGGAGTTTAAACAGGAGTTGGGAGATTCAATATTTCGCGGAGTATTGGCCACCAATATCAGTGCGCTGCTTAACTCATAAACTGTATTTACAATTATTGCTCATATTCATCCACTGACACATTTCAGGTGCTTATAGATGCTTCTAATAGTATGCAGTAAATCACCCTAAAGAGCTGAGATACAATTTTTAGAGTTCAAATGGGAATACTCACTAGATGTGAGTGTTTGCAGGATCAGGACCTATTTTCCAGAACAGGTGCTTAAATGAAATGATGAAGTCATTATAGTTGAGCAACTTAATACAGAGAAATAGCTCACATTATTCTAGTACCTATAGGGCTCTGGCATAAGTGCCTAAATTAAAAATTTGAGAACTTATTAGGCAGGAGGATTAGATTTGGCATTTCACTTGGAGAGCATTTTGCGGATGTGGGAAAAAAATTAACTTCTTTTTGTGCATATATAGGTATTTTTTGCCACCTGGAAAAGTTGCATGGTTTTGACATCACTTCCACTTTCTTCTGCTTTTGAGTTTGCTCCTTTTCTGTGCTGCAGACTCTTTAGTGCTATGAAAATCAAGGTTTGCTCTTGAAACAGGCATGTGTTCAGGAAAGTACAAAATGTCTATCGGAAAGGCAATATAGTGCACTCTTTGTGGTCGAGAGTGTGGGAAACTCCATTCAGCTCATTTTCATGACAGAAGCACTGAACCACATTAACACAGAAGGAAGACGTAGAAAACGTTTAATGGTACTGCAACGCTTTGTTTATTCTTAGCTAAGCCTACACGGCTTCCAAATGAGCCCACTATGCAATGTGACTACATAAGGTTAACTGCTGGGTACATTAAGCAAAATACTCTCTCTTAGATGCTTGTTTAAGTCATCATTTCTGATCATTTATCAGACTTAATGTGCTACAGCAGACTGCAGGTCACAATGTGTCATTTCCAAAAGAACTTTGACTTTTCCCTTTCCAGGGTCAGAAGCCGGTAATGTTTAGCTGAAATCACTGCATTGCACTTCATAGCTTCCAGTGGATTCACTGAGGCTTTGGAGAGCCATTCTCGCTAGACCAGGGTGCTGGCTCCAGGTATTTGGGTATTAAAATCTGAGGGAACTGTTAAAGTACAGGCAATCAGCTGAGATTTAAGCTGGCCACAAAAAAGCTCACTTCATTTTTTGGGAAAAGATCATGAGAGGTACAGGAAGGATAATTTTTTTTCCAAACTGGTAGTGGGAGTTCTCTCTGGAGAAAAACACCAAAACCAAACAGCCCTCACCTTTTGAAGATTATTTTCATGAAATCCAAGAACGAATTGAAAAAGTTTGGGGTACAATTTTTAATGTGCTCTGTGAGTGCTTCCCCAATTCAAGGTAAAACAATAGGGCTATTTATCTGGTGAGTTCTACAACTAAGTGAATTATTTGCAGCAAAAAGTTTGTTTCATGACTTTTGATCTCCTTTTTTAATCTAGAAAATATGTGGATTTTTCAGATCTATGATTTTTTTAACAGGCTGGGGTCACATTGGTGGGGATTAGACAAGGGTAAGATGGAGATGAACAGACTTTTGCTATTGTCTCCCATTTCCTCTTTATATGCTGGGCTATAGTCTGTTTTCAGCTGCATTTGTGGCTCCATAGTAGACAGAGTAAGAGGAGTGGCTATATTAAAAACATAAATCATGGAACTAACATGATATGCTCCAAGTATCGTAACACACTTTTTTCCTATGTATCAATCCTTTACTCACATCCTACATGGATGCATAAATAATCTAGGTGAAGATGGCACTACTGCATCTATTATCTAACACTTCTCATTATAAGATCCTGTTTTCAGCTGATAATAGTTTTACCAGATTTCAGCCATTTAAGAATGCGTTATTTTTTTTTCTGGAGTACCTCCTTGGTATCGATTGGTCTTCGGAAAGGTTTCAGCTAAGATGTTCTGGTGTTCCTAAGAGATTTGGGGAGAATATGTTGCTTTTTGCAGGCTAAAAAAAGTTCTGCAAGTAATTCATTGACAAGCACTGCATATCTGTGCCTTGGGGAAGAGGCCTGAGATTTGCAATAGGGATGTGCCTTTTGCCAATCCTGTGACAATTTACCTAAATAGTAAAATATTTCAAGTACCTACTTGTTCAAAGGGTGACTGCTGAATCGTCCAGAGGCTCTGTCTACTTCCATGCAGACGGCCAGCACCAGCACCCCTGTAGAGGATGGCTGGGCATGTTCCTGTCTCGCATGTTCCCATCTCAGACTGCGGATGCTGAGCAGGACCCTCTCGGCTAATGCAAGAAGATGGAGGGAAGCCATTGTAAAGTGGAGCTGGAGGTTGGAGACTAAATAGGAGGAGGAAGTGCTGAGAACTTCATGTTATAGCATGCTGGGAAGATAGGTTCATCCTAGTTTCTGAATCATTGAGTTAGTATCATGGAAGTCTTAAAGAAGTGCCTAAGAAGAAAGGAATATTTTTATATTCAGGAACTTATGCAAGCTGGTGTACATTAAAAACGTCCTAGGAGACACTCTACAAAAGTTGTGGAATTAAAATATTGACTAGCCACTCTGTCCTTAAGTGGGATGGGAGTCCTGTCAGAAAATAGTACACAACACTTAGTTAAAGGCCATTTTATAATACTGTATGTTCAAGGGGGCAGGGCAAATTGTTGTTGTTTGAGGATCTTGGTTTTCTCATCTCCTAAGAATTCCTTTGTTTTTTATCTTAATAATCTTCTTCTAGTGCAACTTCTTGCATTGTAGTAATTAAATAACAACCATTGTGTAATTCGGCAGGTCCAAGAGAGTTTTTAGATTTATGAGGAATCTAAATTGTGAGGAATCTAAAACACTACTTTTTTGGGGAGCTGTGAAACAAACAAACACAAGAAACCCATTGAGGTTGTTAGGATCATTTGCTTCCTTGTTAAATGTTCATTACCCTTAAATGGGTACATTTCAAAGGGAACAGAATAACACGAGGAGATCCTCTGTGAAGACTTTCTAGACCAGGACTGTTACAAAAAGTTACCTCTCTCTCCCAGGATGTTCAGAAACATAAATTGTAATTTGGGAAGGAAAAGCTTTAACAGACAACCGCATTTAAAAAGCAACTTGCATTTAAATGTCTTGCTAGCAAAGCTGGGTTTCGTATCTGTGAAGGAAAAACTTGGTGAGAAAGGAAATGAGTGAATAAAGGAAAAAAGAATAAAGAAAAAACAAGACAAAATGAAAAATCCCGGCTAACCCCCACCCGTTCTCCTTCTTTCCTCCCCCCAAGAATAACAAACACAGTGGAAGAGAGATTTTTTTTTTTAATGCAATATTTACTATCAACACAGAAGATGTATTCTTTCTCCAAGGAGAATTCACTCATTGGTAAGTTATTTAATATTGTTTTAGTGTCCAAAGTGTATGGGCATCTCATAGAGCGAGTACTTGTGAAATTACTGAGTTACAAGAGTCTAAATTCAGCATCCAGCCAGCAGCAAGGGGCAGGATGAACGACGGGAAAAGACAGGAATGAAATGAGTCAGTAAGGCAAAAGCTCCTTCTGTCTTAAAAAGATCTTAACATTATTTTTAATACTTATTACTTTCCATCAGGTAGGAAGGGGGACATAAGGCATAGACTTACAAAGGCTTGAAATAGTCCCTCAAGTTCAAAGCAGTCTGAGACATCTGCAAAAGCCAAGAATACTCACATACTTCTAGTCGTACCACTGAGCACTTGTGTGCCACACGGTGTTATCTGAACAGACTAAGAAAGGGTCATGGCACTCCTGCGTGGTCAGTATGGTTTGTTCATTCCCGATTTCCACACCGAGAAACTCAAGAGGAGCTTTATTATGGCTGTACATTCAGAGATCTCTCTGTGCCACTGAGAGGAAAATAATTTTTAAGCAGGTAATTAAATTGACTCTAAAATTCTGTAATTGAGCATCTCAAAGTGTAGGGGAAAAGTGTGTTGCATTATTTCTGTGGCCTTATTAAAAAATTATCCCATGCTTGCCAGCTGCTGGAACATAATTTAAGAGTTAAAAATGCCATATGAAAATTAAATGAAATAGAAAATCCAGCATAAATCAGTTCCAATCCACATATTTACACGTTTTTGGTTTTTTTTTTAAATTTCTCTCTTCTCTCATTCAAAAAAATGGACACATTGCTTTTTCCTCAAACTTTCAACAACTGCAAAAAAAGCCACAATTTGGCAGAAAGCTGGACTGTAAAAGTTCAGCCTTATAGGTGAAAGTTTTGGAAAGTTATGAGCAAATGAAAACAGGGGCTTAGCATGGAAATGCATAGGCATCCTTAATTACAGCTGTTGGTAGCTCTCCAGCTATATTGCGAACGACATGTGTTTTTTCTACTTAAAGTCCTAATCCTGTTAGTAGATGTGTCAGCATGGAGCCCCGCAGCTGTGGCGTGTTTCCCCAGCGTCGGAGGGACGTCTCGTGAGCAGAAGAGTCTCTACAGTGTTTCTGCCTGCGCCGTAGACATCAGCTGCGGATGGCTGTGAACACTGGGAATGTGTAAGAATAGAAATCTGTGAATGGTGCTAATGTCTAATGTGATTAGTGAAATTCCAGTGGTGTTAAAGCAGTCAAAACTGAACGTGGAAACAGCTAATTAATTCCATGGGTTTAGGAACACAGCACTGACAAGGGTTTGGGGTCATATATAACATACACAGAGCATTAATAAATGATGAAGATCGAATGATAAACCACCCAAGCTGTGCAGTAATCCCACAAGAAAGTATTATCTGGAGCATCTTACTGAAATTAGTCTTACTGAGAAAACTGGATTAAAGTCTGAACTATATGTTTACTGGCTATTGTTAAAGTCAGTATGAAATCACTGACAGTTAGAAACTTCCAGCTATGTTTATGGTCATGTTATTTCCAGAACACATACAAGAGTCATACTTTGAAATTATTGCAACATTGTTATTGTGGGTCCAGAAGCCCAGTAAATTTGGGGACTTTTGCGGGAAGCACGTTGTAGAGAGGACTGTTGGGCAACCACATCAGATATATCTGAATAAGGTAATCTTTTGGTCCTGATTTACAGGAAACCTCATCTGTCGTAAAGATTATTCAATCAACTTTTTAATATATTAAAAACAAATGTATGTTAGAAAACATCTCTGATGTAAAGCTATGGTCCACGTCCCAATAGCTCAGGAGAGGAGAAGGCTTGAGCCTGGCTGTGAGAAGGGGGAGAAAGGAAAGGTGGGAGGGTAGCAGCACACAAGGGCACCGTCCCCTGTGGGTCCTGTGCCCGTTGGCATGCCAAAATGACCCAGTGGATACGTAGGCAAAATCGCTTCCCATGCTGCTGAAAAGTTGTACATACTGAAAGATGGAAAGTGAAGGCTTTTTCCCATCGTCAGCACTTGCTGTCGGCTACCAAAGCAGGCAAACAAGCACTTTCTCATTTTCTCCTTTGCTAGTACTGAGAAGTAATCTACAAGTTTGAGATTACCCATAATTTGGCCAAAATCAATAGCAGGTGGGTTATTTCAAACTGTGCCTCATTTTTGTGTTTGTACAACATCAACACCTTTAATCTTGTTAATACTGACAGGGAAAACGTTCACTTCACTCACTGCAGCCTCTTTATAAGGCCAGTCTGGGTTGAACAAACATTCATTAGTTAATATTTGTGTAACACTTTAAAAACCTATAGCACTATGTAAGTGCTAAAGATTATTATTATTTTTGAGAGCCAAACAAGAATTTAGTGGGCTACACTGAAAAGAGTTGCTGTAATAAAAATATTAGAAGTATGGTTTAAAAAAATAATGTGAAGTGTAAATTAAATAGGCTTAAAAAAAAAATTCAAGCTGTCTCTTTGCATTCAAACTACCATGAAAGCTACTTGAGCAACAGTTCCAAAAAATTTACAGAGTATGAATTTTATTCCAATACTCACTCTGCGTTTTAAGAATGATCACTAATAGTCTTAGAAACACTATGGGAAGTGTGTATTTGAAAGATGACTACTGTATAATTGCCAGTAAGTTCTGTATTCCAGCATGTGCTAATGATTTTTTTTTTTAGAAAGAATATTCCGAGAGCCCCGTGAACTTTTATATATCATAGTAATGAAACAGAAACACTTCTTCTGGTGCCAAGTTTCTATTAAATCAGTCTTTGGGAAAAAAAAAAAAATCATCCCACTACAGTAAGAAGGATTTTAATAGAAAGCTTTACAATGGGTCTGGCAGGGGATGCTCTGAAATAATGAAAATGTATAGAACAAGCTCCAACCTTAAACAACGGTGGCAGTTGATTAGCAAAGCGGAATAAAGATTTTAAAGAGATTTCTATCTCTGTTTAATAGTCTTCTAGGAAATCTGTTTTATTATAGCTGCTCGTTGAAAGGCCACGGCTCTCAGTGGTTGTTATTCACTATTGCTATGGAAAGGGGACAGCCAGAGCATCCCTCACATCTTCCCTGTAATCTGTAAAATCAACAGCTAGCCTGGATCTTTCACATGACTTAGGCATATGTGGATTAGATTTAGGAAAAAAAAGGCTATTGAAGCAAAGATAAAATAAACCTGATTGAGACTGAGAGCTTGACATAAGATATTTAACATCTGAGTAACTTCACAGTTTAAAATTGTACAATACTGTTTGTCTTCCTCCCACACTAGGAATTTACTATATCCTCTGAGCTGTTTGGATCCAATTTCTCTAGTTTATCTCATTCCTGTTCGAGGCCCTGGATCCTACTCACATCCCCAGGCTTGTCACTATATTTTATCCTGTGACTGTTTCATGCTGATCACACAAACCTCCCAAGAGCAGAGACACGCACTGAGGACTTCCCTTCGTGCAGGCTTGGTGTTGCGGTCTGCCTTGCCCTTTCTGTGATGCTCACTCAGTGTTGCCTTCACAGGGGCACAGTCTGAGCCAGACTGGGGGAGACGCCTGCTCAGGCATGCTTGGCGTGTACGTGCCGTTGTTTTGAGCTCTTCTGGGCTGCTGCATCCCAGCTTTCTTGGTGGACTCTAACACGAGAAGATGATGGGAAAAATGGCCACTATGGCCACCACCTCCTCCTCCCCCTTGCATCTCTCTGCTTCATGGCCACGCTGCTGAGCTCTCAGACCCATCTGGACAGAGAGGTTTTGGGCTGGCACAACAGTGGTGTTGGAGAGGACGTAGGGAAAGGCCTTCAGAGGGCGGCCAGCAGGCTTCCAAATTCCCAGGGCACGTGACATTCTTCTGAGGGCCAGGTCCTTGGTGGCTTGTACCCTGTCTCTTCCAGTTGGTAACTGCAGTCCCATGCTTTTGCACATCATGGCAAGAAGTTGTTACTGTCACCGAGGGAAAATAAGAAGCAGGTAAGAAGAGGTGAAAAGACATCAAATTACGCCTAACCTCTTTAGTTCTTCTGCAAATTACTGGTCCAAAGATGAAAAGGGAGTGACTCATATCAGGTTCCTAAAAGCCCAAATACAAGGCAGATTTTATCGTAAGATCTGTGGCAAACTGTACTAAGGGGGGTCAGACTGTGCTTCAAGGGCTCACCCCATCGCTGAGGATCACACCAGACCCTCAGGATCCCTGTGCCAGCTACTTACAGGAAGAAGTCATCTGTGCCACTGCAGCACTCGAGACAAGTTCTCTTTGATGATGCTCAGAAAAGTTGCTTACAGTGTTTGAAAATGTTTCCAGAGGAAGCTGCAAACGTGCAGCAGCTGCTCAGGAGGTGTGCAGCCAGTGCAAAGGTGTTACATCCAGAGGTGCTAAGTACCCGAGCCCCTTCCTGACACCAGTGGAGCAGAGGGCTGTGTACCTCTCTAAAAGCAGGTCACTTCTCTGGGTACTTTGGCTAAGGACGGAGGCAACAGAGATATCACCTGTGTTTGAAAACCATTAAATGATTAAAAGCAAATATAGAATGTGTTTAGACAAGAAATTATTCCAGACCTCTATTTCTGACTGCTTGGTATGAAAAATATGTAAATGAAAAAGTGTACATGCTTATGGAAATCTGTGGGTGAAAACATACAATGGGTCCATGTGTTCATATTGAAACTTAGCTAAAATTAGTGTTTTCTGGCAATTAAGGGACGGCCCTAAACTCTCACACTTTAGAAATGCTTAGTTCACATTTTAAAATAGGGATTTTAATACTCTGCAGTACCATTCTTCTTTTTTACTAATGTATAATTCTTTCTCTGCTCTTGAGCACTTTATCAGAGACATTACACTGTGCAACAGCTTAAGCACCTCTGCAGTTATCAAGGTTTCTGGTTTAACATGCCTTGTTTTAAGAACACAAAGCACTCAGCTCTTCCTTTTTCTGTCCTTTTTGCAAGCTACCAGCCCGAAAAACCTTAAAAGAGTTTTTATGTGGTGTGGTTTGGGAAAAAATAATGTGGAGGAGGTTGGAGGCCACCAGGAAACATTAATAGTTCTCTTCAGTTGTGTTTTCATTTAACCGTTAGAGCCTAATGAGAGCACTGCTGTGAAATTTTGGATACAGTTTTGGCAAGGCTATGCTGATCGATCAATGAGGCCTCCTTGCTGAAATGAACACCTCCAGTAAGCTTTTAATGGCCTTTGTAAACAAACAGAATAATTCCCACTAACTGCAGAAATGAGTTCCATATTTATTTATTTTACTTCACAGCTCCTATTAAGTTGATTTAATAAAATTCAGCATATAATGTTTTTTTAAAACCAACCTTAAATAAACTGGAGCTGGGTACTGAACTCTGCATGGTGCTGCCAGTATTAATGGGTTCAACAGAGGCCATAAGGCTCCAACTGTCCCTGCGTGGTGAGACCAAGGCTGAAACTCCATAAGATGGTAAAGATGGTTTTAGGGTGCCTAATACCTGACCGAAATACAGCAATCACATGGTAGCCAGTGGGGGAGCTGGGAAGCTGATGGCTCAAGACCTTTGGCTCATCTAGGTATCCTGCGTCCCCACAGCTCTGTGTCTGGACCTCCCTCAGTTGACCCACAGGTCTTTGTCCCTTCTTGCTCCCTGTTTTAGCACCTGAAGGTCACAGTCGGACACACAGGCCCCGACTCAGCCCCAGCCTTGCTCTTGCTGGAACAATTCACTTCTGGTTACCCTGCTGAGAGAAGCTGCAGCCCATCTTTGCAATAGAAGGTGTGACAAACTGGATTCTGTCTTAAATCAGGAGATGGACATAATATCTGTGAGCAGTGGATATTCTCTATCCACTGCTCTAGGGGAGCCTGTCACCCTTCTCATTCCTCAAAGATCTCTTCCAAGGGAGAGAAGAAATGTGAAGAAGATGACCCAGCTATTCATGGTGAGAGGTGGAAACAATGGGAACAAGAACCCTTTGAATTTCAGGTACGCTGAGAAGAAATTCAGGATCCAGAAATAGACCCTATGCCAGTAACCCAGGGAAAGCTCTTTGCTGGGTAGGCTTCTTGCTGCTTTGGGCTTTATACTTTTTATTTTTTGGTTCTTTTTTTCTGGTCACATTGCCAAGTCTGAACCCTTCTTTGTGGGGACTTACTAGAGGATCCAGATGCAGAAGAGGTTATGGAAAAAACTGACAAAACGCTCCATCAGAAATCATAAAGACCAGGCAGTATTTAAATGAAGTCAAAGATAAAATAGCTGAATCACTAAGGGTGCTGTGTAACCTCTTGCTTAAAATTGTACTGGTCCTTGAAGATTGGAAGGAGGCATATGTGATGCCGATTTCTAAAAAGGCTTTATGAGATATTGAAGAAATATGCACCTGAAGGCCTCATGCCCATGCCAGGCAAACTGAGACAAACTATAACAAAGTTGGAGGACACCTTGCAACATATGATTTCCTGGGGAAGAGTCAACTGCAATTTTACACAGGGAGTCGCACCTGAAAAGCCAGTTGGAGTCCTCTGAAGATGTCAACAAGCATATGATGATCTGCCTGATAAGTGTGTTTGGATTTCCAAAAGGTTTTCAGCAAAATCCCTCATTGGAGACTTTAAGAGCAATTAAGTGCTGTGGCATAAAAGGAAGGCTGTTTAATGGCTGAATAATTGGTTACCAGGTAGGAAGAGAAAGGTAAGAGCAAATGTTCAATTCCTGAAACAGAGGGAGATTATCAAGGTTTTTCCCCAGGGGTCTGTGCTAAGATGTGTGCTGTAAAACATGTTCATAAGCGACCTGGAGACAAGGTGGCAAATAACAACGGGGGCTGAAGTTGGTAAGTTATTCTTTGTAGCAAGGATCCTACACGCTTGTCCAATGTACTTGCTCTATATAAATATATTAGTTTTATTATTTTGTTCCTCATCTTCTTACCGCCTTCACATTTTTCTAAGTGCAACCAATACATGGTACTACAGCATGATCAGTGATCACGGACCATCCATAAAACCTCTCCCACACAGTGTCTCAGTTCTTATGGGTCAGTGAATCACTTGGACTGTGGGCAGTGGTGCTGGCCATGGGTCCAGTTGAGTTTTTGACACTCATGGTTCAGTTATTTTGTCCCTCTTCCCCTTACAAACGCCATGTAAGACACAGGAAATAAAAAGGAGCCAGGTTAAAAAAGCAGCAGCCTAACCCTTTCTTTGACCTCCTGGATGCCCACCATCTCTGCAGAGTGGGAGCAGGCGTATCACCTCCTGAATGGTCTTGCTGGCTGATAGGAAAACTGTTGGCTATAGAACAAAGAAAGTCATCAGAGACCAGCTCTCAGATGACTACAGCAACTGTCTTTCCACCATGCACTGGCTGGTGGTCTTCCTCACCAACCTTTGCATAGATTTCCATGAACTTTGCCTTTCCCTTCTCCCTTCCTGTTCTTCATCCCACACTGTGAAGCACAATCTTCTGCAGCCAGAACTTGTTTTTCTGTTGTCTTTCTAAGAGACAATGTCTAGCAAAGCATCCAGTCGCATTTGTACCTTAAAGGTCTACTGAAAGCCTATTGCATTGTATATGATGTGTATTGACCAGGAAAAAACACTGCCCACACAGTGAAGCCACTTATAGGGCCAGTACCATGCCCTGGTACTCCGTTAGTTCAGATATTTTAAGGTAATAAATATCATACCATAGCTTCACTGTCACAGTGTGAGCCAAATTTTTGCCTCAGGAAGAGCTTAGGAGAGCAAAGACACTAAGCTTAGGGCTTACTGCGAAGGTGAGGACAAAGGTTTATGAATAGCTTCCACACATAACCTATACACTAAGAAAAGAAGCTTTTTCAAGGTATGATCTGATTGATGCTGCTACATTTAGATTGCTATACTAGATCAGCAGTGAAATATTCATGTCCCCCAGATGACACTGTGATGTTGGAAAACTCTCCCGGAATGGGCAGAAAATAACTTTTGTTGGCTTAACTCAACCAGGTCCAACCTATGGCTGATGGGATGAGCCCATTTGGCCTGCTGCCTTTTCCCTGAAGCAATGAACAACTGTTTGAGCAGTGGGTTCAGCCCATGCAGCTGAACGCCTCCCCTTGCCTGTAAATAGCCGGTGCTGGCCAGGAGCTAAGCCACCACTGTTTTCTGCCCAGGGCGCAGGGAGCGGAGTGGGAAGCACATCTCCCAAATGGGGCTGCTCCAGCCACCGTGCCTAAATACTGACGTATCCAACTGGTAACACGGTGTTGTCTTGCATCGTGGCTGTGTGACTAGCTCAGTGACAGGAAAGCTGAGGGAATATACTGCATTTCTCTCAGGTTGCTCTGCAAACTATGGTAAAAGTGGATCCGTGGTGCTGGCAAGACCATCTAGCTGGTAACACCCACATTAGTGCACAGGGAATTGCACAGGTGAGATGGATGATCTCTTCCTGGTGAAGAACAGAGGCAGAGGGAGAACGCTGTTTTTCTCTCTTCTTGCCCTGGGTTTTTCAGTCACATTTAGGCAAGCTCCTTCATTTCTCTGTGCTTCATTTCTCCCATTGTAGAATAAGACTAATGATGCCATGCTGCCTCACAGGGAAAAAAAATCTGGTATTTGTGAATATCTGGAGACCCCTTACAACAAGTGCTGTGGAGAGGCAAGTCAGGAATAACAGCAGACCGTGGTTCAGCACCTACAGACATCCCCTTGTTTGTGCGTGTTGGGGACCTGAAACACGGGTGGGAGCTGCCCGCAGGGACCTCTGGCTCATCGCAAGCCCGGTGCCTGCACTGGGGAGAAGGAGCACAGCATCAAATGGGGCGCAGTGGCCACCTAGGAGTTCAGGACACCCAGGAAGCTTTCCTGATTGAATTTTAAGAGGCAATTCCCATCCTGCTTACTTTAGGTTTATGTAGGGTTTATTTATATATTCCTGTCCCTGCCGAGAGTGCCCTGTGACTCTGATGTTCTGACCCATGCCAGAAAACTCCTCCTCCTCAGAAAGACATTCAAGCCCCTCCTCAAAGCTGAGCAGGGTTCAGAGTGCTTTCTTGAGCAGGGAGGGTCTGTCAGGACAAGCTGAAGCAGATTCATGAATCGGGGCCAGGATGCCACGTTTCTCAAGGGTGACGGTCACAAAGAGGCATTTCAGGGCTTGAAGCGAAGATTTACGAGCACGGTTCTGAGAAGGGAGCACAAGCAGTTCACTGCGGGCCCCACAAAAAACCCCAGCCCTGCTTGTGTTTAAACTGGACCACTCAAAATGAAGGCATTGTGCATGCTGCCAGTAAACAAAGAAAGAGATATCTGGAAGTGATAAAGCTCGGATTGATAAAAACTTCCCTTCTTCTAGATGGAGGCCACACATACTCTAAATAAAATGTGCCACTTAGGAGATGATTTGTGTTGATAAACCTCGATCGTGTTGTTTTTCCAAATGTTCTCTCCCAGTTGGGAATTTCACACTTGGGCAGGCTCCAGCCGCGGCCTCACCGAGTGCCAGCCTCCTTCCCTGACCTGACCTGCTGTTGTTTATACTGCTGTTTACACATTTCTTAACAACCTATGCAAACGGTCTCTAATTACTTTCGCTCATGGCGGCGGCGGCGGCGGTGTGGAGGTTCAGGCAGGCTCTGAAGCATTGCCAGTGTTGTGCTGTTTGTTGACACAGTGCTTCCCCCGCTGCGGCAGCGGGTCGGAGGGAGGGTTGTGCGATGGCTAATCGTAGCTGGGGACACAGCCCCACAAGACCAGGACCACGCTGTAACAGCCAAAGGAATAAATAACTTGGGTAAGAAACAGCTTTCGAGAGGCTTGCTCCAACCATAAGACTCACCTTAAAGTCATCGTTGATCTGTTATAGTGCTTAGTTGGGTTTGGAGTGGTCCGTTTCAGCCGTACATGTGCATCTCCATGGAGTCAGAGTTGTTTTGCAAGTAACTGCTTGGATGCAATCTGGACGCAGTGCTACATCTCCCTCCCCTTTGAGGCCAGAGCTCAGGAGAGTTAAACAGCAATACTCTTCAGATCGCTATACCACTCCAAGTTATACCATTTATGTTATACCCTTCCTAAACACGTGATTGGGAAGGATCTACATGGGCTTTGGGCCCCAAACATCTTTGGCTTTAAAAGACAATGCATATAGTTGCTCTGAAGAAGAGACACAAAGTCTGTAGATCAAGTATTCTTTCTGGTTTACTGAAGAATATATTTTGTTTGAGACCAAATGGTTTAATTAGTACCTTGGAAAGTTATGTAAACTTGATATAAATTATGAGGGTGTTGCCCTCTCTGATTTACTCTGTTTGAAAACCTTGAGGGCCTCCAGCCTGGCTGGACTTAAAAATACTAGCATTTGTTTCCATTAAAGCCATATTTTTAAAGCTTGGACAGGGTGTGGGAGTGCTGATTTCCCTTGATTAGCCACAGATAGCCCACAAGAAAAATAAAGTTCCTGAAACTGTTTTTTCACAGTTTTCATTGAAAAAAAACCCCATCTCATTCCTTCCTTCCTGCTCCATCTCCTGATGTCCTCAATAACAATACCGCAATGCAGCATTGTGCATCTGAAAGTTTGTGAAGGGATGTGTATTCCAAAGGGTGGCCAAAGCACCAAGGGTTTGCAGAGCTTGTAGCTAACTTTTAGAAGACTGAGGTCTATAAGCTAGATACCCAACTCCCCACATGAAATCCTTTCCTTACAAACAATATTTGACACATTGGTCTATGAAACCGATTGCACCAGCCATTGGATTTGTATTTATTCACTAACATGCTTGAGACTACAAAAGCAAACTGAGGATGGTTCACAAAAGTGTTTCCAGAATATGAAAATACATCCTCAAATGACGACAAACAAAAACTACAGCCAGAAAGTTGGCAACTCTGGCAAAGCCGAAGCTTTTTCATGCTATTTCCATAAGCCCTGGGAGAAACACCATACATAGCCTGCTCTCTGTACCAGACACTGTTATACATGTATCAGAGAAATAACAAGTCTATCAGTCTGGGATAGCCAGCAGTATAGCCCATACTTGGGGAGGAGGGTTAGGAGATCAGCCCAGACTACTTATTATCCCAGACCCTGAGCCAAGCTGTCTATCCCTGGACACGTTCATCTTAGCATTAGATAATGTGTGCAGTGTGTTTTAAAGAAAGTACCATATATAAGCTCTTTATTAAGAAAATCTTCCGCAGAGCGAGGCCAGTATGTTCCCTGCTACTGAAGCACAGACATACACAGATGCTGCAAATTTGGTAGCATCCCTGCAGTTATGGCAGCGCAAGTGAAGAAGAGCAGTGAGTAACTCTAGTCTACTGGAGATGCCAGCGCAGGTGCTGCATTAGTGATGGCAAGGACACTCAGAGAAAGGAGAATACGCTTGGTCTTCAGACACCACACAGGACCAGCAAGGCTGACAGCTTGAAAAGTGGGATTTTGTGGTCTGGTTTTGTTCTTCTGCTTCTGAGCAGAGCTCTGCTCTGGAGAGGAACTGAGACACAGGCACAAGCATCCCACACTGATGTTTTTGGTTCCCTTTCGAAGGGTGCTCCACGCTGTGCCGAGAGGATGCCTCTCACCTCCCGGGAGCGCCTGCCGGCACACCTCCGCCTGCCAAGCAGCTGGCGTTGGCGAGCTCAAATTCATCATCCTGTCATTTCCTCTCCCAGGTTTTGACCCATCTCCCCTCCCCAGCACGCAGGCTTCCCGCGGCAGCCGGCTGACCTCTCCCACCACGGGAAGGCGTTATCAACCCATGAGGAGTGGGCTCGCCGGGATATGGGGCTCATCCCACTGATTCAAGAAGGCAGATCTATCTTAACACTTATCTCCCAGTTAAAGCCTCCTCCCTCTCTGGCAGTTATTTCTAGGCCTGTATTTCATACTCATCACCAGCACCAGGAGTGAACCTTTCCACAGACAGATAAGTGGCACCAAATTAAAGAGCATTAAATGGATGTCTTTCCATATTTAAAGAGCCAGTAGCAATTTGTACATCCGGACATGCCAGAGATGGTAAAATCTAATCACTTTCCATGCTTTAAATGCTGTGTAAACATGAGGTAATTGTTCTTATATGTGAAAAATGATGTGTCTTATGTCAAGAATGTATCAAGACCGAATTTTTAGCTTTGTGAAATATTATCAAGCCCAGCCCCTGCTCAGCAAATCTTTCCAGACTCAAATAAGTCACTAAAACAAATAAGGCTGTTCTTATTTATGAGACTGAGAGTTTATCTTGATTAGATATAAAGGATGTAAATAATGGGTCTCTTTTAGACAACTTCAAACATAGAAAGAAATAAACTATATATCTATCTGTTTTCACTATATCTAAAATACACTCATCAGCCACTGCAAAACACTTAATGCTCTTGATAAATGAAATGCGTGCAGTTAATCTCAGCAATTTTGCCCCTAAAAACTAAAAATCCATCTTTGCTGCTTTTTTTAGGAAGGAAATAACAGCAAAATATACCATTAGTCGCGAAATATAATCTGTTAACATCAAAGCTAATGGTTTACTGACTGGCTTTTCAAACCACTGTTTCAAGGTTTTACATGTCTGCAAGCATTTCTTCAGCAATTATTAAGATAAAGTAATAGAGGAATAAAGTTTTAGTATTTCATCAGTGCTAAGGGAATGATTAATAACACCAGCCCCGGACCCCAAGAAAGATGCGGGCAAGGCTGGTGGGTTTCCCCACCTTAACGCTCAACTTTCAGGGACCAGATGTCTAGCAAAAGACCTCAAATAAAACAACAGTAAGGACAAGGGAGAAGAGCTTGGGAACACAGTTCTTTCAGGGGGCTACATTTATCTCCAATTTATTTCATCATGCAGCTTTCTTGATAATTTCCAGCCATGGATACTGAGATAACATCAACTCTGTGTCACATGGACTAAAATTAGCCCTCAAGATGGGCTGTCTTACAATCAGAAACAGGTGAAAAGAAACCAATGCATTCACAGTCTTCAGTTTACCATTGGCCGTGTGGTCTTTACGCCACTTCTCCAGGGAAGTGAAGGCTCATGTGCAGCCCAAGCAAATGCAACAAGTCTCTCTTTCCTCAAGCTGTAATCTTGCTTGCTCTTTCTAAGCACTTTTTTCTCCCCATGGGATCAGTGGGAGATTCTCTGACAGATTTACTGCCAAGTATCGCCATCTGTGAATGACTTAATTGTCCTCAGTTTAAAGGACAGGTATTAAAAATATATAAAATATTTCTGGACATATTCTTGGAAAGGCTACTGTCTTCTATTTGCAGTGCAATAGGTCCTTAACTTCAGTACCAGACTATCTGCAGCTTCTAGTATGTAATAATCCATTACCTACAGTATTACAGTCCTCTGTCTTGCACAATATAGAGCACAGGATTGAATTTGGCAGTTCCTTTGGCAAGGCTTCCTTCAGCAAGTCCATAACTTCTGGTTGACCAAAAGCATGACCTTTCAGACAGCCATCCAATGTTTACATCAGGGATACAGAAGACCCCAAGTAAATAGTTCCAGTGGTTAATGAATATCACTGTGAAACATCAGGACGTGTTACCCTAGACCAAAATGTGTCTTGTCAGGGCTGACAGCTACTAGAACCTGGTAAGATTTTACCCAGCTAAAAAAAATTCTCTGCCATCATAAATCTCCCATGCAGAGGAAGAAGAGTTAAGCCTCTTTGTAAGCTTTCTCTTTCTTAAAATAAGGGTCATGAATTTATCTGGATTCTCTCAGGAATTCTAGTTTTCCAGACTCTCTCCCTTCTCTTCTTCGAACCCTATTAATTTTGTTAAAGTCTTCTTAAAACTGGAAATTTTGATCTGAGGTCACATATGCAGGTTTACTAACAGCCCAGGTGTCACTTTGAGAACCTGAATGCAGGGGAGCACAGCATTGCCTACCTCACATATAAACATGGGAGATGTGGGCAAAATTCAGAAATTTAGCCTTGCAGCATAGCCAGGTGTTACGATTAGTGAACGTAAAAAATTAATTTCCTCAGGTGGCATCACCAAGCTATCACGTGGCCAGAAGGGATTTTCCTCTTCTCAATTCCTCTTCTTCCCTCCTTTTCTGCCTCTGTGCTGAAAGGCTTCAGCCCTCCAGCTTCACGGATCTTCTGCAAACTGAGGGAAAATGTATTGGGTTTTAAAACATGATCTGAGAGGCACAGATCTCACAGCCTCTCTGTGGGACTGCTCAAGAGCTTCAGCCTCTCGCAGTATGCCACCATCCAAAACTGCGCTCTGTGCTGTCAGTGACCCA
Organism: Ciconia boyciana; assembly: GCF_034638445.1. Taxonomy (NCBI): domain Eukaryota; kingdom Metazoa; phylum Chordata; class Aves; order Ciconiiformes; family Ciconiidae; genus Ciconia; species Ciconia boyciana. Next base: position 40,058,592 of record NC_132936.1, read on the forward strand.
TCCTACAATGGAAGCAAGGGGGAACAAGTCACTGGCACTTCTGAGAAGTTAGCACTGGTCCCTCTAGTTGTTTCCCAAATGGTCTACTGGATATGAGTGCTTGAAAGGGAGTTCTCTTCTATTCCAGGTGTTTTCTGCTCAGCCCCACTGAGCAAAGCCATGGATACCGAAAGCTTACAGGGAGAGCACAGTTCTACTTTGGATCCCTGGACCGATTTATGGCTGAGCAGAATTTTGCTCTCACTGTCAAGAAAATTTTAGGAAATAATAGAGATTAGAAGCTTTCAGAGTGACAGACACTAACTCCAAATCTCATGTGAGTAACCTGAAATCCCGTTTCCACAGTGTTCCTGGAATCACAGGTTCTTCTCTCTCAGGATGAAATGCTCCTCAATTCCACAGAAGTCCTCCACCTGATTAGGGGTGAAAATTGTAACTGTGTATGAGTACTTGGTACATTCAGTTAGCTGTTTAGTCAGATTTCAAGAAGCATTTAAGTCAAGCAGACATCTAATTAACATGTCTTGATCCAGTGACTTGGAAAATCAAGCTAGCTAGCTACCTGTGCCATTATCTATATAAAGCCTTTGCAATTCTGATCTCATGTGCCTAAGCACAGATATTTTGTTTCCCAGCTTTATAAATACAAAATATGTTCAAATACAGGTTTGGTCTGCTTTTGAGCTTTAGGAATCTCAAATCCAATATATGGTTACTTTTTATCTTAATAGTAGATATAGAATCGACTGTTTAATGCTGTCTGAATTGTACTTGGCATGTAGGAAACAACATGTTACCTTTGGCCTGAACCATTTTTAAGAAGTGTGGAGGGTGAGTAGAGCAGCCAAAGGAATTATTTTTGCATGTAGTGTTTAAGATATATAAATGGGGTGGAGCTTAAATCCCTGAGCTTTTGGAGATTATGCTCAGGAAACCATATTTTATGTGGTCATAAATAAAGCAAGAAAAATATCAACTTAACTGTGACATGTACCTTTATGTGGGTATATTATGGAATTCTAATTAAAATGAATGCGGTAATAAACCAATCTACCCTTAACAGCAAAGCAAAGCAACACCACCCCCCCTTCCTACTGCTTTAATGGCATTCTGAATCCCACAAATAAAACTGGCGAGAATACACATCCTGTTCTTATGCTATTAAAAACTCTAGTTGTGGATTATTGCAGTTTCTTATTGTTTCAGGACCCTTTCCAAGTTACACTTTATCACACTGAATACCAGGCAGTACAGGACTGTTAGGATACCAAAGAGCATTGCAACAAACGATCAGCATAGGTGAAGAAAAGGCATCAACTGGCAGTTCATAGCGATGCCAGGCCTGCGCTGGCTCTTCCCTGCACTCCTACATTGCAGGATCAAGCACACGGACAACTTCCACCATGGGTCCTCACTTCATAGCTCTGCACATACGGGGGGAAGTCACAGCTGTATGCACGTGCCGTGTGTGCACTCTAGCTCTGTGCCCAAATGTAGAATCAGTGCTCTGTGCCAGCAGCTACCCAGAAAATGATGATGTTCTTTGTCTGGTAGAGATGGTAGGATACATTAGTGATGCCTGCTGAGTCCTCTCTTTCCAAAAGTGGAAAAAATAATCAAACAGGTATCAGCAGGATCAAAATACACAATAATTAGAATAGAAACATGACTAGGTTTGCCTGTCCGGCAGGTGCTAATGTGGGCTTGCTTCTGCTAGCAGATACACCAGTGAGGACTTTAAAAACCTGAAAGCTCAGATCTCTATGCAAGTGTCTTACTACAACTCGTTTTCTTCAGCCAGCATGCAAGCTTCTTCAAACTCCTGTCCTCTGGGAATGTCTAAAATGTCAGTATTTATTGAGGCTGTGCTCTTTGGGAGGAAGAGTAAGAACCCAGGGCTTACCACCAACAAAAGAATGGTATCTTCCAGCATTTGCCCTTTTCCCAGCAGTGGGTTATAGAATCGCTATCTATACATTCAGTTCAATGATCATCTATAAGATTTAAAGCAAAACTTTTTCCCCCACTTCTTAATTATTCATGAAGTGTAATTCTTCTTAAATACCATCCTATTGAGCAGTAATTTATTTTCCAGCTGGATGTAAGCTTTCTAAAACTTGGAAGATTAATTAAGTTCAAAGGAGAATCATAAAACTATAGAAAGGCATGCTCAATGGTACTGATATCACTTCTGACAGATCTTGGTCTAATAGGTTCTTAAAGGCTACCAGGCATGGAGAATAGCAACCTCCTCAGGCAACCTGTTTCAGTGCTTCTTGGCATTACTCTTGGAAAGGTTTTTGTAATGTCTAATCTGATTCTTTCTTCCTGCAATGCAAACCCATTGCTTCTTGCTTTGTAAAGCATGGACATGGAGAACAGATTGTTCCCTTCCTCTTTGTAACGGCCCTTTCTATACTTGACACAAAATTTGGTGTGATTTTATGGGACTGTATGTTCACCAGGGACTTATAGTTAAAATGATACTCATTTAAGGTCACTGGGTAAAAAACAAACGAAGAACAAATGCACATTTGTTTGCAAACAAAGATAGTGAAGATAAAACTAAGAATCTACCATATGCTTTCACCAGCTGGAATTCATTCAACATTTTGTTAGTTCTGCTCTTAAATGTGTTGTGAAACTTACTTTTGAGGTCCTTCTCACAGGCTATGTCACTGGCAAGAAGTCCTCAATCTATGGATGGCATACTGCAAAGTGGTCTCTAGCAGTTGTCTTAGAGGGGAATGTCACTAATGTGTTTCCCATTCCTTGCGCTGAAACCTCCAACACAGTGTTTAGCTTCCTTACTTGAAAGTATTCTCCTGTGATGGACTGAGAGTCCCAGCGAGAGAACAGGATTCTTGCAGCAGTTTTTGGAAGTGCTTCTTTCCAAGCGTCAGGCTTCTTCAAGCATTGTGGAAAATCTGAACTTGTCTGGTAGGGGACTAATTAAGAGTAGTCAAACAGGATGTGGAGAAGAGCATGAAAGGGCTTGAGAGGCTCTGGTCTAAGACTGCATCTGCACTGTGTTACTCTGCGCAGTACAGATTTATTCCTGTAATTCTTTTCATCACTGGGGAAGACACAGGGCAAAGAAAGAAGCAGCCAAAATGGAGCCAGAGCTTTTCTTTGAGCAAATTGGACAAAATTTGTCTTTGTATACATACGATTAATAACAAACCCAAACTGATTACATGAAATTGATGTTTTGGTGTCTAAACTGGGGTTTTATGAAAGAGTGAATTCCTGGAATCAATCTAAATTCAGTGGGGTTTTTGGCTCAGGACTGCAAAGGTTAAATTATAGCATATAACGCAATATGACTGCAAAGTTACTGCTGCTCAGAAACAGCAGCATAACGTGTACAGACGCTGTATATGTGAGAGAAAGAGAATCCCTGCCTTGCCCAGGCCAGATTTAAATATTCAGTAATATTGTAGCAAAGTAACTCAATATTCAATATAAGATGATGGTGTTTTGAGTTTGCTGCCAAGAAGTTTGAGCAGAGGGACAGTTTTTGTTGTCTGTGCACTGCTCTGAATTAGATGTGTCATATAACACTTATCTTAGATAGTGTGGGAGCAGTCAGTGAATGGTAACTGTGTTCTCCTGAAACAAGGATGTCATGTAGCACTTTTGGAGAGATAAGTGAACGTTTGGACTGGGAAGGGTATGCAAAGGATACCAAAGTTCAGCAGCTAATTAGAGTGTTATCACTTGAAAAGTAACATAACTGAATGAATGAAGTCATGGCATCTAGGGAAAAAGCTTGTCATTTGTTAAATTATATTGCAGTGTACATGAACCATACAACAGTGACATTCTCAGGAATGCAATGTAGCAGAATTGGGACAAACAGAGGTTTAGTTTAGCTCCTGAATTTAGGGCATCTGTAAATGTGCATAACCTTATTAACTGGTCACATGCACATTGTCATGTTATCAGTAGGAAATCAAAGCTCCAAGCAAAATTCCAGCAGATGGAGCTTATAATTTGGGAACATGAAATCATCCTGGCACACTATTCACCCAACAATTATTTGAACTCTTACTAAGAAATTTACTTCGTGAACTTATAATTTCTTCTTTAGAAGGAGCCAAAAGATGGATTTACAGTTTGACACAGAATTTTCCATTCAAAGCTAGGTTACATCTTACCCCGTCCCAGGCTGGGCCTTAATCTGGTAGCTCGCAAGATATGCAGGTGAGCTTGGTGGGCAACAGATTTATTTTGCAGTGCAGTGAGTCCGTTTGAGTTAGCTTGACGCAACTGAAAAGCCCCATACAGAGGAAGGCAAGCTCATCTGAAGTCATGCTGGCTGCGCGTGGGAGGGAGGCCCACTGCAGCAGGATCTGGCAGCTCTCTGTGAAAGGCTAGGAGAGCAGAGACACTTAATTCCTCAAAAAACGTAGGATTACCCAGTAAATCACATAACCTTGAACTGTCCAAAAATGTAACATGAATGTGGTGATAGAATAATCACTACAGCCCATTGACGTAAACAGGACTACGTACAGGGACATACCAACACTCTGGAGCATGGGATGCAGAAAAATGACTCCAAGCAAGGAGAAAATGAATGGCTGGAGTCTTATCTAGCATGATAAGAAGCATTTACTTCTGAAGAAACTATTAAAGGACCAATTCTCTAGCATGCACTTAGTTAGGGAGTACTAATTTGGCAATTATTTGCAGTGAAGAATGTGGCCATTAACAGGCCAGTCTTGGTGCCATTGGAGAAATCTAATAAGGGTTGGAAGGGAGACGTGAAGGAAGACGTGGAAAGATGCAGCAGGTGATATGAGCTTATGAGAGAGGTTGCAGATCACACAGGAAGCATATGAAACACTCAAGCGATCCCCCTGCTGCTGTTATGAAAGAGGTATTTTTCAAATATGGCTGAGAAACCCCAAACAACCTTCCCTCAGCCCCAAGTATTTCCCTTACCCTCTACACATATGGACACATATTCTTTAGGACAACTTTCTATTCAAGTGTGGAGGCTTTCTCTGGGATACTTGTCCAGTGCAGTGATCGTTCCCTTTCTTGCTGCTTTACTGTTTCAGTCTCCAGGCAGAAAAATGGTACATTGCATCCGCAGACAGTTGTGAAGCAGATATTACATCAACTCACAGCAAACACAAACAAGAGGTGCACTTTTCAAGCTAACAGGCAAAAATACCCTCACCTGCTGCCCGTCTCTATGGCTATTGAAGTTAAAGGAAGATGCCTGCTGCTATCCGTGGCGGCTGCCTCAGACGATGACGAATGGCAAATAAGTTTGTGCAAAGCACGGAGACTGATCAGACAGGATATGGGACAGCAGGGATTCTTCTAATAAATTGTTCATGACAAATGGCCAGGCCACCTTTAAGTCGTGCCGTGGTGAAGTGGATATTTGCTGGCAGCAGTAGAGAAATGAAGGTAAACACAAATGGTGAAATTCTAAATTAAAGACATTGAAGGAAAAAAAGGGGAAGTAATTTATACACACTTCTCTGGACTTTACTTAGTTTTCTATTCCTACTTATATGAAGCAATAGGAAGTGGCCAACATAAGATCTGCAGAATTCTTCAGGCAGCCTTTTAACATAATATGCGATTCTTGGATTTAAATTGTAGTCTGAAAAACTATTTGGGTAATAAATACATGGAATGCAAACTAAGGCAATAAACACGTACAAATACAGTTTGGGGCTAAAATCTTTCCACATTATTAAAAATCCAACTCATCCAACAGAACATTTTCAAACTCTTTTGCTCTGTGATTTATTACAGAGGCCATCATAATCAATTACTTTTAATTAATAGAAGATGGAAACATTAATTGGTCCTATTTAAGTTTGATTGTATTAAATGATTCTACCAGTGATCAAAAATGTATTTCGAAAGGGAGTTTAGGCTAATATATCAGCAAATGAGGCGCTATAAACATGATTAATATGCACATTAGACTTTCCTTATCACTTTTTGTTGGCAGTTTTTATCCGGTCACAGCTGAAATTCCATTGAGTTCTTTCTCCTTTTGTATAAAATACAGATTATGTGGAGACAGCCGTCTGAGCAACTGGAGTTTCATCTTGTATGGCCATTAATTATTATTGCTCCTTTAGTATTTCTTATCTATCACAGAGATGTAGGACTGTATTTTTATAGACATTTGCCAGTAGGAAAAAAACAGGCTTTCATGTGATGGCGCCTCAGCATTTTTTTATTGGAGAAAGGATCAACAACACATTTTGCACATCTATGAAAGGGTGGCATAAGACGTTTACAGCTGTCATCATTGTGTAGGTGTGTATATTTGGTAATACACCAGGGAAGTTGTTGGAAGGTATAGCCAGCCTTTGTTGCAATGTTTTGATCTGTGGGGTTTTTTTATACATCCACAATTATTTTGTATTTATTTAAAGGGAATCATATGCAATGTGAAATTTGTCACTAAATTGTCCCCGCAATTGGGAAAACTTAAGAATACATTGCTTTCTTGGTAGTTTGCTAGTGTGCAAGTGCTGCTCTGCACTGTGCTCAGCTTTATTTTCTTACTTCGTTTACTTCTCTGTACTCACAGGGGAAAAACTTGCATTTACTCCTGATTCAAGAACAGAAGTGTTGGGCCAGCCAGGTCAGAGACCTGTTGCTACCGCATCTGTCTCAAACACACCACCACCATCGCTGCCATGAGAGAATCAGCTGCAGAGCAGAGAAGGTGATTTCAGATGCTGAATTTTTACTCCGCTGCTCCCAGCAAGAATCCATCTGTGGACCTCATTGCTCCGACAGACCCAAACCTTCTTGCTTCCAACCCAAAGTTGCCCATCACCAGTGTACGCCCTACTTGTCCTAGGGCCAACACTTAACAAAAAAGGGTAATGTCCTGCTTAGCCTCTTTTGCCAAGGGGTGTTCAGTGCAGTGTAGCCATCTTTAACCCAGCCTGGCTGCGAGCAGCAGCACGTGCAATGCGCAGAGGTAGACCTGAACTCCTGTGTACACTTGTTTCTGTCTGAACTCACAGTCGTCACGTCACGTCACGTTTCTGTCTGAACTCACATATGTTAGTAGCTCTTTGAATTGTCTACACAGTTCAAATTTTGGGCACAACCGTGTCATGTTGGTGAGTCATACTCATCTGGTGTCCTTCTAATGCCCAGACATCTCTTCTCCTCAGTTGTTCCCTGCTGAGGAATTCCCTGCTTATATTAGAAATTACTATTAGTCTGCACATGACTTCTTTACTATTTCATTTCTCCCTGCACTAAAGGCCACCCCATTTGCCTTATGTGGTATTTTGATTCCTCTCTGTACTAGTGGGTCCTCCTGACTCTGTGTGCTCTACTCATCTCATTGGCACACACCACATTTTTGTGCCAAGTTCGCTATCGAACACATTGAGCAAGAACATCTCCAAAACTGATGCAAGCTTACCAGCAACTTGCTCCAGCTTGCTACACCTCCCTCCGCTGCCAGCTCCTCACACACCCCACAGATTTTACTGAGCTCTGTCTTCTCAGGGTTAACGGAGTATTTCTGTTGATGCTCTGAAACAAATACACAATGAAGTCTGGATAGTTATGGAGGGGTTGCTCCAGATTTAAATCAGCATAGATGGCTCCTCTTTGCTCTACAGAGACAATAATTTTCAGTTATGTTCATTCGTTTTTGTTAACCTTTGCTCCTTTGGAAAAAAAGGAAAGCCTTTTTTCCAGGATCTGGCCAAGAGAATAGTTTTTTCCACTCTTTTCTGTAGTGGATATTTATAGTAAGTATCAGCTCTTTTCTGTACTGAAGCAGTAACTGCGACATCGTTTCCAGCTGCTCTGGGGAAGCCTTTGGGCGAGACTGGAGAGGGTGCAAGAGCCCGAGGGCTGGTGGCCCCGTACACGGGGATGGTCTGGTTGCACCTGACAGACTCGAGGGTGTGTGACCGAGTACGCAGGGGCCTCCAGGACCCACCACTGGATGCCATGAGGGGAAGGGGGCCACACTCCCACAAAGGGACCAGGCGGTCTCTGCGGCATCACTATCCCCTGCAGACAGGCTCTGTCCCAGCCCTGGCACATGGACCTCCACCCTGATGCTCAGCAGTCTGTTTAAATCCACCTCCTCCTGCATGGATGCTGGCAGTTACTTATTCATAAAACTATTTTGCAATAGTTATTCTGCCACAAATTTGTCCTCTGTCTTTCTCAGGAAAAAAGCCTTCATAGACAAGCTGTAATGAGATATAGTTGGCTTGCTGCATGTCCAGGGACCTGATTTGCAGCAATGTAAAACAGACGTCCCAAATTAGTGGATACTTTTTCTTTTGGTCTTTGTGTGCTGCCATTTCCTATCTGTGGAATGGATTTTTTTTTTCTATTGCTGTCCTTTGGGGCTGGGGTGAAAATCAGATTATATTTGTAATGGGTTCAAATTTTCTAGAAAAATGTTTGAATTTGAACACTGAGGAGGAAAAAACGGCCTAAGACTTTGCACAGAAAAAAAAATTTAAAACCCCAAAATGTTGATTAATGAAGTGAGCACTGTACAGTCATGTGGGCGTTTAAAGGGAATAAATGTCTCCTGACCTTGATGTCTTTTTAACATCATCTGTTGGATGTCATTCAATGCACATTGCCTCACTCTGTTCAAGGAGACCTGTGGTGAACTGCTGAGAGAATTGCAGTCAGAAGTTTAGGCCAAACATTTAATATTCAAATTATTGCCTCAAAAGTTACAGGTGATAATAATTGAAGGACGCAATATTTGCCAACATCTTTTTTATGTTCTTGATCGAGCACTGTGCCAAGGGATGCTACACATACAAATAAAGTCCAAACAAATTTGGTCCAAAATAAAGAATTTTAAAAAATCTCTGAGCAATCCAAACTCAACTTTAAACATATTCATTACAACATCCTTTACAACAGAGTTACCCTTGATTACTGGGTTGCTAATATTAATTTCTAGCTTATTTTTTCTTGAAGTAAACTGCACCAAGAATTCAGGCACAGGCTCAGAAACTCACACACAGGCTACGTCTGCACTAGTAAATTAAACGGTGTCAGGGCACGGGCCCAAGCTTTAGCACACAGTCACTATTACATGTTTATCATTGCTCCTCAGATGTTTTTTGACTTGGACCAGCCACTGCTCTCCCAAACAGTCCCTGGGGCTGCTCAGGAATAAGTGTGATCCAGACATTATTCCCAATAAGCAGTTTGCAAACAGCTGCCCTATTTTGAAGGCAAAAGGTTAATAGTATGGACATGGCCAAATTATGCCAGTTGGCCTCAGGACAGCCCTGGCACTGGTTAGTTTACTAGGATAGATGAGTTATAGTGTACTTTGTTTGCAGACTTCATGTAATATAACTAGTGCGCTATTGCCAGCGGTGCAAGCTTCAGAGTGGTCCTGTTAATGAAATCACCTGACATCCAACTGCCAACAGTCTTCTGGAGCAATTAATAACTGCAGCAAATGTTCTGGACAAAGTTTTCCTTTTCTTAATTGCGTTGGACCAGAGTCTATCTCCATACTCCATGCGCAAAGGTTTGAGGGCAGCCTTTAGCCTAAAGTTTTTCACAACTGTTTTTTAAAGCAGTTTCTATGACTGAAGCTATTGCTGTTCTCTAAAGAATGGTCATCACAGAGATTTGGCTCAGGAAAAACAAAGGACAGGAAACAAAAAAATAGCTTTAGAGAAAGATTGCTGAAAGAATTACACTAATACTAAATAATGAAGAAGAATGTAAACAGATTATAGATACAGAGAGCCTGAGATCAGCTAATGGCTGAAAAAATAGATGACAGAGATAAAAAATGATAAGACTTGTCAGAAAGAACAAAGCCTGTGTGTGCATCATTCAGATTAAGGAATTAGAGTCAAAAGGTTAAGTGTGAGCAACAATGAATATGAAAAACGGAGAAAAAAAGAAGTAAAAGGCAATTTGTTTCATAAATCAGTTCTAGTCTAACATTGCTGTAGGAAAAAAAAGTGCGTTGAAGTCTGTTAAACCAGCAGATAGCTCAGGCTGGACATGAGCATAACATCAGAAAAGGTACTGGTATTTTCGGCAGCAGATAAAATTGTCCTGTTCAAAGTGCTGTAAATATTGGCCTCAGGTGTTTTGTATCATCACGTGTTTTGTCTCATGGTGGGAGCCAAATTGATCTTCAGTCTTACAGACTATGAGTCTGGAGAATTTTTTAACATGACCTCATGCACACCCAAGTTTGTGGATCTAAAGACTTCGGTTACTTTATAGAACAGGGGCGAAGAAAAGAGGTTCTACCGAGCCTACAGTAGGTGGATGCTGGCCGTGAGATACACATTCACAATACATAATTATGCAGGGTGCGCCTGTAACATCTGTTCTCTTTACTGCAGGAAATTCTTCTGAGAGAAGCTCAAAGTGGGTAGTAGATATCTGAAAGCACTTCCAGTTTATTGGATAAATATGGAATGTTTCTAAATCCACCATTTTTAGAATGAGCGAAAATATATTCTGGACAATTACCAGCAACAATAGCTAAATTTACAGTGCTTTCCTGTTCTAAGTTTAGAGATATTGTTGAAATCTGCTCCTGCTAGTGAAGACAAATCCAATTGGTTACAGTATACGTTATGGAGGAGGAGCTCTACATCTGCAATGTCTCTACTTCAGGAGCAAGAGTAGGGCACAGTTTGTACAGCAAGTGGTTTGGTCCTGTCTGTTCTTCAAATTAAACCATTTTCATCCCATCTGAAAGGACTAGCTATTCACATCCCCTTCATCATGTCAGTAGGGCATAATGTAAAAAAGGCCAATTTATTCTAAAATGGAACTGAGCTCTGCTCATAAAATCTCCCTCAAGAACAACATGATGACTCGTGCACAGGAGCCATAAAGATGCCTTTTCTGTGACTAATGCAGAAAAAAAATGCTATCCCCTTCCAAACATCCATAATCCACTAGATGCACTTGTAATGCTATAAACAGTACCTAAGATTGGTACTTTCAATATTTTGACAGAGCTCCTTCTGTCTCAGCTTCCTGTCTCTGGTGGTGGCTGTGGGTAGATGCCCAAAGCAGGGTGTACCAACAGGGTGAGTGCATACTGATAAAACAGTATGCTCTCCCAACTTCCAACTCTTTGTGACTTCGCCGTTTCATGAGGATCCTTTTACCATTAATAGGTCTAATTTATTTTCTGAACCCAGGAAAATTTTGGTATCTTCAGTGTGCTGTGACAATGAGTTGTATAGTGTAATGGCACTCTATACAAAGAGCCACCCCCACTGGTTGGGTGCATGGCATTTAACTCCAGCTCCTCCGTGGAGGAAGGACAGAAGTCCTGCATGTTCCTCCGTGTCCCAGGTTCCCTTCTCGTCTCTGCTTCACTCTTGTCCCCTCTCTCTGCACTATGGTGGGTGCCACATAGTCCCTTTCCACTCTTACAGTTATATAAATTATATTAATTAAGTCTGTATTATGCATGTAGCTACACAATATGATGTGCAGTTTGCTGAAAATTAATGTTCTATGCTTGGCATGGGATACAGCATTATTTATTTCTTCATGGGCTTTTTTGTGGCATTGCTTTCCTTCACATCCTCATTAACACAAAATAGTTTGTCTTTACAGTGCATCTCTGAAATGAATATTCATGGACTATAATTAGCTGCATTTTACAGCAGAGAAGCTGAGGCACAGAGCATAATACTCATATTTGCAAGACGCCTAGCTTGGGGTAGCCAGTTCAAGTCATGTGATGCCTGATTTTTCCAAAATGCCATATTGGCTTGACTAAAGATCATGCTTGAGTAGAAACAACAGTGCTACACAGCATGACTGCACAACTGTGACTGTCAGCTACCAATGAATTACAGCTGGTTTTAGACACCAACACATAATGGACGTTCTCTCACTTCTGGGGACAAAAATCAAGGGCGAAGCAAGACCACTAACCAAGCAAGTAAGGCGCTTTGCTTCTTAGTGCCTGCTCAAAGTGACTCCATCTACGCTTAAGCACTTGGCACTTTTGTAAACTGGCCTTCAGTTGTCTCAAATCTGGGACAAGAGGCAGCACACAGCTGGTTCCCATCAATGAGCAGGGCGACTCAGGTGAACCTTGCAGCCTTTCTGTAGGAGCCCTGCAGTAAGGAGTGGTGTGGACTCCAATGAAGTGCCTTAATCCTGAAGCTCTTCTTTCTCTTCTTGCCTGCTCACGTTTTCTGCACTAGATGAAGACAATGACCCTGAAAAACCCTGATTCTCCCTGTGAGTGCTACTAATGAGTACCAAACAAAGTAACGTTTTGAGAAAAGAAAACACATTATATGTCTAAGCATTGTACTGTGCAAAAGGGAGGGATCATGGGGTTGCTTGGGCAACCTTAATTCTGGCATTTCCTAGCTTCTGAGTCTTGACTTTGCAGTTCTTTGTGTCTTTAAACATCCATTCTTGCTCTCTCTCCTCACTACTGAACAAGTTAGTTACACTGCTGACTGAGTACGGATAAGGTGAAGCATGCCCAGTACAGGCCATGTGTTTGGAAAATATTGACAGCAGATGTGAAAATAGGGTGTTTTCAGAAATGTGCCCTTCTGTGACTTGTGGATGGACTTTCATAGGAATATTGCAGGATATGCCTTTAGCAACAAGGCAAGGTCCCTGTCAAATGCTATATTCCATCTTGATGTATAGCAGAGCTAAGTTTTCTAAACCAACTTGTTATGAAGTTTTCTTTCTTGACAGAGCTACATTTCTTCCTATCCTCATTTATAAAAAGAATGGAACTATGTTTGCTGAATCTCTCCCAAAAAGATCAGCCCAAGGCAACAACATCCAGCAGAGAAAGTTTCAGGCCAAAAAGTTAAAGTTCAAAAACATATAAGCAAGTGAATATGGGGTCTTGTAAAGGAGAGGTTTGGGTAACCACAGGTGCCAGCTCTATCTATGAAGGACAACAGCAACTGAAGTATCACCTACAAGTCATAACAAAAAAAAAGGTTATTTCTGGCTTAGAAGAAAGAAGAAAACCCTTCAGCCTGCATTCAAGAAAAGTAGGTTTAGTTTCAAATGCCAAATGATATAAATTGATGATATTTCTGTAATACATGCACATTTGGATACAATATTTCAAACAAGAAAGGAAGTGGGTGGAACAGTTTATCTAATTCTAGAGGGAAAAGGAAGAAGCAGCATCGGTATGCACACCACAGGGATCTTTGCTGGTTTTGGAAGCTGGTATTGAGTGTTCCCGAAGCACTGGGCAGCCTTGCAGGTCTGGAGGTTGGCAGGGGGTTAGAAGGAGATGGGTATGCCTGAACAAGTGGCTATTCATGTATTGTCAGGATCGAGCTGTATGAAGTGTCAACAAGTTACTGGGCTGCAAACCAGAGTCTAGATTCATCAAGGGACTAGTCAGTCATTATAATTAAAAGGCATTTTGAGTTGGCATCAATTTGACAGAGGCCACAGTCGTAAAAGCAGGCAAAGCCCCATTCTTCGCTGTGGCACCACTGAAATCTGGCCAGGTTTCAGAGCAGTGGCCCACCCTTTGCCAGCTACTACAGACAGGGCAAACATGCTCAAAAATTGCTCTGCTTTGGGCAGTTTTGTTGTGACTGGCTGGTTTGAGTCCAAGTGATCCTTACAAATGGAACCCAGTACAATGCAAGTACATTTAGAGACATCCTTTATGGTACACATGGCTTATCTGGACACCAAGGGGGGACACTGTCTGGGACATTGTTAATACCTGTGAGCAATTAATAAGAAAGTATAAGTCATATTTTCATGTAGTTTTTAATACTGTTTTATTATCTACCAAGTCAGGTACTCGAAATTAACTGCTTCTCTATTTTGTTTTCCTCCGGTCTGCAGGTGTTAGGTTGCCCTTATTATGTGGAATGAAACTGAAAGTCAATGCAACTGATTCTTTCCGCTGTGCATACTTTGAACGTTTCATCACTTTCTTCCCACACAAATTGTGGAGAATTTGTGGTAAGCGAATTACCACAGCAGAACTAACAGAAAGAGAAAAACTCGTCCATATGACTGAAAAAGGCAGATCAGAGTTCATTTTTAAGCACTGCAGCTGTACTGTACATATAGAAGCATATGTACATGCACACATACGCAGGTACGTATTTACATCACACCTTTAATTATCTGGCAGTTTTTATCAAAGACTGATTTTACTAATGAATTTATGTTACTAGGTGGAGACAAATTTTTGCTTTCAGCTGAAAGAATGAGCAGCAAAAACTGAATAGCTTCGTATTAAAAATAAAAAAAGCTCTGCCATAAGCATTCTGAAAAGGATTCATTGTCAGCACCATTAAAGGATATTATTTGGCTCATTATTTGATACTAGCTGGGTATCTGTGGGCTCAAACCCTCAGTATCTTTGGGTGGGTTGGGATCTCCAGTCTTTGACACTGCTGACAGGCTGAAAGATCATAGTTGCCTGGCATGGGAGTTGGGAAGAAAGCAAAGGGAGTGACCAGAGGTCTAGAAAAAACATGACCCCTAAAGAAAGATGAATGGAGTTGTTTAGTCTTGAGAAGAAAGGACATGCTAATGATTTTCAAATATGTAAAGCACTGCTGCAGAGAGGAAGAAGGGTTCTGATTTTCACACCCGTGATAGGACATAAAATAAAAGGATTAACCACTTGCAGGGAAGGTTGAGGTTAAATATAAAAAAAAAAAAAAGCTACCTGTAAGGATAGTGAAGGACTGGAATAGAGGGTCTTTAAACAAATATTTACATGGCGATGACCTAGATATGGATAGGAGAATGATTTAGATGATCTCTTGAATTCCTTTCCTTATTTACTGGCCTATGAAACTTTCATTCCCATTATTTTTGTCTTAGGCAACACACACATGAACTGGTTATCCCAGCCCAATAACACTTCTGAATACAGGGGAAAAAATGGACTGTTACCCTTTCTAACATCAATGAAACTGGCCTAATCCAGGATCTCTCTCTCTCCCCCCTCCTGCACCAATCTGCAGTCATTTCTCCTTAGGGAAAGCCATTTTCTCTGGGCAGGTTTTGCTGGTGTGGGGCAGGTACAGGCTGCACCTCTCCTGCTCGAGCTTCCCAGACTCTGCCAGTGGGGCCAAGGCTGCCTGATCAAGGAGCTTGATTGCAGCTTGTCCACTGCAACACATATTGATATACTGGCACTGTTTTCATCTGTGTTGATACAGCAAGTGTCTTTTTGTGAAAGGACAAAATGTGTCCTTAAAGGTGCGTGAGGGGGAGGGAGACATGGCAGGAGGGAACCCCAAACAAGAGAAAAGGCAGAGAGCTAAGGAAATGCGATGAAATGCAGGTAGTGTTTCAGAGCAAGACAGATATTGCACTCATCTGAAACTCCCATCATTTTGCACAACATTTCTTGCATTTTTTCTGGAAGCTTCGACTGTTCTGGAGCAGCTTTTCCATCAGCAGCAATCCACAATTTACCACGCAAGAAATGCTAAACAAAGACCTTAGCAAACTCAGCAGCGCTACCCCCTCTTTTATTTATGTGACACACAAGTTGAGGAAATAAATTTCCTTCAAACCAGTACAGCGTACGAGTACTACAACCAGAAGGGGTTGTGCAGGCCATGAGAGCTGTTTCAGGCCTCCAGGCAAACAAAACATGCAACTGCTGTGTGCAGCTCCCCGCCAGCTCCCCACAAAATCCTCTGCTCCAGGCTTGCCTTTCCCCTGGTATTTGGGCTTAGCAGAGCCAGGCAGCTCGGGTGGCCAGGGCAGGCTACACTATGGAGGGTGCACTGGGGGAGCAGGGCAGGGCAGGAGGTCCCAGCTGCATCCACCCGACCACTCTCCAGTGCACGGGGAAGAGCCCTCACCCCCTTGCAGGGTGGGAATTACATGTGTGGGCTGCTTTCGTCCCCATGCTGGGCACCACGGGAAGGTGACCAGGACCGCAGCAGTGGTGGTTGGAGACTGCAGGAACATTGTGCTGGAGAAGAGGAGGCATCTTTTAGAGGTACCAAAAAGTACAGAGGTGAGCACCCTGTGGCATCAGTAAAAAAGATGCCAACAATCTTGGGACGCTGAATTTATCAGAACCTGTTTGTAAAACTTCTGATGATCCTATCTAAAATTGGGGCTGTTGGCAGGTATGGATGAAACGACCTAATCCTGCTCCCCAAATCCCACTGCTTTTGTGCTTATTTTCAAGCTGATAATTCCTTTTAGAGGAAACAGTCCAAAACTTCAGCAGCCAGCCTTGGGGCCTCCTGAAGCAACATGCATAACCAGGTGCCCTCGCAGCACCACTGCCACATTCCAGCGGGCAAGAGGGTTTGGCACAGCACTCTGCATCTGTTCAAGGCGGCTGCCAAGGAAAGAAAAAAGGATATAAGGAAAGAGGAAAATAAGGAAGGAAGGAGTAAAGAAAGGAGGGAGGGAGGGGAGGAGGGAAGAAGAAAGGGAAAGAGGGAGGGAGAAAGAAAGAGAGGGAGAAAGATGATGGGAGGAAGAGGGAGAAAGGGAGAGATGAAGAAAGGGAGAGGGAAAGAGAAAAAAGGGAGAGAGAGAGAAAGAAAGGAAGAAAAGAAGAAAGGAAAGAAAGAAGAAAGACAGAAAGAGAAAGAAAGAGAAAGAAAGAAAAAGAAAGGAAGAAGAAAGGAAGGGAATAAAAAGAAGGCAGGCAGAGGCATGAAAAGAAATAAGGAAGAGAAGGAAGAAAAGAAAGCATCCTGTTGCATGCAAAAAGCAGATCCAGCAGTGGCAAGAGCTGGGCAGAGTGGAGCCTTTCCTGATAATATCAGTTTACTTTTTAATTAGATGCTGAGCTTTTAAAGACAATGGAGTAGACATGATAAAGAGCAGGCTATTAAGTGTCCCAATTACAGAGCACCAAGAATCCAATAATTTATGTGCTGATAATCTCCTGGTAATCCTCCGGGTGCTGCCGGAGCGTAAGCGTCCTGATTACTCCTCTGCTCTTACACGGATTTGTTCTCCTACCATTGCCGAGTTTTCCCGTTATGTTTGGCACAGCTCATTTAAAACAACCACAGTTACCTCACAGCCAAACCGCTGGCCTAAGTTTAGCTAAGATGAATAGGCAGCCGTTCATCTGCGACAGAGCCTTTGGTGTAAGTGTGGCCAATTAGTCACACGTTTGGTGTTCTAATTAGGCAACGCTGGGCCTTTCAGAAAATGTGCTGTTGATTTAGGTACTTCCTCAAACAATGCTAAATTGTGTTATGTGAAATTCAATTAGTTCTTTTCTAAATGTTTCCACATCTGTTATTCTTTAAGCATAAAGTGATGAGGAGAGAAGGAGAAGTGAAAAGCCAGAGTCTCCACTGGTGAAATATGTTAGGCCTCTGGGACCAGCCCTTTTTCCAGCTTTTGACCCTGAACAGTGATATACAGGAAGGAACAAAGTTGGAGAGCTATCATGGTGAAGCCCTTTAAAATAAATCATTATAGAAGAAATACTGCAACTGTAAGGGAACGTAATCTCTTATGATAGCCATAAACTAAGCTTTGTTTGGAAACGGATGGCATGGGGAAAGCACCATTAAGCAAACGATTATAAATTCCTTTATAAGAACTGCATTTTTTTACGATAATAGTGATACGTTTAAATCCCAAGATTAACCAAAAATACGTATAGAGCCAGTTTACTGTTTTGTGGAACGGCTTCGAGTAGTTTTATTTTTGTTTCAGATTTTCCCTCTGAGGACTAAAAAGATGGCAAGACCTCCTGTAGGAGGCTTTGAGGGGGAAGGGATGGGGTACATTTATTATTTCTGTTGCGGCGTTTTGCAATTTTTCGCCGCGTTCGGAACAACAAAGCGCCACAATCCTTTTGATCCCTCAAACAAAGCTTCGGGCTTTCACTGGAGCTTTTTGGTGCTCCTAGTGGCCCACGAGGTTTACATTTGCACGAGGCTTCTCCCAAAGCGCGGGCTACCTACAGCCATTGTCGTAGCCATGCTTTAGCTCCGACCTGCTGCACGCAGCGTGTCGGCGTATCGGCAAAGGCAGAGCAACGGCTTCTCCGACGACGCGGCTCAGCCAAAAACCACAGCTGTCTAAAGGTGAAGTTGTACATGCATTTGATCCTTGTTACTGTTATCACCTTTTCACTGACCAACATTTCAAGCCTTATCTGTGGCTGGCAGGCCATGTTTCAGGTTTGTCAGAGTCCGGATATAACCCGTGCGGTTTTCTGATGATATATCTTGATAAGATTTGTGGAATGCGAGAGATGAAGTTGTCAGCACCGCTTTATGGCACCTCCATACATGTCAGAAAATGGAAATATTTTCAGAAGCGATGGCGTTATTTTGACTGGTGACACAAACTTTTAAGACAACGCATGTCCTTGAAAAGAAAAAGCAATGCCCAGTTTTTATAATAAAAGACAGAAGATGGTCTTTCCTGGAAAGGCATCAGGCTTGATGGGGGAACCAAATGAGAAAGAGACTAAGAGGATTATAAAATGAGGCCTTTCAGGAGCTAAACTGATAAATTACATTTTCCAGCTGTAATTACTGCCATTGCATAGACATGTCAGCCTTGTAAATCAGGACCTTTAGGTCTTCCTTTTTGTAACAATCTCAAAATAAAACATAACCAAACAAATGCACCGAACCCTCTTTTTGGTGCCTATGTTTGTCTTCAGACTCAATCACCACACTGTCTGTAAACCAACCTGATCACGTCACAGGTTTCTAAAAAGAACAATTTTTTTCCCCAGATGATGATGTAATTAAAGAAGTGTAAAGAGCAGAAATCAAGAAACCCCCAGTTACATGTCACTTCACATGCCCATCTGCAGGGCTGGCTTAGGTGCTCAGCTTGTGTTAGAGCACACTGCCAGTTTTAGTGATGGCACTAATCTGTACCTGCCATAATTTGAGCATTAAGATCCTACAAATAACACAATATTCACATATTATTGCTCAAAAACAGACAGCAGGAGGAGGCCAGCTGTGAACTCATTCTGCATTCAGAAAATTTTGAAAGCTTTTTGTTCAAGAGATGAAGGAGAATTGGAGGCAAATAAATATTCTTAATAGTTGTTGGAATATTTCAGATATTTTTATTGAAAAATGCTGTTGCATCAAAGCCAAACTATTAGTAGCAATGCATATGTTTTTGGAAAAAATATCTGGCCTCTTCCAGACAAATAATAAAAAAGAGCTATCCAGGTCAGACCTTGAGCCTGTTGATACAAAAAATGCAAGTTTTGGCAGAATCCTTTTCCTTGAAAATAGATAAGTTTAGTTTCTCTTTCAAACTGCAGAAGTTGTTAGAAAATGGGATTGTTCTCCTGAGAAATGAACAAAAGTTTTCTTTTTAAATTCAAGCTAAAAGTATTGGAGCTGAAGGACATTTTGAAAGTTTGATAGAAAGCATTAAAATAACAGTTTTTCTAAAAAGAATTTTTTTAACATCTCTAAAAGTTTTGAATTATTGACAGAGAAACATTCCACCTGCCTCTCATGTCTTTAAATTTTGTCTCTAAATCAGATCAAGTGCATTAAAAGTCTCTCAACCTATCTTCTTCCAGAAATATTATGCACCCAAAAATAACAGATCAACTATTTCCCTAAACAATAAAGCTTTTGAAGTCCACCCTGACAAAGATTAGGTTTAAATGGCTCTTTAAAACAAGCAAGTGACCTAGATTTGAAAGAGATCTTCTGTTACCTGAAGTCTAGGAGGCTGTTTATGACAATGGTGGTTTTGCTGCTGTGGAGGATGCTGCATGAAGTCTCGCTGCAACTTCCCATACTCAATAAGCATCTTCAGGGGTCCCAAGTGGCACGCGAACCCTAAACATCTTAAAGCTCTCCAACGCTAGGCCAGATCCTCTACTTCATTAGGTGATGACCATAGCAGAGGTGGACGCAATCCAGGGAGATCACCTGGGTGAAGAGTGAGGGGAGCTGCTAAAATTACTTGGTTTTCAATGACCACAGATCTTTACAGATGTATTTGTGTTTCTATTCATCATGAATGAAATTATAACCCCTGGCATTATTTGCAGACCAGCATCCCAACATCCTGTACCTGTACCTTCACTGTGGCTCATTTTAAGAAACTGAAGCCCTGTACTATCGTTCAATACACTTAACACTTTTCCAGACCAGGAAAGTACATGTTTTCAAGCATGTACTTGCACACATCAAGCATGTACAAGGAAACATCTGAGAGGAAAAGAAATTATCAGCTAAGGAAGACTTCATGAAGCCAGCAAATTGGCTGGGAGTGCTGTGAAGGAGAAACCCCATCTGCAATGCTCCTGCAGTATAAAAGCACAGTAAAGGCAGAGCTGTTCCTGGGCTCCCTTCTCACCCGGCATCAACCGAGAGTCCAGCTTGGCCACAGAAAATGCCCTCATATTAAACTCTGCATCTAGGACCAGAAACACATCAATCTTCATCTCCTGAGCTGATAGCCGTGTTCCTAATCCAGGCACGTTGAGCTCAAGCCCTCCCAGCATGGGGGAGTACTTGAGTTTCCTGGAACTGGCTTTTAATGGGGAATAGATTGGCCAGACGAGATTCTGGTTTTCATCTCTTATGTTAATACAGGCCTCCACATCCGAAAGAGTTTGGGTTTGGCTTTGAGCTGCTTTTATCACAGTTTGTGGCTGTATTTTAAACCACGCTCTTGCCTATGGTATATTTTTCAGGCAGAGGAAAGGAGCTCATTCCTTCTTTTACCCCCTACAGTTGTTATGGAGTGGATGCAAGTCGCTTTCACTCCCAAGAGCTGCGACTTTAGGCTTTAGGCATGCTCCTTCCTTAAATCCTTTTAACTGGAAACACCGTAACATAGCAGCCCACTGCTGTGTCAGGCCTCTCCAGTTCTTGCAGGGCACCTTCCGTGCTTGGGCTCCCTGCTCTTCCTTCTGCTGCCCCACCATGTCCGTACATCTACCTTTTTCTCCTTCAGGTGGTCCTGGGGTGAGCAGTGGTATCTCTCCGCTCTCCTCAGCCTCCTGACTCTCAGCAGCATAATTAAAACCACTATTCACCCCTCTCTGGGTGGCCAAAGCACCTTCTGTCTCACTTCATTTTCTTGTCTCCTCTCAGGGCCCCGTGCCATATCTCTAACTTCAGCCTATGGTCTCCAGCAGTAGGTATGGCAGGCCAGGTCTGAGGAACCACTGTCACTAGAGACGTGGCTATTCCTTGGCTGCTGTGCCAGTGGTCATCCCAAGATGGATGGGCACAGCAGTGACTCAAGGCCATCTCTGCCCCATTGCACGAGTACCCAGAAAAAGGTCAGCTGGGGACCTGTTCTCCAGGTAAGTTGCCCATCTATAACTGTGCAGTTGAAAAACCAGATTTTCTTCACATGTTTTTTCTTGATAGCCCCTGTGACTGTTCTCTCACATGTGGGTTGTACCCTTTATGAAGAAAAGCTGCTATCATTTCTTCTTCCATTTATTTTTTAAGTTGAAGCTATATGAAAAAACTAAAGGGTATCCAAGCAATGAAGAGCATTGCAGGAATTCTTCGAAATCAGCGCTTATGTCATCCTGCTGTGTTAAATTAGCGAAGGTGTAGTCAACCCACAGACTGACAAATCCTTTTGTGCAAGCCTTCTACCAACTGAAACGGGGAGTTCCCCTTACATTATGCGGTTTTGTAAGACTTTTGCCAGGTGCTGTCAGCAGCAATAAACCTGGCGTCCTTTTAAAGAGAAATATACCTCTTCGCCCACCATTTCTAGGCTCACTAAATATCTGTTCTTAGATTTTCTTTTCTTAAATACCTTTACCACTAAATACCTTAATAGGTGATATTCCCTGCTCACGATAGTAGAAAAAAACAAAAAACCTCTCCATAGCCTTGCTGGCAGGCAGGAGCTTGCCCTCCCTGTGCTCTGCCTGAAAGCTATGTCACCAGGGTAGCCTGGACCTTAGCCCAAGCAGCTCCTAGCCGGGCTTGTGAACCAGAGCATATTGCTGCGCTCACCAGGTCTACACCATGGCTGGGTCAGAGCCAGCTCACGGCCGGCTGCATCACACTGCAGGCAGGGCACGTTTGCCCCTGCCTGCGGCAGACCGTGCAGACCAGCCTCCTGTCTGTGAGGGGAACAGCAAAGATTTTACTCGAGGTAAAAGGGAACCCAGTGTTGACTTCAGAAATCAGACCAAGAAACTTATCTACAGCCTATTAACCAGATACTGCAGCACTGTATAGGCTTCTGATGTTCACATTATAAAAAAGGATATTGAAAAACTGGAGAAGGTGCAGAAGAGAGACGTAAAAATGATTCAGAGACTGGAGAAAGCGCCCTACACTGAAGCACTTAAAGAATTCAATCTGTTTAAGTTATCAAGAAGAAGACTGAGAATCCACTTGATTACACTGGGTAATACCTTCACCAGGAGGAACTGGTGGGTTACTCAGGCTCCACTTACTAATGGAGCAAAGAAAGACATGGCCAGAACAAATTGCTAGAAGCTTGAAAGGCAGGCAAATGCAAACTGAAAAAGCAATTGCTTTTTCCCAATTATTCTTCAGAAAGAACTTACTGAATAAGGTGGGGGACAGCCCATCTTTTTATGTCTTTAAATCAGGACTGAATGCTCTCCTGGAAATTGTACCAGTTACTGGGCCCAGGAGAGAGGTAACTCAATAAATGACCAAATGTGCTTCCCCATCATCGCCCCCTCCTTACCCAGTAAGGTCCACTGTGGCTACTCTCAGTGCCTAGCAAAGGCCAAAATCCTGATGTGGGCTCTGACAGACATAATCCCCATGCCTAGGGAACTCTCCCTACGTTTACCTGAGACTAACCCAGGCATACTGATTTTACCTGTATTTGGTGGCTAATTAGGAGAAAAATATCTGACAGATGGATACTTTAGGAGCACAATGTGTTCATTGAAAAATAGTGGAAATATGAGAGGGCATTATGGACACCTAGAATATCCAAAGACCATTGAATTGACTATCCAGCTGTAATTAATAGCCCTGTGGCTAGCTAGAGATTGCATTCCCACCCAAAAGGCAGGTTCTCCACAGAAATTAAAGTTCCTGGAGTCAGGAGAGGGTGGGAGAGGGAAAGAGGAACACAAATCCCGCGGCCACCGTCCCTCCAAGAAGGAAGTGAGAACGGTGCTCACACCTCCAGGGCAGCCATGGACTATGGGAACACAGTCAAAAACCTGAGCCCAAGCAGCCAGTTCCTGAGCTCTGGTTTTAAGAAAACCATGCGAAAGGCAGGGAGGCATGCTGCCCAGGAACACTGTGGCAGGAGGAGATCGTGTTCATACTGGGTCACTGTCTGGCAGACTGGGGAGTCATGCTGGGCACACGGGGTCCCTTGGGGAGGCACAGCAGAAGCACAGCAACTCTCTGGGAGTCCTTCCTTAAAGTCTTTTCTTTGAAATGAGGCTCTTTGCCTGTTCCTTTCACTGACAGGCTCAGCCACTGTTTGTACCGGGGTATGAAAAACCTCCCAAATGCACGGGAGGGGTTCTGGATAGGGATACATGCAGATGCAGGTCTCTGTGTTGCCACATCACCCTTGTGATACTGCAGCTTGGAAAGAGAAAAATTTTTGCTCTGGGGAGCATCTGTGCGGCTGGGGTCTGGGCAGGCCTCTGCAGATGAGGGCATTCCACGTACTTTCTTTCCCCCATTCGCCAACAGATGGTGGCAGAGAGAGCCCCTTTCCTGTTCAAAGCCTTCAGGCCACAGCGGTTGTATTTCCTTTTAATTACCTCTATATGAAAGACTACTGTATTCTGCAGTGTTTGTCCTTTCTGAGGCAGTTTGCAGCAGCGGCACTGCAGAGCTCTGGGAAAGCATTGTGCGCAGCTACAGCACAACAGCACAACTTGGGGTAAAGATTTCAGTGTACTCAGTTTCCACATTGTGCAGGAGTTATGTTCAGTGAAAATTATATAAATGTAGTATACCAGCTCGTCTGTCATTTCCATAGAATGTTACAACCATTGTGTTATGTAATAGTGAGCTAATAAAGTCAACCCAAAACTCACTATATCACTTTCTACATGAAGTCACCTCATTCATCCTTTTTCCCTTTAATTTACATCTCATCTCTATTTCTACATTTACCTTCCAAAGTATTTCTAGCACAGCGTATTCCCAACACCCTTCTTATTTTACTGTGTGATCTAAACAATGCAGAATAACAGGG
The DNA here is from genome assembly GCF_034638445.1 of Ciconia boyciana. NCBI lineage: Eukaryota > Metazoa > Chordata > Aves > Ciconiiformes > Ciconiidae > Ciconia > Ciconia boyciana. The sequence goes on from NC_132936.1 coordinate 40,082,742, forward strand.
CCTGAAAATTTGGACTGGAAATATCATGAGAACAGGCTCTGTCAAGAGCTTTCCAGTATTTCCTGCTTCTGGTTGAGCTGGAAATACTCAAAGGGTGAAATCCTGGCCCAGCTGAAGTCAACGGGAATTTTGCCATTAACTTCAATGGGGCTAGAATTTCACTCTTGGTATTTACTCCATGAATCCAGTCTCAACTAGATCTGGTGTGGTGTGAAAAGGAAAACTTTTCTTCTTTCTTTTCCTTCCTCTTGTAAGATTTAATGCTTAAAAAAACCTCACATATTCAGGTTAGATAGATGTAAATGTTGAGGAATGCCAAGTAAGTTCCCATGTTACCCAAATGATCAATTTCTTCTCTCTAAGCAGTTGCACATCAGAAACTGTGGTATTACAAATATAAAATGATATAAAGATTAAGAAATGAAAGCTGTCTGCATAAAATAATTAAGAAGATATACTGCCTCTCTTTTGACAAAGCCTGTATTGTAGATAGCTGCCTCTGTTTTCCCGACCTTGGTGCCAAAACCTTTTGCAGCCAGCAGTACAGTGATTGTTGTCTGTGCAAAATGTTTGAATTTTTGCTTTTATACAGAATTCTTCTGGCAGAGGCCTTCATCATCAGTGGAGGAGGATTTGCCTTGCTTTAAATCTGATCCATTGTGATCTCTGCTTAAGATGGCATAAAACTTTAAACCTGACTTTGGGGAGCAGGTGAACTTTACTTTGTTTTACTTGTGTCTACCACTTTCTTCCAGGAGGTGGTTTGTAATTCCTTGCTCAGCAGAGACAACCCATTACAGCAAGTCTTTTCCCTTCAAAAGATAAAGTCACTTCTGTTCCTGATAAAAAAATCCTGCTTATTACTCTGTTCATGTTTTACGTTAAAGAAACGTTTTTAATTGTGTGCTATTTAATAACAACGGTCCCCAAAAGCAAACTGACTAGTCTGAGATTTGGCATCGTACTGGTGAGGATTCATCGGCAAAGGACATTTCTGGAAATCTTCGTACCCTTTTTTATAGTCCCAGAAGACCTAGTGAATGTCTGACCAATAAAAACGTGTGTTTGAGCAGAAACATCGTCCCTGCTTCTTTCCTAGAAACAAGAAGTTTTCTTCTAGAAAAACAATAGTAGAAGCGCTCAATTAATCCACAGCTATTCATTTTGTCTTCACTGACAATTAGCAGGCCTCCTAACGCGCTGCTGCCTCACTTCTGCAGTCGAAGCAGCCCTGCCAAGTGGACTCGGGCTGACACACTCATTCTTCAGCCTGTATTTCCTGGTGCAAATAGTTTCTAGCTCCTTTCCAACAGCCAAATCCAAGGGAAAAAAAAGAAATAAAAAGGGCTTTGTTCTCCATGAAAAAAGCCGCCGCTGCGGTCAGGAGCCCTGCACACTAAGCCGGGCCGTAAGGAAGGAAGGGAAATGCAGTCCGCTGCGTCCTGCCAGGCGGGCTTGCAGCCCCGTGGCTCCCAGTCCTGCCGGGACGCCCCGGCGCAGACCTCTGGCCACCCACCTCCTCCATCCCCGCCAGCCCACTGCGAAAACCTGCCCCTTCTCTGGGCCGTGCAGAAGTCACATCCTATTTTCTTCAAGGCAAACCAGGAGGAGGTCTGCAACAAGGGACAGAGAGGGACAGCAGATCTGAAGCACAGCTTTGGTCTCCCTCATGCCCCACCATCTGAGCTTTGCAGGGCTGACACACCATGTGGTCAGACCCTCTGAGATTTGGCAAGACTCTTCCAGGGTCGCTCTGTCTGAGTTGTACAGTCGTAGTGGCTTTTCTGGCTGCAGGAAGGTAAAATGGCTTTCGTCATCTCTTTCTGACCCTACTTCCCCATATTACCAAAAGAAGCCTGCTGGAATTAAGCAGAGCAGTGCCACAATCCCTGTTTGACCTGTTGCCCTCTCGCTCTTGCTCAGCTTCTTAGACAAAGTATCTCCTAGAGGAAAGTGGCAATGCCACCCTGGGAGCAACGGCCTTTCCCGGTAGTGTCCTGTATTACCACTTAGTAGTTGCTTTGATGATTTCAGCTGTAAATATTTTCTCGCATTTGCTCTTTTCAGCTTGTTATATTGAAGCCAACAGCCCTTGTCACCTGCCCGTCCTCCCCGTCTTCCTAGGGGTCTTTTTGCCAACCCCATTCGGTGTGCGGCAGTATCACGTTAGGTCTCCAGGGTCTGCTGACTGGTATAAATTAAATTTTACCCAGCAGACTGCAGCAGGGCCTTTGTTACCCCCTATGGTTTAAAATACAGGTTTCTGTACAACAGCTAGCAGGCTATTGACACACTTAATTTTTTAATTGGCCTTCAAGAAACTTCCCACACATGTGCCAAAACAAGCAGTTCTCCATGTGGTAGAGCCAGGAAGGGGTTTTTTCCCCTCTCCCTGCAATAGTTCAGCTCCTGATCTCCTGATTCCCTCCCCACCCAGCTTCCACTGAATTATCCCTGTTCACTGATGGGCATGCAGAGCCCGCACCGCTGTTGATGTGCCTTGCCCGCAAGCCCACGGACGGACGTCCACCTTTGGGCTGAGGAAGGGTTTTCCCCTCCAGACCAGACTTACTGGGTCTTGGGGGTTTTCTATTTACCCCTGTGGCCTGGGGCATGATTTTTGCTTGGCAGGATTGCCTGAGCTTGCTAAACCTACCTCGTATCCCACCAGCACAAGGGATGCTCATCCAGGAGGCACCAGGCTCTGAATTTCTGCTGCTGCTGACACCAAGCTCAGCTTTTTAAGGTTGAAATGTTTGCCCTAACCGGCTTTGGGCTTGGGCTTGGTATGAAGTATTTGCATGAATACTAGCAGCCTGAGGTATTTAGGAGGACAGGGTATATGATCTGCTAGCCCCTTCTGTCTTTAATTTCTAGGAAGCTATTATAGCGCCTTCCAAAAAGGCTCACGTCTGCCTGCCAGCACCACATTAGCATGACTACCGCTTTGAAACACAATAGCTGCAGCAGCTCAGTATCTGTAATGCATCCCCTGCTGTACTGTGTAGCTTTGCGCACGCCTATGTGCCATTAATGAATCATCACGTGGGAAGTGTTTTCATTATTCCTTGCTTTTCCATCCCTGGCGTTTCTTGGCGAACGTGCAGCCCAGGCCACAGCAGCTGTCTGTCTCGCTCTCCTTCCTTTAGATTAAAACCGGTTTTTTGTTGTTGTCGTTTTGAAGCGCCCATTGAAGTGACAGGACGGAGAAGGATGGCTAAACCCAAGTCCCAATATCTTTATTTCAAGACTACACTAATAGCCTCTAAGAATTTTTCTCTGCTGTACTTCAGATAAGAGCGGTGAGCCTATAAATTCATTAGCGAGTAATGGAGCAACCTCACTTTATCTATGTCTTTTCACAGGACTAGGGTTTCATTCTGTGCCAGGAGTCATACATCACACTCAACATGTACGTCTCCAGAGCCAACCGAGAGAAAGTGCAGAAAAACTACTGTTAACAAGGGAGTAATTACATTCAGCATAAATTAATTATTGGTCACTCAGGACTGGTGGGAAAGGGCCACACAGACCGTAACCGACTGAGTTCCCACCTCTGAGGGAAGAAATATTTAAATATGAATCATAAGACAATACAAGGTGGGCCCTTTCTGGTCTACTGGTCTTTAACTGCACGTATTTGCTAATATGACATGTGGCTTATTTGCTTTAACACTATAGGTACATTGTATTTTTTTAGGGCAAACATGAGTGATAGTCATTCGGGACAAGGGTCATTTCATAGCAGCCAGCGTCAGACCCGACCGAGGGAAGCCAGGAGGGACTTTAAAATGTAATTCAGCCAAAAGAACAGGACACGGATCAGCAAGCAAGTGATGGAAGGTGTTCATGAGGAATTTAGATTACCACACACTGCAAATAAACCCTGAGAAGCTGGAGCAGCCAGAGGCCAGGGAAACCCGGCCGGCAGGCAGCGAGGAGCCCTCCCGCGAGGCAAAGAAGATGCACGGTGAGCCCCAATCTCTTTGCCAAAAGTGCTAGTGCTAGCTCAGGAAAGTTTAGGTGTGCTTGAACCCTGAAATTACTAACTTGGAAAGGTGTAGGAGCGTGTAAAATAATGTTGGGCTAGTCTCCAATAACCAACCAAGAGATTAAAACTGCTCGTTACGTGTATAACGTTAAAACTGTTCCATGTCCTGACAAAAATCAGGAAATTCAAAGTTAAAACAAATCCTCATAAATGGAAATTCTTGCTGTCATGGGAAATAAAAAGCATATCAAGATGCAAGTGACAGATGTACTGTCAACTGGGAACCTCGGCTTGGAATTTCCTGGCTTTTTCTTTTCATTCAATTTGCTGCTCCTAAAACAATGTATAGTTAGACCATGATTCATTCCTCCTCTTCTCTCCCTTATTAACAGATATTCATACATATAAACAAACAGTTGCACACACAAGATATGTGAATCAGACCTTTTTTTTTTTAATGAATGTTTTTCAAGCTGTTCATTAGAGAAGCGGGTAGGAAAGTTTTCCCGTTTGTGAAGCCCCAGGTTTATTGAATCGTAATGAGTGCAACACTCAGACCCACCAGCTATGTTTTCCCATAAAAAAAGAAGCCAACATCTGTCTTACAACAGCCTGGTGTTTGGAAATTCACCTGTAATACGAAAAACACAGTTTCCAGACTCAGCTCCATCCAGTTCAGGGTGGAATGCCCTGAATAGCAAGTTATTTGGGGACGTGCTGTCTTGGTTTGCCCAGAATTTTCATGTCAGACCTCAGAAACCTTTGTTTCCATGAAAATACCGGGGCCAACGACCCGGCATTTTATAACAAAGGAGTGTTTTGTTGAAAAATTCCCAGCCAATGCTAATTGCCCATACTAGAGAAGACAGTGGAAAGCTTCGTGCAGGCTGTGGAGCTGGTCCATGGGCCCATGCCAGTTACACTTGAGAGGGAATTTCAAAAAGCACTGCTCTGACCTCTGAGGCTTGTTTCAGTTTAAAAATATACCTGGAAAAAAAATCCAGTTTCTCCAGTGACTGCACTATGCTCGCTGTCTACTTTTTACTCCCCACACTTCTACCACTGTCTCCAAATCCCTTCCCTGCCAATGCAAAAACTCAAAGTGGGATTTTGCAGGTCCAGTTGGAAATGAACCCCAGCAGATAAGAAATCCTGCTGGAGGGTCCGGCCCCATGCCCCGGCGGGCAAGTGATAGACGGCCATCGTGCCCCTCGCTTCCCCCAGGGCCGGCGAGCTGCGCCGGCAGCCCCGCACCTCGCGTGTGGCTGGAGACGCTCCCGCGCTCCAGACATGTGGCAGCAGATTGAAATCAGATGGCGGGAGCTGCCACAGGGCGCAGCCCCCCATCCCGCTCCTCGCCGGGCCACTGCCACCTCCGGGCGCAGCACCGGGGTGCGTGCCCACCGCGGCTGCCCCAGCCTGGCGGGGAGGCGGGGGCCGTGCCTGCATCGGGGCTGAAACTGGGGGCTTCTGCCTCAAAGGCAGCAGTGCCTGCCAGGGTGGGGGGGACGATGAAAGGCAGTGGACAGTAACAGCTTCAGCAATCTGATTTTAATCCACGGCTTGCACGTCTCCCTGACTTTCAGATGCCTAATTCCTTTTTTTCACTTATTCCTCCGATAGGAGCCATCGTTATTTCCAGCAGAAAACCAGCACGGTGACTGACCCGCAGTTCCTCTGGCACAGTGAGCGCGGCAGCCTGAAGCTCAGCCTTCTTTGCTCACAAAGAAGCATGGCTGCGTCATAAAATCATTACGTGACATTAACCACGGCGGAGTCACTCGCACCTTTTTGTAAGGCAAAGACGAGCCTTTTGCTTCCCAGAATAGGCCTTTTTTTTTTGTGAAAGGAGGCTGCTTTAGGATGAAGTTAGATTTAAAACAAGTTTAAAAAGAGCATCGCGCAGCTCAAATAAAGCGAGCCTGCTGGCTTTCCCCAATGACTGGCACTATAGCAGATTATTCTGGAAGAAAGACATTCTCACAACCTCATGGCTTCAATTTCTTGAGCCAAAAAGCGGAGAGAGATCCCACAGTTATTAAAGCCAATAAATCAAGGCTTGAGAGATCTTGCGCGCGGAATTGGACAGCGTTTGCATTTTTCTGCCCTCAGAGCTTTAAGGAAGGGTTTTTTTCTCCTTTACCTCATCCACCTTGGGTATCTTAAAAGCAGGAAAGGCACCCCTGGGACCCAGAGGGTTCTATTAGATGTAATTATGGTACCTTACTTTTAAAGGTTTAAAAGTGCATCTTTATGGGCTTATGCAGTCCCAGTAACAGTAACAGTGTTTTATGTGTTTGATTGACATAAAACATGCCTCGACATTAAACATTTCCTCGAAGTCCGGGAACACTGGACCCCGTTCATGGTCTCTGCATTGCCTTTGCACCCCAGGCCGACGACCACCCCGCAGCCCTCCCGTGCCCCCGGCATCGGTGCAGATGCTGTGATGGACCCCTCTAAAGGCAGGCGTTGCCTCCCACTCCCAGCAAAGTGGAAAACAGCCGTTCCCACACCCTCTGCTCTCACCTTCGTCAGCTCGACAGAAAATGTGAAGGTCCGACGAAGCCACAGTGGTTTACAGGCCATCTTTATAGGTGTTGCTGAAACTCTGTTAAAGCAAACGGGATCTTTCCGCAGCTTCTCCGCTGACTTCTGTCCCCACGAGCTGCAATTTAATCACGGCAAATGTCAGCATCTATTGTTTTTAGCAGACCCTAAATCCACTCATTCTTCTAAAGGAAAAAGGAGTGCTTTGCTCGCGTGAGCCATTAAAGGTAAGAAACAAGAGATAATTTTTCATCGGGCAATTTGTGACAATTTAAGAAAAATCTGTCTGTATCTGTAACAAAGCACAAACTTCTTTTTTAAACTGAGCACAGATTTTGATTAGGCCTATGTGGTGCTTTTTGTCTTTTCTTAGACGAAAGCAAATTTTATGGAATATAGAAAGCTAATGCCTGACTTACATTGAGGGTATGCCCACCAGAAATACAAAACTAGAGAATTTCCCTCGTCCGATCAGGTCACAAAAAACAAACCAAACATCCAGCTGAAAGGTCCCATTTCAAATTTTCATTATCAGAATTTCATAACGAAAAGATTGGGGGGGTGGGGGGGAGTGCAGATCAAAAATTACCAGTGGAAATTGGAAACAAACTGCAAATAATAAATCAGATTAGGAAAAAAAAAAATGTCAGTCTGTCTGCAGATAATTCACAAGTGAAAAAAGTTCATTACAAATGACTTGCCCTGCTGCAAATTTTTAGTAGCACGTGTGTACAGTACATCATAAAACTTCTACCCTTGACATATTTTAAGAGAATGCCATTACTGACTGGAACTTCAGTTGGCAGCTGGAAAATTGCCAGAAAACAGACTCTGAGTCTGTATCAGATGGGGGGATTTCAGGAGGCGGGGAGGATTTAGAATTCCTCTCCCCCAGGACAAAGGGGTATTAGCAAAAAAGCACCCCAAAAAACCCACCCCAAAGTTCACAAAAAAACCCCAAAATTAGTGTCTAGATTGGACAAAGTTAATTTCTTTAAAAAACCTAAAACCATGACTCAGGATCACACATAAGTACAAGACTTAGTAATTAGAAATGGGAAAAATATGAAAACTTTTATTTAAGTGATAATTGTTTTTTCCGTACTGCAAAATAAACATTTCCAAGAAAATATCCATGCTAGGTATTATTTCCCAGGGTTTTTTGTTTGAAAGAACTTAGATTTTTTTCTCAGCTTTGCCTCAACACCTTTCATCAGAAAGCTGTGACTTTTTATTTCATGGGTGGAGGGGTGTTACTGGGAAATTTCAGACCGAAGTGCCAAAATTGCAAATAATCTTCACAAATCAAAGCAAGGAATTGCAACAGAAATGCAGTCCTCGTATCAGCAAACTGTCTTGTGTTTCAGCTCTCTGAGAAAAAGCAGGGGAGAAACTGGTCTGGTTTTGTACTGCTTTGATTTCCCTTATTTCTCTCCTCTTCTGTTTGTTTTCATTGTGGATTTGGGGGTGGTGATTTTTTTTTTTACAGTATCATCTGAATGTATGGGTCTATGTACTGGCATAAAGCAATGTCTTCCTGAAAGATTTATCAGCAGTCTCTTCCCGTGTTTCTTTGTATATAGTGTAGAAGAATGGTTTTGTTATACATCCAAAAGTTTCTCTGTTCCTCCTTCAGCCTCATTTCATTTTTCTTTCCAGGTAGCTAGATTAACTAATACTTATTCCAGGACTATTTTTGCTCTCTCCTCCCGATGCCAATACGAAGGCCTCTGGGCAAACTTTCCCTCTCTGGACTTTCTTGGCCTCTTCCTTGTGCTTTTCCCTGCCGCTGTAGCAGGCCTACCAGAAGGGATGAAAGCCGTCTGGGCAATATCTTTTAAGCAGCCGAGAAACATCTATCACAACTGCTCTCCATTTACCGCAACCATGTGTGCATGTGCACAGTTTACAGTTGTGGTTTTCCCGAGGGGATTGTGGTATGGTTTTATAGGCTGCTCAAGATGTCCATTTGGGTGTAAGTGTATCTATCTATACAGAAATGTGTATACATGCATTCTAGAAAATGCTTGTGTATTTTTTATTTACTGTAACATCCTGGAATTAAGCTTCCTTAAAAAAAAAAAGCACATCAATTTACGACTCACTCGTGCTATTTTTTTTCCCTTTTCTGTTTCTTCTCTCAAATGATTCTTTTATTCCGCTGTTCCTTTTGCCCCTCCAGCTTTGAGCCTCAGGTTTTTTCCTGCTTGCCTTTCCACTCTCTTCTTACCTTACGTTCTCCTTTCTTCCTTTCCCATAAACTTACTTTCTCTCCTTTCTCTTTTGCTATTCTCCCCTTTCATGTCTGCCTTTTCCCCCACCCTATAATTTTTCCTTTGCTCCTTTTAATGCTCAGCCTTCTTACTTTCAGTTCCCTACATATCCATCTCTTTCCATCTACTCCATCTACTTCCGTATCCATTTACTCCTTTCCACCTAACAGCTGATGCCTGGGGTAGATCCTCTCCACCTGCAGACACTATTTCCTCACTTCCTTGAGTTTTTGTGCTTACCCTGTATCCAGGTGCTCATGTCATCAGTGAGAACACACATTTTTGTAATGTTGTAGGAGAACAGTAACAATGTGGTTTGGGCTTTGGGCATCTATTTTGCTATTTCGCAGCCTATGTGATGCAAAATGCTTAAGTTCAAATTAGTCACTACCTGTGTGAAAATGCTTCTGTCTGGGACACTGCAAGAGTATTAACTACAAAAGACAGTAACAAATTGTTAGGAACAAAATAATTGCTGTATGTTTCTGTAATGCTGATTTGCTCATTCGTTTCTCCTTCGACAATAATTGATGCATTGTTGGCTTCACTATTTGGAAATGATCGTTCAAGGAGATTCATGAAAATATTTCTCTTTGAAATGCTATTTTTCACTGATGTGAAGACATTCAACAGATGCATACTGGTTTTGATAAAGCTGTTGATTTTCCATTATCCAGGATGGACCTTATGGTCATACCTGGACAAGGACACTTAAATAATTATTTTTGAAATCTGAGTTTTTCAACCTGAAAACCAGTATTTTGACACATTTCATTTTTACAAAAGTGTATGAAGGTTTTCTTTATATTCCAGCATAGGTGTGGATTTTTTGGTAAATATTTACTGCAAAAAAACCCTCAGTCCAGTAGCTAAACTAACCGAGCATGTATGTTGATTGCATGGCTTCTTGGCTGTACCAAGCTATAGGTGCTAGCTCTTCTGCAAAATTCAGGGTGCCATTCCTAGGAACATGCATTACAGTCTAAGTAAGTAAATCACCTACAACATTCTCCATTGAAAAATTTGTCAAGAAATTGCCAACAGATGATCAGTTTCTTAATGTAGTTTCTGCATACTAGATTATCTTTAATTTCAGTCCGCTTAATGTAATACCAGCTCAATGAATCCCTTGGAAACAGTTACTCACTAGGAAAGCCAGCCTAGTGCATGCAGATTTGCTCTGATCCTGAGCAGGGCAGAGGGAAGGGCTCAGAGCAGCAAAGAGCACAGCATCTGACTGCAGCACAAGCACCCAAAGCTCTTCCACCCCAGAGGAAACCTGAATGTCCCCGAGAGGCCAGTGGCTGCAGGAACCAAGCAGTGCAACTATTCAAAATGAGAATTTAGCTCCAAGGAGCTGATTCTGCAAACACTTTAGCACATGTACAGCTTTCCTTTACGAGAAACCTCAAAGAGCCGGCAATTGTTGCTTCATTGCAAGTCAAGTCAGTCATATGGCAAAGTGTTTACGGGATTTGGATCTAAATTTTGAAATCATTTCAGGACCCTTAAAAGCAGGCGCTAGATAACCGTAAATCCCCATTGTTTTCCAGCAGGAAAAAAAAAGTGCATAACGATGTTGCACTGCAGTTGAATCCACTGCCCGGATCCTCTGAGGAGCTTGGTTTCTCCTCCTGTTTCTCTCCTTGGTTTCTCCACCCCCCCTCCGGGGGATGCCCTGCAGTCCTGGCTTGCAGGAGAGCCGTGGGCTCACGCGTGGCACAGGAGAAGTCCCTGTCCCCTCCCCCAGTAGCCTGTGTTCATCCCCAAAATTCACAAAGATGAAGTCAAGCTGGATCAGGCTTTTCTAAGACAAGCTGCGGAATGGAGAGCTTGGCTCATGAAGAGGGACGGGAAGAGCTTGAGTTGTTTGGGCCAGCAAAAAAACGGAGGCTAGGGGAGGATGGAGCTGCCGTTTATCAGCAAAGGGAAGGGGTTACGATCACGGGGATCGTGAGTACAGTTATGCCAGGCTGTGCTGCCACACTGGCCAGGCAAAATGGCACAGAGAGAGCAGAAAGGCAGCCAGCAACTGGTTTATTTCATTTACGGTAATTGCAAAGGGCCTAACAAGGTTGCCTACGTGCATATATCCTGTGTAAGGCTCTCCCTAGCTAATTATAAAGGTGAAAGCAAACTTAAGGGCAATTAGCTTTTCTCCATTTTGTTTTACCGTATCAAACTCGGCGAGCGTTTTGATGCGTTTGGTCTTTCAGTTGCTTGACAGCAGTCAGCTAGGAGGGGCAGGGGAGCGTTCAGGTGGCTCAGCCCAGAAGGTGTACTTTGCTCTGCTTGCTTTAGGACACAGCCACTTTTTAAAGCTCTCCTGAGACAATTTACTTCTGCCTTGACTTTATGCGCATGTCGTTTCATCATCTGAGGCCTCGTTTCATACATGCGTTTATAATATGGGTTTCATTTCAATAAGCTGGGAAAGTAATAAATTTAAAGCTGACTAACAGTTGTTTTATGTGGCTGCCAACCTGCCAAGTAGCATTCTTAATTATTGCCAGGAAACTAAGTGTTCGCAGCCATGTGTTTTACATTTGAGTGTAGTATGTCTTGTCAGCCCTCTCTGGACTGACGGACAGGCCAGTAATTTTTGGATGCGGAGAGGCCTGCGATGGTGGGTGGTTTCTTTGTCATCAGGTAAGGATATCAACAACAGCATGACGGACGGGAATATCCCAAGCAGTCCCCTTCTCCCAAAAGTCACTGTCGCAGAAAAGCTGGAGGGAGGGGGTTAAACCTGAGCCCAGAACCATAGTATTTTTTCTATTTAAGACTTTAGGGCAACTACTTATTAAAGTTGTCAGCAAAGAAAAACCATAAACATATTAAAAATTATACATGTTAGAATAAGATGGATGACTGTTTTGTTCCTTCTGTGCAGGACAGAGTGCGACGCTGCTACAAGTAGACTCTCCTTTTCTTTTACCCAGACAAAATTCATTATTATTGCACCAAAACAAGCAATGGTTGCATGGCTTGTTTTCTGCTTGTCTGTGTTTAGGCTCCAAGATGTTGTCCCACACTTTGGAAATCAGCCAGTAAAAGGACAGAAAATGAATACTAAAAAAGGAAGCACTGACCCAAACAGTTTTGTTGCATGTATTCTGCTCTCCAGAATGCTTTGAAGTCTGAAGAGAAACTTGACTGAGTAAGTTAAGAGTGCCTCCAGGCCCTTAATTTGCGCAACCAACGCTCATTTTGCTGATCGTCATCATTGACCCTAGAAGAATTATAAAGGTCGTATTTTCTTGCTGATAATGTAAGTCTTGAGCAATTTTAAAAAATGGGATAAACATAAACACGTTGTTAAAAAGCAAATTTTTGTGTTGAGTTCATTTTTTTTCTTTAATAAATTACATGCGTGAGACAAATCCCAATTAAAGAAAGGCTCATCTCATGAGTATCTTGGGCAATGCTGCAGGATATTGTTCCCCCTGCACACACGCACCTAATTTTAGAATGGTTCCCATTTTTCTCTAGTGTTGCAGAAAAGTCTAATAGTGTTTACTGTTGTTTTTTTTCTTCAAGTAATTTTGTTGTTTTGTTAAGGAGGGATTAATTAGTGAATCATTATTCCCACTTTGGCATGTGAAAATCTGGAGTGTGCTTTTATCCATCTCCCAAGAGTACGCATTGGCACCGTAGCAGAGGATGTGGAAGAAGTGTTTTTCAAAGAAGCAGATGTAGCAGCTTCAGGAGCATCTGTACTGGTGCGTTTTGCTGAGGGATTCCTACTAACCATTTCCCGTTTAACTAGACAGTCCCTGTGTGCTTCTCCCAGGTGAGGCCTGCCTTTTTGAAACAAAATTCTCTAGGGAAAATTATCATTAAAGGTCACGTGGCATTTCCATTAATTATTGCAATTTCTAACTCCTTCTCTGTTTCTTCCCAAATAAATCAATTTCTCCTGAAGTTTCACATGCTACTTCCCATGTCAGGGCAACGTTTTTTCAAGGAGATTGTGGGTACAGGCAGATGCTGAACATTAACTGCATAAAATTCTCCTCCCATTAAAGTCAATAGCTAACTCCCACTGATTTCAGTGAGGTCAAATCCATTCACAGGACTTTAAAGTTTACCTTGGCATTCCTTAAAAAAATCTGAGATCCGTATTTTTGAGGCCCATCAGCTCTCCAAGGGCAGGACCTAGCCTACTCATCCCAGATTTGTTCGGGGGACTTTGCAGAGAGATTGTCCGCAGAAGTGCAGACACCAGAGGGCACGGGAAGGCAGTGAAGGGGGGACCAGAGGCTGGAGGTCACTGATGAGGCTGTCAGTGGCCAGAGGCAGCGGCACACAGGACCCAGTTAGCATCCCATGTGGAAAGGGAAAATGGCTTCTTTTTTCTGATCAGCATGGCGAAGTCTGAGTTTCGTTTTCCCTCTGTGCTAGCCTAACTCTGCTGCTATTTATATCACTAGCCAAACCTGAGACTGTGTGAAAATGCCTCCTTAACCTTTTAAAACTGGCACCCAGGTTTTTATATCACTATTTGCCCTCCGCTTCAGGGTCACTTACAAGGAAGTGCTGGCTGCGACCACTACGGAGCTGGCCACCATAGGTGAGCTGCTGCCAGCGTGTGAGGTTGCTTCACTCACTAAGCCAAGGGGGCAAACGAAAAGCAGGTACAATTTGACATTAAACGAGAGGATGCTGATCATGCTCCGAAGGCCTGGCTTAATGCTGAGTCTGGAAACTGCAACGAGTCAGCTCTGTGTACCCAAAGCCTTTTAAATCTGCTCTGAATGACCAAGTCACTGGAGACACTGCTGGCATGGGACTTTCTCCCTCTTCTGTTTAGGGAGAATCATTCAATGAGCTCATGGTGCATCAAGGCATCTCAAGGAGGAAGGCTGAAGACAGACCCTACGCTGCTGTCTGCTGCCTGAAGGCAAACCAGTTGCCCCAGTGGCCACCACAGAGCACAGCCTCTGCTTGCAGGGAGCAGAGGGATTCACTTCTTCCTTGAGCACCAGTTATCTTAGTATCTCAGAGTTAAAACAGATTATAACAAAGCAAACAGAAAAGCCATATCCACTTGTATTAAAAAAAGCATATCTAAAATTATTCCCATGTGTGAGGTGCTGCTGCATGACACTAAGTGCAGCAGCCAAACCAGTAACAGTTAAATCCTCCGGATCCCCATAAAAATGCACAGTACACAAATACACAGTAAATTAAATGACTGAATTAGAAGCAGAGATAAGTGAAGGACAACACTGTGCTGCTCTGTGTTCAATATCATTGCCAAAGAGCCAAGGCTTTTTGCCACTTTCAGATAAAGGGGATTTTTACACATTTTCCCCAGTAAAACTTTTGGCAACTGCTGACTACCTTCTTCTGTCTTGCTGTGTCTCTAACAGCCCAGGCTCTTCACTTCAGTTGTATGTCCCCTGGCTTACTTCCCAATGAAATGGAGATATTCATTTGTTTTTAAAGTTTAGTTTTTACTACTACTGCTAACAGAAGAATCCCTCTGGCCTCAGTGGTGTGTAGGTGAAATTCGCTGGCAGTGAAATCTCTTGATGACATGCTCATTGACCGAGGCTTTATAACCGTAGAGGGCAGAATGGTCTGTCAGGAGCTCACCCAAGCACCCTGAGTTCAGCTCCGCTGCTCTGCCCCTCCAAGGACGGCAGGAAAGGTAGAACAGAATTTAATAAAATGCCTTATTATAATCCAGTTTATTCCAGATTATGTTGTCAAAGAAGTCATCAAAACAGCTAATTGATTTCTTATCACTTTTTTTTTACCCTGGGCAAAAATAACATGTTGAAGTTTAAAACAAAGTTTCAATGATTTTACCCCTCAAACTCTTCTTTCAGTATCTGAGCCTATGGTTTTCTCGAAGATGGATAAATATCTGACAGAGGCGTCCAGACTAGATGTCACTGCTAGAGAGAGCACAAACCAGTGAGGATACTGACACTGCAAACCTGCGCAGCCCTTGAGCATCACCGGGCCACCCCATGGAGGACATCATGCACTGTACAGTCAAAGCCAATGTAACTGTACCTCGCAAATGCACCTTTAAGGAACCAAGATGTCCCTTTGAGGCAGTTACTTCTTTCTCATGGTTCTCCCCAAACATTTATTTCACAACTGTTGTGTGCTTGAGTTATGGGTGTGAATTCTCATGAGTGCAAGTAAAGATTAATTCCAAAACCATGTCTCCACCTGGCCCCAGCTTCTCCCTTCCCTTCCCCCACCTTGGTTTTCCATGTCCCATTGCGCATTCACCAGGGACCGGAACGTAACCGTGCCCACACTGCCTTGTAACCTTATCTTTCCTCCCACCCTTTGAAAATAGCAACAGAAGAGGTGAAAGCCTTCAAAAACAACACAGAAAAAAGCAGGAGAGGATATTTGAAGGAAGAACCCGCTCCCCTGTGGGGAGGGGGAACTGACGTGCCTGTGATGTGGCTTTCAACATGTCAGTGCCACAAGAGCCCTAGACAGATCTCTGCCGTGTTGCAGTCCTCACGTAGCAAAGGCAAGCTTGTTTTTAATAGATAACATATTGGGAATATAGCCCTGATTGAATCTCTCTGTTCTCTTTCCTTTTCCCTTCCCCTGTGGCTACCTTGCGATCAGTTTGGCAAATCTTAAGGATTACAGATGTAGCACTAGCATAAACAAAAATATGGCACGTTAGCTGCACAGGCTGCTTTGAAGATAAAGACCGACTTTAAATTCCACAATCCTGAGGGCTCTTGTCGCCTTGAAATCTGATTTCAAAGCTCAACACCACTGAAATGTCTTGTTGAGAGTGATGACAGCAGGCAGTGAAGTGTACACTGTATTGTCACCACCTGTGATTGGTGGCAAAGTGCATACTTTGGCTACCACATACTGACTCCCTAGCTGTGGGCTGCCTGTAATAATGCAAACAATAACTGCTGGCTAATTTCAGTCCTGTAAGTGTGGTGATGAAGTATTACATAAACTCAGAAACCATGGGAGTTAAGTGGATGGAGTCCATTTTCACTGTTTTCAAGGGGCACAGGGAATCCTTACTGTGTCAAAGTCCATGGGAGAGAGAAAGAGGTGAACACATTCCTCCAAAAATTAAAAGCCAGCAATTAAGGAAAGACCAAGAGGCCACAAGGCTGTAAACACTAACGATTTGCTCAAGGAGGAGCTGTATCTGTGAGACTATCTCCAGGACCCCGTCCCTGGGCTGCACAGTACCTTGCAGGATGCTGAACAGGGATAGGAGAAGCAACACAGCAAAAGGCGCTCGCCGGGATCCTGGCCCTGTGGCCTGGCCACCCATGCGAGAGGTATGTCCCTTACCCTGCAGAGCATCTCATGTTATATGGTAACAGGTGACGGGGTGAAGGTGGACACAGAGATGCTCAAGGCCTGTTCTGCTGCTGCACCTCCACTGCTCGGTTCTCAGGGAGCAGTGGAGATGGCCATGGGAAGGCAGAGTTCCTGGGGCTTGGCAGCACTGACTCCGTGCGGAGGCACCTGGGTCTACGCTGCCGTTGTCTCTGCACCATGCTCCCCATCATGCCGTGAGGACCAGGGCTGGCTGGGCAGCTGGGGCATTCACATGGTTAGTGATGCTGAATTGATTGTCTATCTCCTCTCCAACAGGTGACATGAAACTGTGGGCTTTTTCCACTGATTTCAATAGAAACAGGATTTTTGCCCATTCGTTTATCTCTCTGTAAATTAACATTAATTACACAGAAGTTTGGGTGATCTTTAGCTGATTAATTGCTTAGAGGTTTCCTGAAGGCATACTTGCAGGAAGACAGGACAAGTGTCCTCTGACTCAGTTTTAGGAGAAAATCCCAGAGCAATGCAGACGAGTGAAGACCTGCTGTTGGAGAAGCAGGCAGATACCCAGTCCAGGCTATCACTATTGACAAGACTGGGACAACAAGAGGTTGAGAGTGGCACATTGAGGCTAATGGGTATCAGCCCATTGGATAGTCATCTCTGACCTCTTGCTGATGAAATGAACTTGAACTCATACCTGTCATCAAGAGTATGCAAGATAGCTGGGCCTAAATGAGACAACGCCTATGACATAGTTACCATTATAAGTAAATATTTTTCTTCCAAGATTAAGAGAGTTACTGCTTCTGAGGACTCCGCTCTGACATAAGGTGCCAATGGAAATGCTGTGCCTCTTCCATGCTTATTCTTCCTCTAGATATGAAAGCCACAAATACAAAACACATATTCTGTAACTTCAGTGAAGCCCATAGGGTGTTGGAAAGCATGTATTTCTGCTTTATCAAAATCTCCAGAAAGTTATTCAGCACTCCTTTTGATTACAAATGCAATGGTTTTATTTATTTCCTACTAATATGACAAATGCATTAGGTGATTTACAGTAGAGAAAACTTGAGAAGCACAGAGTTTGAAATCTAAGCAGATAAGGAGAAGATGAAGGAAGAAATGCTAAATATTACAAAGGGGATGGATCGTTTTTCGGTGTCCGTGTTCTTGCCCTGAGTATTCAATACTGCAGAGGGTTAGAAGGGGCTGATGGAGTCCTGAGGTGACTGGAGGTCCTATGGCTCAAGGAGAAGGAGGGCTGTGGACAAGGAGGAGTATACACCTGATATACAACCCTTTCTAGTGTTAAACTACTGTGTAGGGTCAAGGAACAGAGAAAAACAGAGCAGGGGCAGGGAATTTGGGGAAAAGAGGTAAAAACCTCTAAATCTGCTCTCCAATATAAATCTATTACTGGCAGCCAAAAGCCTTATGAAATGTATATAGTGAAGTAAAATAATCCTGAAGGTTAAAGCATGACAGAACTGATCAAACAAACAATTTAAGCCGGGAGCCATGTGGAAGAAAAATTATTTCAAGTCAGTTAAAACGTCAGCAGAAAGATCTTGCCATTTTGGGAATGTCTGTCCAAGCAAACACTAACCGATCCTTAGAGCATGACTCAGGGGGGCATGCCTCATCTAATGTGAGTGAAGGTGGCCAGGTGCTCCGTTTTCATGCTGTTGTGTTATTCAGTGGCCAACAGTAAATAGTGATGATACTAGATACTTTCTTTTTTAACGAGCAACGCCAAACAGCAACAGGTTCTGTTTGCTACCAGCTTTGAGGAAAAAATGCTTGACGCTCAAAGTGCAATGCTCTGTTTTCTTAATTTGTGAGGCATGTTGTGACGGTCTGCCAACAGCAATCTTGCACTTCTGCAGTACCTTCACTCTGCTACAAGGAATTTTGACAAATACGTGCTGGTAAAATGTCAGTCTTTGCAAACACACATGCTTGTTTAACTTTTTGCACACAAAAAGACTCCTATTGACTTCCGCGGTACTTGCACATGCATATGTCTCCCTTGCCTTATAGCTTTAATCTATATTAATTAAGATAATGGAGGAAATAAACAGAAAGCAAAAATCATTACCCTCTCCCAAAGATAATACTTAAAAAGGTAACATTTGTGAATTTTATCTCTTAAGAATAATAAAAATAATGAAAGTGGCTTGAAAATCAACAAGTTAAAAACAGTTGAGAGCAACCTTGACATTAATTAACTACTTTCTTTATTTTTTTTAATAAATTACTAAAGTCTCCGATAATCAGCTAGACTGAAAAACTTTGTTTTTTAATAAAATGCCAAAGGTTGTGACAGTGGGCAGCTGTATGCAACGACCTTCTCCAGGGTCAATCAGAAAGTCTCTACCAGAACATGAAATGTTACAGCAGTTTCCCTCGTGCTCAGGTTGTATTTTATATCCCAAACTATTTTTCCTGTGAGAAAAAGCTGACATCTTCTCTAAAGAATCTGTTCATTTTTACTCTTCCTTGCAACCTGAGATTTCATTATGTTTACTTTGCTTCATATTTTCTTATCTTCCTCTAATAACTAGTACAAATCAGGAAGGGAAAACAATTTTCCAGTCTCAGGGGTTGGGAACTGCAGAGCACTTTTCTTAAATCCTAATCCATGACTGGTAATTATGGCCTTTTCAAGGTTCCCTAGGAGAATTATTGTCTTCTGAAATATTTTAAATAGCTGGCTGTCCACAGCTTTTCTTTGCCTCAAAAAATGGATATATTATCATTTTAATGTCTACTGCTGCTGCTACTGGGAGCAATAAACCTCAGCCATGTTCTCCCATGGCATATGAATCCATGAGAAATAAATAATACTAAAATATGCCCTGGAATTCTTCTACATGACCATCTGAGAATAAAGGCAATGAACAAACACTGAAAACCCCCGACTGACTCAACAGCAAAGGTGGGGTTCATGTCACCTCATCTTAGTCGTTTTAGTCAGACAAATGGTCCGGAGCAGTCACCTAGACGTGCTACGGAGGGAGAGAGGGAAATGCATCTCCAGCGAGCACTTTATCTCTTTATCTTAAGGTAGGTCAAAACACCCTCAGAAGTACTCATATCTCTGTAGAGGGAATTCTGCGTAAGCATCTCCTCTTTACTATGTTAGCCTGCCTCATACAGCATTGCTTTTGCATTCATTTCTTTTTAAGGAGAAAGAGGTCTCAGAAGCACACGGGAGCGCTGAAGAGGCAGTGTCACTTTGCCACGTTATGGCTCAGTTACACATTTGGTGCTTTGCCTGCTGTGAGTCAGAGCACCTCCGTCCTCCCTCGCTGCTGCAGCCAGGTAGCTACGGGGCGGGTGAGGACAGACCCGCTCCCTTTTGCTGCCTGGCATTCCTCTGACCAGAGATGTGCAAAGCAGCGTTTGAAGTTGGGAGTGTGGTTCACCTCGCACAGAACAGCGCCAGGCTACAGTTTGCTCTTCCAAAGCAGAGATTATTTTCACTGAGTCACTGCTTGCAGATCTGAAGTGAAAACTAAGAGCACTAGAGAGGGTCTTTCCAGCAGCACTCTCACCCTTCTAGCAGTACTCTTCTGCCCATTGTGTCTGACACATTCTAACTTTTTCAATAGCTGGAGAGTTTAATATTCAGTTGCTTTATCTCAGGAATATTCTGAATCAAAAATGCACAACCACAAGCACTTGTTGACTGCAGGGCTGTCACAGCAAAGGCAATGGGCTTGCCCTACTGCTGTGAGCATTTGCAGGATCAGACTCGTGCGTGCAACAGTTTAATGACAGTCTGGACGGTTACCTTTCTATAAGGAATAATCTGGGAGAAAATTAGTCCTCCTGCTTGACTCATGTATTGAATTGCTTTTACTGCTGGAGAGGTCTGAAAGGGAGAGAGGTTATGTCAATTACACTTAACAGAAGGACTAAGTTGTGAGCATTTCAAAAAATGTTGTTCTTCAGAAGGCCTTTGGCTTCACTGAGGGTGGAAGTAGTGACTCAGAAAGGCATCTGCCTCTCCCCAGTTAGGTCTTAATGCCATATCACTAAATACAGGTCTTTGAATTGAAAGGAAACCATTCTGGAATTTGTGCAAAGTAGCAGAAGTTACTTCCCACACCGCACGTACCCTTTTACCAGGTAACAGACTAACACTAAGTTAAATCTGACTACGTAACCACTGTGGAAAGGGTATGCAGAAAAGTGCTGTTCCTGCTTAGGTCAACTCACATCAAAAGCAATTCAGCTGTCTAATTTATCATTGCATCACTTAAAAATACAGTATGCACGACTACTTGCCCCCTTGATGAGCTTTCCGGGCTATAAGGGAGAAACTGTGGGAAAGAGGGACGGAAATCAGCTGTGGTATAAGTAACAGGCAGGCTCGGTACTATCTGTTCAAAGTTGGCAAGTGGAAAAAAGTAGCAAGGGGAATTAACAATAACTTGGGATATGGCGGTTGTGCAAAAATGATTCATTTTTTTCCTCTTGAAATTCTCTTTTGCCAGGGGAATTCTGTGTTTAAAATCAGAGTGGTATACTCAAATACTATCAAGCAATGCAGATTAATCATGGCTTTTTCTATACAGGAGATTAATTTTAGAAGAATTGTGGTGCTTCATGTTTTAGAAGAAGGATTTACTACAGTAAACTCATTTACGCATCTCTCTACTTACAAATTTAAAGTAATACTATTGTCTGACTAGTATGGGTAGGAAATCTTACATTTAGAAGGAGAAGAGATTAATCTCTCATGGGTTTGTCCTCAGATGTGTTAAATACCAGGTATATTCCACCAGGAAGAAAAGCTTGATTTTGGTCAAGGGCTCTGAGATTCAAATATTTGTATTTTGTTTTTACTATAAATAATGCTTTCTGAAAGAATTACTTTCATACAGATCTTTCTACATTTTGATTATCTGTTGATTATCTTAATAATAAACTGCTTTTAATATACCCAAATTGCAAAGTGAATGTGTTAGTAAATTTGCTTATGAATATAAACATATCAAATTTTTTTTTAGAAATATAACCTCTGTGACCTTACTTTAGAAATGCAGCTTCAAATAGAAAAAGTAAAAGAGCCCTCAGTGCATTAAATTTATCACAGCCCCTATTGTCATAGATTGCTGTTATTTTCACCTACGGGTCAGTTAAGAAGAGGAGGAAGGCTCATAACAAAATTATAAGTGCTTTAAGGTTGTGCTTTTTGTTGGAAAACAAAAGTTGAGTCTGCCAGCGGATAAGCCTTGCATTACTCAGAAAGTGATAAATGCTCGCCAGTGAATGCACAGATATTTTTTGAAGGTGCTTTTCTGTCATTAAGGTTTTTATAACTTTGATAAACTCGTATTTTTTAGGCATTTGAAGAAAGTTTCATAATCTGAAGAAATATTATCACTGGCTGCTAAAAATTCCATTGGTCATACATTTGTCTGGCTTTGTGAACCTTTCCAGCTGTAACAACAAGAAGTAAGTATCTGCATAGATGTATGTAATGGTATATATGTATATTATATATGTATACATACATTACTATATGTATAACTCTACCTAGATGTATGTATGCATGTTTGCATACCATAGTAATATTTCCTTCTTCTTTCTCCAAATCATTTTCACATTCATCTAATTCCACTTAAGCTAAAGACCTACTGTGCTATGAAGTTAGTATAGAAAAGGATTTTTATATTAGAAAGAATTGGCTTGATTTTGGATATATTCAGCCAAAATAAATATTTTTCCTTCATGATGGTGTGCACTGTCATTGCCCAGAATAGTATTTAGTAAAAAAGATTGGTTTAAACAGGTTTCATTTTGTTTTTGTTCAGAAAACAATTGTTTTATTACTAGAGGGACCATTAAGTGAAAATAGTCAGTGGGGAATTACATCCATTGCTTTGCTAAGGATAAAGTGCTTCACTTTATCGATTTGATTTTAAAATTAAAGTTGATTTGGTTAGAGTCTCATTCCCCCCAAAAGCTACAAGTACCAATCTCAAATTTAGGTGAATGGGATGATCTTCTGTAGGCTTTCAAAGGCACCTATCTAATTCCATTGATCTCTTGCTGTAGGAATACTGTTGAAACACTTAAAATTGAGACACAAATTGAAAGAGTTAGAATAGATCCCATCCCAGGGAAGGATATTGAAAAGATTGACAAAGTACAGTATCTTCCAGTCACTGCTCAATAAAGTCAGATACTAGCCTGTTCTGCAATAAAATAATACTCTGTAGATGTGATTTTACAGTTAACTAAACAAAATTAAAATATTTCTTTTATGGTAATTCTACTTCTACTATGGAAATGCATTGGTTTGTTTGATTTGCCAAGGTATGGGCAGGGACAGCATTAGATAGTTAAAAGCTGAAACACCTACCAATGTTAAACATTTCAAGTAAACACACACTTACTAAATGTTTTAGTATTAGACCTGTATTGCTATAAAAGCAAGCTGGAATAACTTTCCAGGACCATTTTTGAATAAATAAATGGTGTTAAAAATGAGCATGTAACTTCTCGTGTAGGTGACCCAAGCATTTTCAGATAATCTATACCTGTATTTGCCATTACCATCATCCTTTACATTTATTTCCATTAAAACATCAAGACACAGAACTTCTGGGTTTAGTGTTACGTGTATCCTTGATCTAGACATATTTTACAATGCCTATAGATATTTCATGTTGTCAGTGATTACAGTTTTTCTGGCTAGAAAAAGTATTTGGTTGAGGTGCATTTATCAGCACTCGGTTTGGCAAAGATGGCCTGTTTGTACCCATGTGCGTGAAAAAGGTGCTGTAAGCACTAGACCACAGATTGTGCCTCCTCACCTCGAAGACGGGTGATCAAGACTGATCCTCTGAGATACATCCAATGGTTTTCAATATGCCTGAGAGCTAGAGACACAAGCTGAGTACCCAGGGAAATTGGGGGAGCAGATCGGGAGGGAGATGATGGCAACTTCCCGCAGTCCCTTTGCTTCATTGTGGAGCTGAAGAGTTGGGTTTGCAGCTGAAAGCCAAATCAGTCTGATGACATTGGCCTCAGCAGAACTTCAGGGCCTGGGATTCCGCAGCCTTAAAGTTGGCCTGGTAACAGAGCATCCTTATTAGAGCTTCTCTCTAACTGTTCATGGTCTGCATGTAACGCCAAGGGCATAGGTTGATATGCCCAGGGTAAAACATTTAAAAACTTGTTTACTGGTGGAACAAACTGCATTTTGTCAGACAAGGAAATGGAAATACTTGAGAGGAAATGTATCTCAAAAGCTAAACATTACGTACTTACCTACTTGCACATGACTGGATAGAAGATACGAATAATTTTTAACATGTATTTGTTCTTCTGTATTTGTTTTTCATAATGTAAAGTAACTACTGGTACATGTATATTTCTCCTAAGATAATGCTGGGAGGGGGGGCACATGTCTAATATAGAAACTTCAGTTCCAAGCAGGAAAATCCTCTTCTTTATATGCAGTATGTGTGAGAGAGAAAGAGCAGTAAAGATACCTAAATTGCAGAACCTACATATAGCAAAGAATATAATTTATTTTGCTACTTGGAGTCTGCTTTTAACTATGACAAGGGCTTAAGTATGATTGTCATAAACTTTCCATAAATACAACTGTGCAAAATCACATATAAAAGAACTCATTTTATGGCTTTAGTAAGTTTATAGCAAGTTTTTACAACACATTTCCTGCCATCCTTTGCCGTGCTCACCTCTAGCTTCACAGATATCAAGGTGAATGAAATTTGCTCGTCCTGCAATGGATGTTTAGATCTGCATAGGATTCATTGTCCCGCTTCATAAACTGATGTATTATTTGACTCCCATATGGGTTGTCACTTGCAGGGAAAAAAAAGAAACTGTAGTTGTTCTGCTGTTTATTTTTGTGGAATGTCTTTTCTAACTCGGCACCACCAGAAAGATTGCTGTTATCAGTGTTCAAATACCAGTCACTCCCTTATGAAGCAAGAAAAGATACACCGAGCAGTCCCAGGGACTAAGGAAACTTTGGCATTTCATCAGTTTCAGGGCTAGAATTTCACTGTCAAGCTCACTATCTGCCGGGCCCTCATAGATAAACAGTAGATAGGAGCTCACAACACATTCCTTTCATGTTCACTAATTTCAGAAAGAGACTCTGCAGTCTAACACCAGCACATCCCTTGAAGTCCTATCTCTCTGCTTGTATCTTTGGCAGCCATGTAGTAATTAGTAAAACAGAGCGAAGATATTTTACACCACTCTGTCCACTCGGCTATGCCGTTATGAACAAATGCTGCACGTTTTGGCTGGGAATGGCATCTCACACTCTGTGCTTGGATTATAAATCCCTATTTACATCTGAAATTCTTTTAAATTAGTTAAGATGTAAACTATAACTTCAAACGATAAAAAGGCTCTTGCTATGGTAATTTATAGCTTTAGGAACTAAGTAAGTTTATCTCCTCTGGATTTAATGGAAGTTTAAGACAACATATTAAAAATGAAATTAAGATAAATAGAATCATGTTATCACTGCCTCCTCTTACTGAAATTAAATAAGATATTGTGAGAAAGTACAGTTTCTTTATAGCTAACATAGGAGATTTCGTCTTTACATAATATTTAGCCTTCTTTTCTTGGTGATCTTTGTAACGCACTCTCTCCTTCTGGACTAGATTCTGCCACCCTCACTCAAAATAATAGACATGTCACAAATGGTCCCACTGTTTGCAGTTGGCTCTTCTCTAAAATAAAGTAATGCTCAATAAGAGTAGAATGACAGTGAAGGACCCACATCTTCATTGTCAATAAGGCATTGTGGGTATCATATATACATATATTACATAGGTATTGTAATAGAGCTCTTATATTGTACATAAGAGATGCTTAGGCCTTTAAAGGTATTGTTTAGCTTCATTGGCTGAGCATTTGTATACTATCAAGCCGAAAAACTTCCTGCTTTGTGAATCAGTCAGAAAAAATACTGTGCAACTTCGTATTTCTTGAGCATCTTCCACAAGATGGAAGATACTCATGATCCAATCTAAGCCTTAAATCAGTAGCTTCCATTTTCCCTGATGATTTTGGTCTGAATTATGAATGAGTCAATGGTAGTGCCTGATGTACATTAAAGTCATAAAAGTGTTATAATTGGAAAAATAGGGTAACTTCCACCAAACAGTTAATTTGCAAATGTGCTGAATGTATCATCCTGAAATTTCATGGCAGATCTACCCGTGCCGCAGAGGTGAAAAGAAGGAACTAAAAGAGGAATGTAAAAAGATCTCCGAAGTTATTATAAAGGGAACCTGAAGAAGGGCATTAGAGGAGGCTTAATGCTATTTAAAACTTACATTTATGCAACTAGTGGGTCCAAATTCAGTACAGGTAGAAGTAGATACCTTCTGCTGGAGCAAAAGCTGCCTTTTGCTTAGATTACATTGACTTCCATTAGTATAAAATATTAGAAAAGGTAAGAATCCCATAGCTACTGAGAGCCAAGTCAGTATGTGCTACTCACTACTGCCTCTTACACCATCCTACAAGTTGCAGGGCTACTTTGTCACCCTCTAATTTGGCCCTTTTATTTCTGAAGTGAGAGAGATAAGAGTACTGTGGAGCCATTCCTTCTAGGTCATCGGGAAGAGCATTCCCCTGGCAAGACGCCAGTTCCAAGGTCTTGTCACACCTCTGACTTCTCTGTGTAAATAGCGCAGGAATCTGTGTGCTTCCCTTTTATTCTGTGAGACAGGAGGGCAGCAGTATTTGCTGGTGTAAACGAGGAGATGGATGAAGCACGGTGGCAGCCTGAGTCACTCAGATTCCACTGTCCAGTGTTCATCTAAAAATGTTTAACAATCTCATATCAAACACCCTGCATTAAAAAAAATAAAAGAAGAAAACCTTCAACCAGCAGATAATTCTTTCAGCTCCTTCTGATGACTCTAGTCTATAACGGATTGCTCTTTTTAAAGTATTACAAATCAAGTCACAAGTCTGACAGTGACAATTCCTTTTTCTTCTCTGATCCAGTCCATCTGAGCAGGGGACTGTACATTCAGATCTGCAGGAAAACCTTCTGAATTGAAAACAGAAAATAAGACTCAGTAACTACTTCATATATCACCTTGCCCCTCACTACCGTTAGGTAGAACACAAGGATACATCATCTACAGTGAAGGAGCTTGCCATATTCTTCCTGTCTTTTATTTACTGTCCATTTTAAAGTATGGATCGAGACTGGACAATAAAATCCTCTGTTGAAATTTAGAAACACTGTTCCCAACCTGATTTGAGTCATTAGAAGTCTTTAACTGTCCTGCTTCCACAGGGGAGAAGGGAGATATTGTACAGGAAGACATCATGCATTTTCTTTTGCATGCTCTGAACATAACACTGCTGGTGGTCTGGTAGGATGAATGCAGAACATTCTTCATATTAAGCCACAGACTGTGAGGGTCTGATCAAGCTGCTCGTGACATGTAAAGGATCCCCTCTTGAGTCAGATGATGAATTACAGCCTCTCCAAAAACTTGCTCATCTGAGGAAAAATGATCAAAGCCTTTTACAGTAGACAGTAAATAAATGTTCTTTTCATGCTGTTACTACAAGCAGGTCAACTTCATTATCCACATCAGGGTATGAATAAGGAGGAGTGGTTTCCAAGAGAAAACCTCTCAGCTAAACCAATTATATATTTCATAGTTGGCAAAAACAGAATTGTGTCTGATGGGTCCCACAGGAACTTAATTAAACCATCACACTCCACTATCCACCAGTCAATACCCTCCACCACCAACAATGTTACTTAACCCTTCCGGTTAAAGGAATGTACCTGCCTGTGGAGCCTCTTGCTTATGGCTTTACAGATTTTGGTCTCTCAGCTTTCCTTTATAGCACCATTCAGAGGAAAGGAGCATGGTAGGCATGCAAACTAAAAATAAGGAATGCTTTAGATGGTGTTAGTCACTTTAAAAAGTAAAAAAAAAAAAGTTACCAAGGCAAGCGGTCACGTATTATTTACCATATATTGTTTATATTATTTTTCATATATCTTGTGGGCAAACTATTGACACATTTTATACTTATAAGATACTTGTGAATACATGATGCGTACCAATCTACTATTTGCTATTCTTTTATTCTAAGAGGTTTCAGTTTCAAACCAGGATGTAGATTCTGTTGGATTCACAGTTTGTCACAACACCATTCTTCACTAGCAGTACCCAGGGTGCTAGGTCTGCCTGAAAACCTTACACAAAAATGCCAGGTAAATGAATCTTCTGGTATCCCATCATCTGCAAAGCAAGTTATCTCATTGCTTGAAGGCTTTTTCTGTGGGCCTGTGCAGTGTGGAGTGCACCCAGGTAATACAGTTGCTCTAAATCAGTTGCAGCACTAACACATGACATGAGTGTGTGATGAGGCAGATTTTAAATTGTGAGTGGGAAGAAACTATGGGCATACATAGACCATATCCTTTAAGTGGAAGAACCCTAGATATGTTTTGTAAAGACATAGACGAATGGCTTTTGTTCTCAAATTGATTTGTTTGGTGGACAACCGAAACTTAGAAGGAGATCTATGAAGACAAGCCCTTATAGTCAGCTACAGCCTCCTTCTTTAACACTATAAAGCCGAGAGAATCAAGGTGAGCCTTTAACGTGAAGGGAGGGACATTTCTGTTACATTTGACTACATATTAATCAACCCATTTAAGGCTAAGCCCCAACAGGCAGAAGGGGAAGTCGTTTATGGCATCAGGCGTGATATGTGAGGTGGCATAAGAGAAGGAATCTTTTCTTTCCTGTTTGCAAGGAGAAAATGATCTGATTGCAACTGCTTTAAGAGGAAAGTGGGACATTTTTACATCTAGAAGTTGAGCCTATTAACACTGCACTATGCTCCTTTACTTCCAGTGCACTGAGTGAGAATCATTCTACTTTGGAAAGTTTATCACTTAAAATGCATTAGCACTATTCAAGTAAATCTTTGTGAATTCACAACTTCCATTCTGCTTCCGTAATGAGGGGACAAGCCTGGGAAGCCCGGGGCTGAGTTCTGCACTCTGTCAGTATCTGGCACTCGTCTCTTAATGAGGAACCTCACAGACTCTGCTATTACAGCAGAAGGAAGGAAGTGCTAAAATTGCCAGCAATAATAAGGCATCTCAAACTCTCTGGCTTATGGAAAAGGTCTAAACAGCTACAGCTTGGTAACATTAAGATATTTTTATTAGAAAGAGAAATTGATGGGAGATGGGTTGAGTTGAGCTGCAGCCTAGTAGTGGAGCTTTTTCTGTTTCACTAGCTGAAAAATCCTTGGTCTTGCAATATTTAACTATCGCACACATTTCTTTGTGGCCTTCAGGGAAATATAACTGGCTTTAAAGCAACACTGAAGTATAATTTTGCCTGCAAAGGTGACTTTATAAAAGTGGCACCTTCTTATTCATTTTTTTCCCCCAGAGGGCACATTTTTTACTGCTTTTTCTTCCCTTCAGTGTGTACTGCTGGCAAAATGAAGAGAGCAATACCGTGCATCAAACTGATGCAATTCAAGTAAAATGGTTCTGCAAATATCACTGACAACATCATTTGGTCAACAGAGTGTTTGCTACTGGGAGAAACAACCTTTCTGTCTTACAGAGCAGAATTTACGAAGTGTTTGGCTGAATGTGTGTTTGTGGGAAGGGAGTGGAGGGGAAGAAAATAATACAAGGAGGGTGAAGGACAAGCATTTTTGTATCCTGTGGCCCAGCTTTCAGAAAGGATAGCCATCAAGCTGCTGCTATGCCACCTTTTACAGAGTAGATTTTCATCTCCCTTTTGGGTGGAGAAATCAAGCTCTCAGAAATGAAGAACTACCAAAAATTAAAGCTTAACATTCAATCAATAAAAACATGAATATTATTTATTTGAGCCATTGTCCAAAACACCCAAGGAAAAGTTTCCAGCCCTTATGAAGCTACTTTGTCCTGCTTCAGTGTCAGAAGTCTGCCTTAAATGCTTACATTGCTATTACTCCTGAGAGAGAAAAGCATGAAGTCTGAAGCTACCTAAGTCCAAATGAACATTTTTCATGAGGAGGGATGCTAGCAAAAGCATCGCTACATCTAGCTAATCCCCACTCAACAACATCACCTCTTGTATAATTTCTGTGCAAGACAACAACTTCATGTCCGAGCAAATCTTAGTTTGAATCTGAGCACCTTGTAATTTTCCTAACAGCCATTACCATGACTTTGCAGCCTACAAACTGCCAAGCACACTGGAGAACAGCCACAGCAATTTTATCCTGAGAGGGGCAGAGAGAAAACACGGGTTCAGGCACTGTGGGATCTGGTCCGAGGTGTAGGATTCATAGTGCTGAGCTGGGCACCTACGCTGGCTTTCTACTGAATGCAGGAGAATTAGGTCTCTGAGTGAAACACATTACCCTTGGAAATCATAGGGCCAGGACATTTAAAACTTTGTTTTTCCTGTAGGCAGGTAGGGCAGGGGGGTTGGACAGTTTTCTCTTGAACTGAAATGCCTTCCCTAAGTTCCTGTCCAGTTGCCATTTAAATCTTTCCCTGAATCTGGCCTGAAGTGCTTATTAAAAATGTTATAATACAGCTTGGCATAAATCTACCGTAAGTCAAGGAAAGGCTCCGAGAAGCCAGATCAGTTTTGCTGACGGCTATTGTCAGCTGCATTGGGCAAGTTCTCCCAGCACCAGCCAGGTTACAGAAAGCTTTGGTCCAGACAGGAGGGCAGGTTGGTCCTAAAAGTCTCTCTGCTCATGAGAAAGTTCACAGTTGTGGCCCCTAACTGAGAAAGCCCTTTCACCAGTTGTAGAGTGTTTAACCTCAGGAACTGACAGTGAGCGCTGCATAGCTGATCTCGGCTAATGTGACGGGGTAGAGGTTGAGAGGCAGCCTTTGAGATAACACCTTGCTATCGTTAGCGCATTAAAGTACAGGAGAGCATTCCCCTTCCAACACTGTTTCTAGTGGTCAGCAAATGGAGCACAAGATAAAAGAATAGCATCTGCTTTTTTACTTCGTAGCATGGCAAAGACAGATTAATTTCTTCGAGCAGAAATGGGGAAGAACCAAATTTTTTTGGTCTCAGAGCAGTCTTTAAATAGTCTCAGAATAATCTTTGAGCAGTATCTGAAAAGGTACTGAATATTTTTAATACTTTCACTAATGCTTTAGTATAAATACATGAACACTGGTTTAGCTGTACAATAAGTGTAGCATTATATATATTTTTTTGGATAAATTTATTTTAAAAAATGGGAAATTAATGACAATGAAATATTCATCTAGAATTTTTTTATGAAATATCAGAATACTCTGGAGTTCAGATACCTTCATATTTTAAACCCTTATTTTTGCTCGTTTTTACTGCTGATAAATGTACAAAAAGTTAAAACAAGTTTCAGGTAAACAATACTCCCTGTATTTAAAGAGAAAAAACCCTATTTTGCCCTCTTCTGTTGGATGTCTTTCCCAAACACATTTATATTAAAATAAATAAAGAAAACTAGAATATTAAGAGTAAATTGAAGTAAAAATGTAAATTAATAAAAAGATAGATGCAAAAGAAAGGAAGAATTTCCTCTAAAAATTAAACCCCATCATAATAGTGGAAAAAGGAGGAAAATTAAGTAGAAACAAAGAGAAGCCTTTCAGACAAATTAAACATGTTTTAAAACCAAAATTAAAGATTCATTTAAAAGCAAGCATTCTAAATTTTTTTGTTTCCAAAGCCAAGAAATCATGTTTTTAATTAAACAGATGGGATTAATTTTCTTATTAAAAATATACATAGGAAAAATATTAGACCAACTTGACGTGATTCATGAACCTGAGAATCTCTATCTTCTGCGTCCTACACCTCACTGTTCCCAGTACTTTTGCCCATTCGCAGAAATAACTTGGCTTTGCTTCAAAATGACCACAGCTTGCTGCAGAGATACGCAGATTGCTCTGTGTAACTCTCAGCCTGCCAAAGCCCCAAGGTGTAGCTGAAATAGGTTCTGCCCCATAAACAAGCACTGCTTCAGTTGTTTTACTTCTTGCTGTGGCAGGAAGATTATTTGTGCCTTGGTTTGTCCACAAGAAGTTCCCTTCTGTTGCAGTTTTGTTTTGGTTGAAGGCAGAAACACATATTGCTTGGGGTAATCCCCAATGCTTGGGGATGCTGAGAGAAAAAGCCTTTGTTACTTTTTAGGTTCAATTTTCCATAGCGCCAAGAAAATCTACCTTTGAACTCTATAAAAGTGGATAAAAGTTTGGCAATGTGAATGGAACTGTAAAACAAACAACATGCTCAGCATAAGTTAGTATGTGTCCTAGTTAATGGAAAATGGGAATGATAAATGGACAGTTAGACAAATAATCTCTTCTGCCATTGTATAAGAGAGGACAAAACAATTTTAAATATAATGTTCAGAGACATGATTAGTGTCCATAGTAGTAGCATTTTTTTCATGATAATGAACAGAAAAGTATATTTGGCTGTCACTACTGAGAAAGTGAATGCAATGTGCAATACCTACACCATACAAACGAAGATGGAGCACAATTATTCAGTGCAGGTGCTTTTAAAATGACACCCTGCAAGAAAATCTCAGGAAGGATTTTGTTTTGCTTTTCATGGTCAAGACTGATGTTCTATAGGAACTTACTGAGGTGGTGAGTTTGGGATACAGCTTCACTCACCTTGTTAACAAGGAAATATGACCTATAATTCAAGAAAGCAGTACTGTAAATGGGTCATATTGGGGCAAAATTTGTAGTCCATGGGCCAAGCACTGAATATACTTAGAAAGGGCATTTTGTCTTACTCTGTACAGTTCTTGTAAACTAAAGGAAGAAATGTTTATTGTTGATCTTCTCACCACTTATTTTGTACAGTTTGCTCTTATGCTTGTCTTCTGCATAGTGCTGAATTCTGCTAAGAAAACTTCAGAAATTATTTGCCTGCTCTGAAGTTATTTCTCAGCCTTATCTACTAAACATTCATAATCTGTTTGGGTGGGAAGAGCTGTTCTGCAAGTACCCATGTTCAGATGTGTTTTATAACTGGCCTATATTAAGCTGAAACAATGGAACCTAGGAGTCATGTACAGATAATAAATGAAAAGATGATATAGCCCAAAATAAACAGCTCTTAAAAATATCTAGCAAATATTTGCCGAAGAAATGCCATTTCTCATAACAGGGACAAGAGAATGACTAGAGATCACAGAGCTGTATGATGCATGCAGAAGCTACCTGACTAAAACAAATATACAAGCCATCATAATCACCCCATGGAAACCAAGAACTAAATTCTTCATTGTTGTCTTCCCTGGTAACAACAGTGACTCATTAAAATATGAAGGCCAAATAGCTTGTGAGTTAGAGATGCCAGTCTTGCAGTAATAAATGCCCGAGAATGGAGCTGATCACTTCATCCTATGTGAAGCAAATTAGCTGGCTGGTAAGAGCAGATGAGCTCATAATTAAAAAAAAAAAAAAAAAAAAAAGGTAGGAATGTATTAGTTCATTGTTTTCCATTCTGAGATGTCAGTGCCTAAGCCAGCCTCCTTAGGCGTAGAGGTAGCATATTGAAACCACTCAAAACTGTCAGAGAAAGCAAACCCTGCCATTTCCCAACTTGGGATCTGGATTCTACCCAACGATTTTGTTCTGAATCAGAAGCAAACTTCCACATCTGGTGCACTAGCAAGCTTATGAGATCTTCTGCCTCATAAAAATGTGTGACCCCAAGAAAGCCAGGAAAAAAAATCTCCCTATATTTCAGTCCAGGATATTTTTTTCATTAATTTGAAGATGCAGGAGTTTTATTTCACTGCATATTCCTGAAAGTGAAAAAGGAGAAGGGAAATGGATTGCAGAAACATTATCACTTCTAAGCCATGTACTATGTCTGCTATTAACAGAATTTTTCAAAGGTTATCTGGCACAAAGCAATACGTATCATTAAAGTTTTCACAAAGCTTTTGAAGCAGTCTAGAAATCAACTCGTCCTTGCTTACAGTCACTAATACACACATATGCATACACTGCATTTGGAAAGACAGTTTTTTGTCCATGGCTGTCATGTAGTCACCCACCAGCAGTCCTCCAAGAAGCTGTGACAGTCATTGCATGTGTCATACAAATACTTGGCTTTTCCTCCTTCATTTGCTTGTGTAAGGACTGACTGATAGAGAATTTTGCCTTTTCTGAATCTTCTCTTCACTATTACAGCCTTCATAAGTTGTCAGGAAGACTTAGCAAACTGTATCAGAGCAATGGACTTTTTTTTTAAAGCTTATGAATCATTTTCACTCTGATCAAATATGCTTTTGAAAAGCACTGGTCTTTTTACTTTGGACACCCATTGTTGCAGTTCAGAAAATCCCAGTGCCTTTCACTGCGTTTGGGTTGCAGACTGTCTCCAGGTCCTCTGAAGATACCAGCCTCCTTAATAGAAGATCTCGCAAAGCTCCAAGAGCTTGTAATAAGTTTATTTGGGTACTTACCTACTTCTCCAGTAGTATAGAAATGGTTGCCCTGGGTCCAGATCTCGAGCTTCCTGTCCAGCCGATAACTGGTGTTTGCCCTTGCGTGCCTCATCCATAGAGAATGTTGGACTTCAACCCAGCTGATCATTTGCATGCTTGGAAGTTTTTCTGTTCCATTTCTCCTTTTCCCTGTCTCCAAACATGCTTCCCATGCAGGTTACATTTGCTTTTTTTCTTTTCTTTCCCAGTTTTAGTTGAGATTTCTGTTCATCCTTAGGTTTCTGTTTTTACTTTGTTGATAAAGTTCTGCAGCATCCAAAACGTGCAATGCTCTTTGGAACACTTCCATGTAGCATGAGCTTGGAAAAGAGGCTTGAATTGACTGTTTGGTTTGCTTGCTTTTTTATTAATTTCTGTTTTACTCAGGAACTCAAGGACTGGGGTCATATTTCAGGTTTCTGACAGCATGCTTTGAAATGTCAGAAAGCCACTTTCTTAAATATATTAGACTGACTGCTACAACATTGTTTATTGTGTCTTCCAAATATCATAAATTTTGACTGTAGTCAAACTAGTACCTTGCCATCTACCTGAAATTATCCCACAGATGGGGATAAGTTATCACCACAAAGAAGTTATTGCATTGTGCTGAAACAAATCCACCTCTTCACAATCCTACATCTAGTTTCCACAATTTTCATCCAGATAAGAACACTGATGAAGAAATGGGTTTCAACATTTTGCAACGAGAATGTCTTGTATTCTTGTATTGTCACTGCTGGCATGGTCTGAAGAGTCTCTTTGTCATATTTTAATTGCTGTTAATTAATTGAAAGCAAACTTGATGCAATCAGCAGCAGTTGGAAGGGGAGACCTCCCCTAAGGAATGAGACTGAAAACAAGGAAACTGGAGGTCTGGTGGTCTTTAGGGCTTCTCATTCTCGCCTTTTGGAGAGAGAGCTTTTAAAACATGTAATGGATATAAGGGATATAGCAACTGTCTTACCCCTTGTTTTTAAGCTGCTGACTGAATGGGACCCAAGAGATCTCAATGACTCTGAATGACTTATGTATGTACTCTTCAAAATTCATGCTGTCAAAGTCAGATAGAGATTTGCAAGTCAATTTATGAGCAAGTAAGTGGCCCATCACATTTACCAATGTAAATCCAAAGCAGTAATTTTGTAGTAATAAACATATGTACCCAAAACATATATTTATATCTGGTTCTATAGATTAATAGCTTACACTCACATAGCCAGATGTCATGATATTTAGTAGGTCTCTCAACTCAAGAACATGGTCCCTCCACACAGCTGAAGTAAACAGGCTGAGATCAGGGACGCTCCATGGGATTTGCTGGTAAACGAATTGGCAAAACTTCTGGCCTCTCCCGGATCAACCCTCCCCTTACTCATTGCTTCATTCTGTTGTAAATAAAACCCATGATGCAAACTACCCCAAATAGATTTTGTGTATTCTGATCAGTCTGGGCAACAGATCTGCTTCAGTTCTCACTCAGTAAGAGGTGCTAGAAGCCTGCATTCCCTCTGCATTAAAATAGTTGACTCCACACGGAAAATAGACACCGCCCCACCCCTCTCAACAGCTTAAAGCCAGAAACAAACCATTGCTGAGAAGCGAAGCCTTAGCTAAGGTACATTGCCAATACATTTTGGTTGCTGCACAGACTAGAGGCGCTCAAAACATTAACAAAAACCCAACTGTGGAAAACTTTCCAGGTTCATTTTTCATCATAAATTGCCAGGCCAGGCCAGGTCTGTCAGAAGATTTACTTATGTATGAAACTTTTCAGGCAAAGCCATCCAGTATAGTTATACATAACTGAAGAAACAAGTGCATTTGAGTATTTTTAACATAAGGCAATATCAAACTCTGCTACGCCAATGAAACCTTACTTTTCAGCTAAAAGCAAAGCTTAGTGCAAACTGGTGCATAATTAAGCCAAATGAGATATTTAAACACATCTACATAGTAAAAACACTAAGTTCTACACATATCTAGACTGTATCAGCATGCATATTCACTTTGGTAATGACAACATAAATTTATCTTGATTAAGCCAAGCTGATTTCACTGTTTTGGATTTGTTTGTCAGTTAAACCACATTTGTCTGATTTATTACCACAAAAGAAGGTGATTCTGTATTTGGGAGAGGTCCTTACATCATTTGGTGGGTTTTGGAAGTGTCATATAACAGTGTGAGGTAAACTTCTATATCAGAGTTTATCAAAAGTCAAAAAAATGCATTAAAACAAAGCAATACAAAAGAAAACCTTACACAAGGGGGACTTGAAGCACATCTTATTGAAAGTTTGCAAGTATGGCAAAATAGTTTAAAGCAGCTAAGGAAAAAGAAAACAGTGAAATTAGCTATTAGGACGAGGACAAACTCTGGTCATTTTCTTTGGCATTTTTAAGATCGTGAATCTCTCTATGGCACGGAGGATGTTTGGATTTGAAATATGCCTTGTTTTTCTGTGTCTAGTCCATGCTTTTTGCATGAAAAGTATGCATTTTCATTGTAAGTGTGGGGTGGCAATCGAAAGACAAATCACAGGGAGGTAAAATGGCAAATGAGAGTTATGGGAGGTTTTGTTGGTGGGGTTTTTTTAAACGTACTGCTTGTTTTTCTACCAAATCTCACTGACTTGTTAACTGCTTAGGTTGCCTCAAGGGTGTCATCAATTAATTGAACTCTGGCCTTCAGGAATTTGATTGATAGGCAGGTGATTGAAACACAGACTGTCTCACCATTAATGACCCTTCCTAGAATGCTGGCTATTACTCAGCACCCCAGAAAAACTGCAGTGGTGATAGAAGGGTGGGTTTGATGTCTGGAGGTGTTGGTGTCATGCTTGCACTATGCTCTGAAAGCTTTATATTTGAGAACATAGGAAAGAGCACTAAGGCACACAGAACGTTCTCTTCTTAGAAGAGACCCTATCTCTCCCTCCACAGACAGCAGCTGCATAGCTTATAAGACCCTGGACTGCTTACAATTCCTATCAGAACTTTAATATATCCAGCTAATTTTTATCAAGGCTTAAGGCTCCCTTAAAAATCTTGGCTAAATAATAATAAATTAGGCACTGAATAATCCCAGTAGGTGGGATTATAATCTTCTCCTTGCTAACGCTTCACAGCAAAGATGTTTATCTTGTCCAACTCTTAGAAAGAAAGTCTGTGGTCAGACAGGTATATTATTGTTCATATTGTAACAAACTTAATGCGGCCACAGTGTTACTGAGTGAGATATTGTGAAAAGCATGTGTTCTTCAGAAACCACCTTTCTATTCTGTAACTGAACTACCTGAAACTGTCAAATACTGTGTCACCTCTGGACACAGACCAAAATAGCTTAAGTCAAATAGAAAAGTTTTACAGCTGACAGTTGCACACAAAATTATTTCTTTATCATCTCAGATATGTCTTAACAGCTTTACAGGTCATAAAAATAGGTTGACGAGCTAAGCAGAAAGAGTGGAAGGATGTTCTTTCTTCAGTTAGACATAGTTTCTTTGGAAATCTAGTGTCTATGGCTTTAAGAAAGCCATGTCCAGTAAATTTTTGTACTTTGAATTACTTCATGTTACCTACAAATGCCAAATGGCCTGCAGTGAAAGGTCAAACTCTACACAGCTCTGTAAGCCCTGGGGATCCTGAGCAAGAAAACACTGTTCCACCCACTTTCAGCTCTGTCTGTTCCTGTTACTCTCCATATACTGCTTACTTGCCTTACTGCTTACTTGCCTTACCTGTCCTGCACCTCAGGAAGATTATGGAGATACATGTAAAAGAGACCCCTTCTGTGTGCACAATGCAATCTCTACATCTATACTCATAAATTAAACATCAGTTTATTAACTATTAAAATAAATGCAATAGATCCCATAGTCTATATTTTAAATAGTTAGAATGGTCCCAGGCATGGTTTCAGCTTGTGCTCTGTAGTACTGGGAGTTAGCATAAGCCAGAGATCATTCCCAGCAAGATGTTAATAGTATGGCTGTGGGTGCTCTGTGCCCGCTGGCCTCACAGCCAGGGAATGGTTGCAGGCCTATTTAAGTTGCTAGTGTAGATACAGCCAGTAAGGGCAGTCTTAACGCAAGGCCCACCGTGACCACAGGTGGGTGGGGCAGAATGTATTACTCTAAAAACCATATATTTTACTAACCAAGAAAACCAGGAAGATGCTTATGTGTAACCCCATCTAAATAAGCCCTTTACTTCCCTGTATGCTGCTGTGTATTAGCAAGCTCTACTACTCTTGTGCTTCCAGTTCTAGTCCTGGACAAACAGCAGGTATGCAAAATTCTTCGAAAATGGGAACATCATAACACAGCTTATTTATTTAAAAAGCAAAGAGCTTCATTACTTCTTATTGTCGTGGTTTAACTCCAGCCGGCAACTAAGCCCCACACAGCCACTCGCTCACTCCCCCCCAGTGGGATGGGGGAGAGAGTCGGAAGAGTAAAAGTGAGAAAACTCGTGGTTTGAGATAAAGACAGTTTAATAGGTAAAGCAAAAGCCGCGCACGCAAGCAAAGCAAAACAAGGAATTCATCCACCACTTCCCATGGGCAGGCAGGTGTTCAGCCATCTCCAGGAAAGCAGGGCTCCATCACGCGTAACAGTTACTTGGGAAGATGAACACCATCACTCCGCATATCACCCCCTTCCTTCTTCTTCCCCCCAGCTTTACATGCTGAGCATGACGTCACATGGTATGGGATATCCCTTTGGTCAGTTGGGGTCAGCTGTCCCAGCTGTGTCCCCTCCCAACTTCTTGTGCACCCCCAGCCTACTCACTGGTGGGGTGGGGTGAGAAGCAGAAGAGGCCTTGACTCTGTGTAAGCACTGCTCAGCAATAACGAAAACATCTCTGTATTATCAACACTGTTTTCAGCACAAATCCCAAACATAGCCCCATACTAGCTACTGTGGAGAAAACTAACTCTATCCCAGCCAAAACCAGCACACTTATACAATTTCAAGCATTTGTGTGGTTGGCTGTATGGGACTAAGAAGACCGTAAGGTAGCATTGCTTCTTAACCCCCCACCTTATTCATATTATTCTTCAAATCCAGTCAAGAATCAGCCATCCTGATTCATGTGGACACAGTGGGCCTATTATCATATTGCTGTTCTTAAATCAGGACTGGATGACGGTGAAGACACTGCAAAAGTGCTCTTCTACTTTCTACTTTCGTGTTCTGTGCTCCACGAAGTAAAGCACTGTGTACTCTAAAACAGCAACAGCAAAAAATGTTACTCGTAATCATTAGACCTGTGGTTTTAATGATTTAAGTAACTAGCCATGAGCCACAAGCAACCAGGAAGAATGTTTTTTCCACTACAAGAAAGCATTTTTATAACAGATAAACACTGCCTTGAGCTCAAATTTTCACACACTGAGCAGTAAATTGAATTATATAGTGCTGGAGAGCTGACTGGATTTCTTAATTATTTCCAGACTTGTTAACTTTGCGAAAAATGGGAGAAAGAGAAGAGTGTGTGGGGAAGGAGTGGGGCAGGTCATTCCTGGGGAGTAGTAGAAGGGGCCCACACATACACATAACCTTGCTGAATTTCCCAGAGAAAGATAACATACTTTTTTGCTACTGCTACTGAAACCACG
Source organism: Ciconia boyciana (assembly GCF_034638445.1). Classification (NCBI taxonomy): domain Eukaryota; kingdom Metazoa; phylum Chordata; class Aves; order Ciconiiformes; family Ciconiidae; genus Ciconia; species Ciconia boyciana. The sequence goes on from NC_132936.1 coordinate 40,122,022, forward strand.
GAGCAAAAGTGTAAGGAATTTCTCACTGTTCCTGGGCTACAGCAACCTGTCCCCTTGAAAGGGAGAAAAGAAATTGCCCTTTTTCTTACCTATGTGGGACAATTTTGGAAGAAACTCTATTTTCTTTTTCCCTTTCTCCTTCCCTAGCTTTTGCAGAAAGGACTATTTATAATAGCATCAAAACTCAAATCCCCACATTGGAAAGGGATTTTAACAGTCAAACTCCTTATCTCCAAGAGAGGAGCAATGCATTTCTCATCATAGATTCACCACACAGGGAAACTTTTGACTTACAAAAATTACTGATATGAACCTTTGATTTTATGGTTGAGTGTTCTTAATGTGAATGAGAGGTCAGCAGTCTTCTCCCCCTCATTGTTTTTTCTGAATACAAGGACTTTCTGAAGGTTTATGATGCCACCTTTAACCCAAGTTATAAATACACAACACTGAGATCATAGGACACATTAATTTCCTGCTCTGACACTACACATTTTTAAAAATCTGAGTGAGACATAAACATATAAACCAAAATCCATCCCCATTTTAAATCCATTTGCTTCTGAGTTTGTCCTACCATGTTGGCAAACACAGAACATTTATTATCAATTAGCACAGTAAAACCAGAAGGCAATGTTCATGTAAAATTCTCCTCTTAATATGCATATGATTACTCACAACAAAATGAACTCTAAATTATCAATATAGGTTGTAAAGCACATGTAAAAGCTGCATACTGCAAATACGTGGCAATTTTTAGGTAGCAATAGCCCCACTGCATGCAAGTAAACTGTCTGTATATGCAAAGTTAGGCACAAGAACTGGGGAAAAAAACCTCCAGGGAATCCCAGAACATGTGATTTTGGTCATCCCAAGTCTATTTGCAAGTTTGGGTGGGGAATGTTGAATAGCTTTGTCTGTGAAAATATTTTTCCTTGCTTGATTTTTGTAGAAAAGAAAGAGATAATAATTGTTCTGACTTTTACCCAATTTGTTTCCTATATCTTACTTGCATGTACCTGAGATTTTGTTTGGATTAAACTAAATGTTTTATTCAGCATGGGTTTTTTCAGCTTCCTTTTGAGGAAAAATTATTAAATAATAGCACAGCTATAATTTTCCATTTGTTTACACAGCCCTAATCATTACATCCTAAGTGCTTGCCAGATTGGAGCCCACCTAAGTGAATGAAATGATCCAAGTGTCATTAGGTCTTGAGTTCTCACTTCCCACTGAGGGTGCCCAGCAGGTCTGAGAGTCTCTTGATTGTTCATATGCTCTGAGACTGAGGGAGAGTAGTGTTGGTCCAAATTTTACACTAATGACGGTTTCCTGAACACAATTACAAAGCTTTGTACTTTCTGAAAACCAGCCCTAGAAATTATTTGCTTTAAGGATACCCATATCTGCTCCAGATGCAAAGTTTAAGACATGCCATTTTCTTTTCCCGCTCTCAGATTCTTCCTTGTTACAAAATAACTCTGAAAAATATGGAAGATATACAGTCACTGCTAAATCCTCAATTTGTTTTTTAACTTTACATTTTTTTACAGTTTCCTTGTCTCTGTTGAGAGGTATTCATTCACTCCTTGCCGGCTTTTCTCGTCTGTGCACATTTTTCTCATCTTGAGAGATTGTTGAAGCTGATTTAAAACACAAAATAGAAATGGACTTTGATTTTTGTTAAGTGTTTGCTCCTTAGCCTGTCAGCAGACTCCTCTGACATAATAGCTTCACTTTGCATCAGTAACCATTTCATGCTGGTGATGAACATCTTGTAGTGGCCACAGAGAGCTTGTAAGATATCGGGGGAACAGATTGTCAAATATATTTAAAGGTAAAAAGTCATGTAAAGCAGTCCTAAGTTTAGTCTTCTGTTTTGGAGATAATGTCTTACGTTAGATTGATTACATACAGCCTGAAAAGTGTGGCTCATGCATCTACTCTTGCTGTGTGCTGAAAGATAAAAATCCCATTTGCTGTATTTTATATTGGTGGTCTTTGACACTGGTAATGCAGATCTGTATGTTCCTTGTAAATCACAGATATAATGACTGCCAGATAACAACTCACTTACTTAACTGCTGAATGAAGTGTTTCTTAGCTGGAAACTGAGCTATGTCATGTTCATGATCTAGTGACTTACAACACAGACCACTGGGTGAGTCACTCATTTGTATCCCCATTAAAACACACACATACAGAACTCTGTAGTATGATGGTGTTGTCATGATCCAACATAACTTGTTAGCCAAGACTCTGTTCTTTAGCTGAATTTGTTTGTTTGTTCATGTTCCTATATCACCATCCTCAGCATGGCATCCAACTACTTCATGTACATCCAAGACAAGTTATAGCACCTGCCTGGAACTCAGACAACAGCACAAGACCGCTTTTCCCTCAGAGTTTCCCATTCAGTAGGTAGGGCTGCCATCAAACCAACAGCTTCTGCAGTGACTTCTGAGCCCACAGTTGTTACTGCTTATTGTTTGAGGAGTAGTCATCCTACTGCAGTAACAGGGCTGCCAGGGCTTCTCTGAAAAGTCCCCTCCTGCCAGCTTCCCTCTTGGTTCCCTCTGCCGTCCTTCATAAGCTATTTTGATATCTAAAGACTCTGTAAGACCTAGGTATTGTCGTCAGGTATATCTGCAGCACTAACATGCACCTACACAATACCCTAAATTAAATTTTTTCTTTCTGAGATCTGATTTATTAATTAGTTTAATTGAGACATTCAACTCTGCTGCATCTGCAATGCTTACACCTAGGCTCCCATCTTTGCTGAAGCCCTCACACCATTCTTGCTAGTCAGGGAGTTGGTAGTCCCCGGCAGATAGACAGCTCTCATTAGGCAGGCTGCTGCGATGGGCTTTCCTGGTGAACAAGAGTTCAGGCAATGCCTGGAGCAATATTCATTTTCTGTCCTTCCCTGGAGAGCTGCATGTCCCTTGCTGAGCAGATGAGAAGTTTCCCTCAAGAAAATCCCCATTCCTGCATTGCCACCCTCTCTTCCCTCCGGTTGCCCTGGGGGGCCATTCCCTTGCCAAGCAGTCTCTCAGCCATGCATGGCTTCTCCTCAGGATCCTCCACAAACCAGCCAGCCACAGGGAGAGGCCTAAACACAGCCATCTCCTCAGAGACACCCGCACGCAGCTGTCTCCTCAGTGAGGTCTATGTGTGGCTACCTCCTCAGGGACACCCACACACAGCTATCTCCTCAGAGAGGCTCGCGTGCAGCCATCTCCCCAGCAAGGCCCATGCACGGCCATCTCCCCAGCGAGGCCCATGCATGGCCATCTCCCAAGCGAGGCCCATGCACAGCCATCTCCCCAGCGAGGCCCATGCACGGCCATCTCCCCAGCGAGGCCCACGCACGGCCATCTCCCCAGCGAGGCCCATGCACGGCCATCTCCCCAGCGAGACCCATGCACGGCCATCTCCCCAGTGAGGCCCATGCACAGCCATCTCCCCAGCGAGGCCCATGCACGGCCATCTCCCCAGCGAGGCCCGGGGTGCCGCTGCAGCCATGCCATGTGCAGCGGCACTGCTCGGTGTTGGGCACAGCAACCATCTGGCAAAATTTACAGCCAGACCCAAAGCTGCAAGCATGCACATTTCATGGGCTTATATGAAACTTTGCTTAAAGCATCACACATGGAACTGTGCAGGACTTGGCAGAGGCAGGTTATGTAATATATAGTCATCCATCTGCTGCCTCCACGAAAAGCGCTTACTTAGATGTCTGCCGGGCAGCAAGCGGAGGCTGCGCTACCCAGAGGCTGGCTATTAAAAACAGAGCTATTATTTATTGACAGTGACAACAAACCAGTAAAATCTCTCTGAACCTCCTTTTTTTCTGGCTTCCAAGCCTATCGCAATCGAGGGGAGGAGGGTACGCCAGATGACCGGAGTAATAACGCCTGTCTAAATGGGTTTCTTTGTACATCTTCACCTGCCAACGGTATTGCTCAAAATGAAAGCAGAGTCTTGAGCACGCCGGGCCTGTCGGTGACCTCTGACAAAAGGGATCCCAGACAGGAGCTCTTGTGGTGCTGTCTGAAGCTCTGGGGAGCTGCTCTCCCAAATCGTGCGGACACCCCGAGAGAGGCCATGGCAGGCTGGGGGCCTTGGCCATACCCTCTGCCACTCCTCTCTGCTCCCCGCCTCACCCAGCCCCTAAAAGAAAATGGACAAATATTTATTTGCCTTAGATCCTATGGCGGGAGTGCTTAGGCCCAGAAGGTGACAGACGTGCAAGTTTGTTTTTTAAAACACCGAGATGTTTACAGAACAAATACAGCTCCTCATCTTAAGCTGAATATTTTTAAACACGGTTGTCATAATGTCTCATTTGCCAGTGCTTTACTGTGGAAGCAGCACTGGGGAAAAATGCCTATAACGCCATCCTGATAATGGGAACGGTTTAAAGTAAACAGAGTTTTTCGTCAGTGCTACACCAAGAACTGGAATAATAAATAGAGATAGGAGGTAGCCCCACACTTCAAATAATTTGTGGAAACCTACTTCCACAAACTCAGCCCATTTCATATTTGTGCAGTTGCTGACCATAAGGACGGCCATAACCCTTGCTGTGCCTTGGACAAGTGCCGTGCTAATCACTCCTCACATCATCTCCAGCGTCAGGAACTGAGATCACTTGACACTGCACAAGTGTCCAAACTGTAATGAATTTCCTCAGCTTTCAGGGCAGCCCGTCCAGTTTGACTGGCAGGCCAGCACAGCAACTGTCTGCCTGGGTGGCAAAGAGGAGCATATTTCCGTACCTCCTGGAATTACCAGCACCCAGAGAAAACAAAGTCATTTAAGATTTTTACGTAAAGATAAAATGCAAGAAAATACACCAAACTGGGATTCTGTTGAGCAGCACTTAAAGAAGACAAGCTTTATAGTTGAACATGCAGCGCTAAAGAACAGAAAATCAACAGTCCTTCAAAAATCAGGCTCTTGCTGCTAAAATTGCTAATATTTTCTCTGAAGATGTCTGATCAGTCATTTATTTTCTGATCTTGACAATAGGAGTCACCATTCACTCTGAAATCACAAGTGTAACTGTGATATTTAAAAACAAAAACCCCACAAGTAATAGTGCTTACTGTAGAAAGAATGAGCATTTTCAGTAGATTTTCTCTACCTTTATTTCTTTATGAGTTCCACCCTGGGTATTGTTTCACAAGGATGTATGTGAACTTCCTCTCCACATAACTGCCATTCTTGAAAATACCAGAAGCCCAATTAATTCCTGGTGAAATTTGGCGTGCTTTGATTGCAGCTGGGAAAAGCCGCTTCAGTAGCTTTGGAGTCAGTCACTGAGTAACTAATAGTTATGTTGCAAAATCCACAGGAAGGATTTTTCCAAGTCTTCACTCCAAGAGGATTTCCTTGTTAAGATTTCTCATCTTTGACAAGGGTAATGCATTTATTCTCTGCTTTTGCTGCCCAGAAAAGTATGCACAAGCAAGGCATGTTTCAAGGATTTCTCATCAGGTCATGTTCATACACATGGAGGTCACATGTGGCTTTGCAACAACCCACATCCCCGTATTCGCTCCTGGTTCCTGGCAATGCCATCCACGTTGCCAAAAATACCAACTCTCAGTCTCGCGTTGTTTCGCAGTGAATCTAGGCAGCAAAGCCCAGACCTGTTTTACAAGGAAACTATATAACTTATAGTTACATTTACAAGCAAAAAAAGACATGATGGATGTTCTCCAAGGTGTGTATTTACTTCTGACCCCATATCTAGCCTGCCTTTTCTTCCTACTTTACTTCTGTTATGTGCTAATGACCTATTTAAACAGTGGCAATAAGTAGCAGTATCTAATAGAAACAACAGTGAGTAAGAAGCTTTTGGCACATCCCAGAGACAGGTCGCAAAGTTCTGGGGAATGCAGACCTGTTTGAGCCCCCAGCCCCGGCACAGAAACTCTTGGAAGGTAATATTATCTTGCCATGTGTCACTTAGGAACTAAAAATGAATACCCCAAAGAGTTTGATTCCTGGCACTTCGGGGATGGTAAATATTATTATTATTTTTAAACCAATGTTATTATTGGAAAGACTTTAATAATTTGAAAATAAGATTAGTGTTGAAAAGACTTCTTTGGTTTTGGCTTTTTGTAACCTTTAAATCTGGGTAGACTATTCCTGGACAAGTATTTCAGCTGGAATTTTATTTTCATTTTTCCTCTATTTACACTGTAATCTATTCCAGTATACACAGTACAGCACTGACTTTGCCTTGGGATATCATCTACATTTTTTTAAATTTAAAAGATTTCAAAGAAAGAAAGTTAAAAAGCTGCTACCACAGAAATACACTAGGCTCATACACCATTCCTTGAGAAGCTCTTACATATTCCAGTGGCTGTGGCCATCACATCCAACAGAAGTGTGGAGCAGCTGTAATAAATACATAGAGAGTTCTATGGACTACTCCATATTTCTTGGAAGTAAATGCTTTAAAAATCTTATTTTCCTTTTTTTCTGGAGTGAGTTTAGGAAACTATTTCAACACTTTATAGAAATATTCCTATGCTGCTTTATAATCAGTTCCTAGTCCCTTACTTGAGAAGTGGCTAATTCTTGATGGACTACACAAACAACAATCAACTACAGAGAAATTAGAACTAATCTGAGTGTTTTTCACTGGCTTTTCTCTTCACACAATAGTCTTTAAGATGTAATGTATCCCAGATCTGCATGGTAAAAGTAGATCAGACACCTGCAATTGCTACATAAAAAACATAATAGTACAAAACCAAGGAGAATAGAATGTGATCTATACATACAGGCTTACATATTTTAGAATACTAGTATAAGGGTTATTAAATGAGAGAGAAATAAAAATGAATGTAGTCTTGAGACCAGTGCATTTAAATCACCAACACTTGTTACTCATCCAAATAAAGCTTTGCATATCTTGTTATGAAGTGTGAAGAGAAACACAGCAAATAAAGACACAGGGGTAGATATAACAAATGAAACTTCAGAAAAGAAGTGTTTATGTCAGAGGTTTATAGATATAAATTAATATTATTTGTTGGATTTTTTTTTTTTGCTTTGATTTCTAAATGGGACTTGGAATAGGAAAGAAAATTGGAGGTACATTATTGTGTCTTACAGACTTCAGAGAGTAATGTCCTTGAGAGGTGTAAACGGCAATTCTGTTTTTCTCTCCTCTTCTAGATAGATAGTCCCTGCTGACTGGAAAGCCTCCAGCTCTGTAAATCTCTTCTGGCACAAACATGTAGATCAGAAATTAAAAGTGTTCTTGTTAAAAGTTCTTGCTTCTTTTCCAAAATGTCACAGGTATGCTTTCTGCAATTTATCTAAGCACAGAATAGAAAACATTATTAGTGTGATAAGGTCACAAAGGAGACCTGGAAAAGATCATTAATAGTCTTCTATATCATGAACACTCAGAGCTGTGTCTCAGAAGCTTTTCAATACATAGAAAATCAATGTATCTATCAATACATATATTGATAGATAGAATTGATAGAATCTTAGTGAAAAGGGCTTGTTTAAATAAATAAATAAATAGATTAACCTAACTGAGAGAGGGTTTGCATTAGTCTAAAATGAGTTTGTTGAAGAAAGGAAACCTTTTGGGTCATTGGTAAGGAAATTCCGAAGGAACTGAATTCATGAAACAATTTTTGAAGCAACTTGCCGCAACAAGTGTCATTAACCAGAGGCTGGGACTGCATAAAGGGCACACAGAAAATTAATCTGTAGTTTCCAGGATGTTGAGAAGAAGGAAGAAATACTAGGAAGAAGGGAGATGGGAGTAGGTAAATGCTCTGATGAAGTTTCACAGGCATGAAGTCATGCAGCAAGTATCTTCAGTGGAGCGGCCACTCTCTTAGCTTCTGAAATGTGGAAGCAGGCATTTGGGCAGGAGGAGGTAAATCCGCTGTGTACCGTCCAGCAGTCCCCACAGCCTGCTTGGCAACCTCATAAGTGCATTGCTCTTAACAACAACCTTTTTCCAATACCGACTTATAATAACATATTTGGCTTGCATCAGGCATATAATGTACTGGGTACGTTCTAAAAATAGGACCACGTGGGCCCTGCCCCAAGCGACTCAATATCTAAGATGTCAGCCACTAGATTAAGGGAGGAGAAGAGGGATAAAACCTTTTAAAAAATAGTATCAGCTACTTTGGCGTGTTATCTAACCACTATTATCTGGGAATTTCTTGCTCAGAGGCGTGTTCAGTGTGTGAGAGAGCCAAGCTCCAAGCACCCAGAGGGCAGCAAATCATAGTTCGAACAGCTGCACAATCTACTGTGAGCGGCAATTCATTCTGACATCTCACAGGGACAGAAGTAATTTTGTGGGAGGACCCTGAAGAGCTGCATCGTCTTTCCTTCCTGCTCCAGTCTGAATCCAGATACTCAAGCAGATCACCCACATATGGCCAGTGATGTGCATAGGCCCTTGCTGGATAGGGACTTTGGGTTAATTTCTCCCCCTTTCCCTCAATGATATATGAATCACGGCCAAAGTCAAGCAGATTAAGGTCCAAAATCTCCATTCCTCTCACTCAGAAGCTGTTCACATTTATACGGCACCTCCCTATTTGTGATTAAGATGCTTTTCTTGGAGATGGAAATTTGAGCTCATGAAGACTGAGCAGGGCACTGAACCTCCCATTCAATTTTCTGCTTCATGGACAAGGGCTGTAATACTTGAATAGTACCAAAAGACAGGAAGGGTTGGCAGATGCTGCCTTTTTTTTCCACATACTGCTTTTGGGGAACTGCCTGTGTGAGAGGATGCGAGGTATGCGGGTTGGTATAAGTGACTCCTTGCAGCTCCCAGCCAGGAGCCTACCGTCTGAAGGGAGGGAATTGTAACCACCGAGCATTGCGCACCTCTCTTTCCCACTGGACAATGCTGGAACTTTCTGTACCTGACTAAGGGGACTGGATTCCTCTCTAAAGTCTGGCACTTAATTTATAAGCACCTAATTATTTTATCATATCTAGCTCTTAAACAGAAGCCTTTCAGGTCTGACTGAAGTAATTGGGAATTGCATGCACATGTTGTAAAAAAAAATGTTCATTCTGTTTATCCCTTGAATATATTGAGGACTTCCTTTCCTCTTCCTGTCCTACTTCCAGAAAGTTTTACTGTTTTCCTTTAACAAACCATACCTTCTAGACTATGTCTCTCAGATGTTGTTCCTAACAATGTCTTGGAGTGGAAGATACTAGTGTGCCTCTAAGAAGTGGCCAGTGCTGACTCTTGCTGTGCAACACTCACTCAGGTTGGGTACCTGGAACTGCAAAATGAAGCACAGGCTCCTGCTAAGTGCGCCCAAGTATCAGCCATATGATCACGAGCTTCATAGGCATGGGTGACATTGTTCAAAAGCAAAAAAGTTCTGAGGCACCTGCAGGAAGTAGCCAATTTCATACCTTAATTCTGAATACATCTATCTAACTTTTCTTGAGATCTGTCTTGATGGGCAAAGCTTACTCTACACAGTAAATCTTGTTCTACTATTTTTAAGGCTAGCCATTTTCAGCTTTTCAGTCTGAAGCATGTGGGGAACATTTTGAGGTCTTTAAGTGGTATTTTTTTAAGGAGCACAATCAAAAAATCTTTTTTGGCCAAGACTACATGGAAATGATCTGAGGGTAGCTAGGAGTGGTTTTGTTGTTACTATTATAATTACTGAAAATCTAAGCAAATAAAAAAGAAAATTAAAACAGGGCTGTGCTTAGTATCTTGCAGTGGATTCTGGAGAAAGCTATAATATACATCTATACCCTGGGTTTTCAAATTTCTGGAATCCTCTTGTCTTCAGAGGTAGCAAATGAACTCCAAGTACAAAACTTCAGAGTTTTAAGGAGAAGGATTAATAAAACTAAAAAGTGATGCCTCATAAACATGCCATTAGATTAATTCTGTCAGTCTCCGAGTATGTTTTTTTCTTTTGCTTGGCTGGTAGCATGAATTACAATGAAATGTATTGTGAATTTATGATCTATAGATTTAGTTGATAGACATGCCTGAGTAATTTTTTCTTACCCTTTCCTAGGTGTCCATTCTGATGGGCATGGGTGTTAAATGTTTCAGATGTTATGAAATTTTACACAGGCTGGTGGTTAATGAGTTCTAGAACTTGTGAAGCTCAACAGTGTTGTATTATTAGGTTCTCTTAAAAGCCTCATCTACCTCCTACAGTCAGTGATGTTGTGGTAGGGACTCAAAGGAAAACAATATGAGTTCTGATGTGTGCTACTTAAAAAGAGCGTATCCATACTAGCATATTAACATGCAAATTCTATGTGTGGGCCTGCCAAAAAATATAAGCATTCCATCCAAAATATATAAATACAGTCTACTTCTCTGAAGAAGCATAATTTCAATCAAATGTACATTTGGAGTACTGCTCACTAAGAATTTATACTCTTCTTCTCAGTGTTTGTATTAATATGAAACAGATTGCCAAGTTTTAATAAAAAGGCAGTTATCTTCTTCTGCTAATGGATTAAACACAGGACATTTGAATTTCAGTGCTGCATCCAAGAGCATAGGTGGCCCAAGTACTTTTGTCCTATTTCAACATCTAGTTATAACATCACATGGACAGAAACGTACGTACGTAAAACAGCTGGTGTTCACAAGGCAGACCAGGAGGACATAAGGAGTTTGTCAACTTCTGTCTACATTGCAGTGCGGCACCTCTTCAGCGTACCTCTAAAGGAGTATGTCTACCTCTCAGAGAAGATAGTTCCTCATGACTTCAAGGAGGTCTGAAGGTTTCACAGTAAGGCAAAATGCAACTTGATGCTTGTGTTTATTAAATTTGTATTTCAATTAATACAAACCCAAATAATTTTATATTTGAATGTCCCTATTTTGCCAACTGTGATTCACAGAAGAGGTGATGTGATTCAATAGTTTTGTGCTTTTAGCATCCTAATTTGTCCATGCAGTTTGCTTTGCTGACTAAAGCAACCACACGGCCCTGTGTGGGGTGGAAGACTGACATGTGGATAAAACCTGGGATGAATATGGTGAGTGGGGTTTATCATTGTCTTCATGTTAGGATTTGTGTAGATTTAAGAGTCTTCACAAAATCTGCTCTAAGAGTTTTAAGAAAGGGCTTCTGTTGTGTTGTTGGTACTTATTCTTTTTTATTTAGCTTTGGAAAACTGGTGAAACTTCATTGGATGCAGAAAAGAAAAAACCTAGGAGTCGGAGAACAACCTGGGCTTCTGTCTGCTCTGTGGACTTGCTAATTGCACATATCCTCCTGAATCTCCTGAACCTTGTCTTTTACTGGTGTTCTTTCTGAGTCTAGGTGACAGTGCACTGCCCTGCTACCTCAGGATCTGCCCAATTAAAGGGCAATAACTGAAGTCTTCTTTCAGATGATCCAAGAAGCTTGCTTCCTCCCTCTCATCTTTTCCAAGCCTAGTACAAACTGGTACACACTGGGAAAGATGCATGACCCTCCTTAAAGGTGCTGGACCTGCCAGCTGAGCTGACACGAATGCATCACCATCCATCACAGAGTGTTGTTGGGGAAAGCTTAGTTCCCTGCTGATGCACAAGAAAGTCCATATTGTTTAACGATTTAAATAGCTGTTTAATACATTCAGGCTTGTTTTTGCTGTTGTTGTTGGGATTTGTTTGTTCTTTACAAGAAAGCATAGGGCTAAATTCAGACCTGGTGTAAGCGGATGCAACTTTATTTACTTGTGAAGAGCTGCAGTCAAACCCAGCAGGACTGTGTTTGGTCCATGTTTGGAAGCATGTTCAGGCAGTTTTCCTTGTCTGTGAGACCATGCTGTACTTTGAAAACAATTCTTCGCATGCATGTGAAAGCATATTTATGTGTATCAAAGGGGTTTATGACATAGGGCAAACTGAATCACTAGAAATGGGAACCTGATGGCAATTCCTGCCTGTATTTCTTCTTGAAAAGCTGAAAAATTGGCAAATGAACTAAAACCACACTTAGACAGTAATGAGGGAACTATAGCAAATAACTACATGTGAAAATGATCCCCCGGTCATGCAGTGTGTACACACAATGAAAGCTGGGATTTATGTATATACATAGGCATTATATGACAACACTGTAAGTGCTGTGGAATCACAATGCTGGTTATTAAATGATTTGAATTTCTGGTAGAAAAAGGCAGAGTAGTGCTACTGTATTGTACAACATTTTAGCATAAGAGCCAATGACCTAAAGAGGATAAAAACTGAATGGTGTACAGGACAAAATGTTATACCCACATAGCTAGCTGTAAGTAGTAGATTTTTATGGTCTGACCTTTAAATTTAATTCTTATGAAGTAAGAAAGATTGATTCTCAGAATAGATCCCTACCCAGAAGCACTTCTAGCAAATCAGGCCACAAAAAAGACGAAAATAAGTTTGGGCTGCTTTAGTTGTTTCCCTTTATTCACCAGCAGATGCTCACAAAGGGCTCCCGGCCCTATCCATCCTCTGATATGTGGTGCTCTCAGGCCAGTCTGAGCTGCTTTTCTCCCTCTTCATCAATAGATGTCAATAGCAAGCTTCCTACTCCCAGAGACTTCAGCCATTTCAGGGCTTGCACCAGAACAGTAAGGAGGAAATAGTGACTCCCTTCCCAGCAAGAGTTCGGCTTATTGTGTACTTTCAGTTTGTCCTTAGAAGCTTGTTCCTAATATGACTAGGCATACTTCTGTGTTTCATGTTCGGAGACTCTGAAACTAAGCCAACGTTTGTGAGCTTCAGTCATCTCATGACATGCAGAATCCCAAAATTTGACCCAGATTCAGTGAATTCAACAGCATTTTGCAGATTTGCAGGAATGTGACTCAAAGTCTCTTCTTCATCTTGATGAGTGCTAAAGAAAGCACAAGCAATGAAGCTGGGCAGGGCACATGTTAATATCTTTTTCTGTTTCTCCTGCTTTCTTTGGTTTTGGTTTTTTATTTCCACACATGAAAAGTTCTGGCCAAGGATGGCAATTACATGCAAAATAATTTCGCTGAAAATGAATGACTACATTCTCCAGTCATGCATACTGAATGTGAATGAAATGTAAATGCTCTTTGCTTATACATTAGTGTAACAGTGCAGAGAATCAGAACCTGGATCTGAAGAGTCATATCTGGTGGTGTTGCTTCTAATATCCTGTCTTTCCTTCATTCCTCCCTTTCTTTCCTACATTGCAAGATAGCAATCCACAGGTGATACTGAGTATGACAAACTCCAAGAACCAGTCTGGTAGCAAACTATATGTGAATCTGCTGGGTAACTTGCTTTGCCACTTTACTCGCAGTCCCAGCTAAAAATAAATAACTAAGAAGGTGGTGGTATCAGCAGCCAAGTGAGCAGAAATGGGGATACACTGGCTCTCTTATATCAGCCAGGGATTTGGATTGCGAGGACAGGCGCCCACCTGCTAAGTGCACTGCCTGCATTCGCCTGCCATTCGCCTGCCCAAAGAGCAGATCACAAATCATGCCAGTTGTTCACAGAGGCATCAGCAAATGTCAGCATGCTTTAAGCACAACAGCCAGCAGCCCTGCTGAAGCTAGCACATAGCTGTGGTGGTAGGAAGCCTGCATCATAACCTTCTTCTGAACAGATTTTTTTTTTTAAATTATTTTTTGGATGGGAAGTGGAAGAGCAAGCTCCTCAGAGTTATGGAGGATTCAACTACAGACAAATGCTGAAGTAAAAAGAGTTATGTCTGGGAATCCAAGGAGCTCACATCAGAAGAACCCTGTAGCATCTCCCAGTGCCCTCTTCAGACGAATTTGCTTTAAATGTTTTGTTTTTCAAGGCAAAAATTTTGCAATATATTCTCAATTTCCCCATCCTCAAGACTTCTTTAAACAGAGGCAAGGAGAAGAGATATTTAAAACCAGTTGTGGCAGTTTATTTTAATCAGGTATTCTTCTGGTACAGAACAGACCATACCTCAGTAAATTCACCTTTCACAGATCAACAAACCCAGCAGATACAGTTTAGGACCATACATAAGTCACCATTGTCCCACATTTGGTCTTGCAATGCAAAATTTGGAATTATTATCATTGCAAACCTATTACATATTATTCCCTGATGTTGCTATGTGGCTCTTCCAGAAGCTAAAGTAGGTTTGTGGAAATAGTAAATCAGAGGTTGTCAGGGAGGAAAAAAAAAGAAAAAAGACACTGGTATCTGGCCAAATCCATCTTTTCAGACAGGACATTGTCATTTCTCTGTTAGGTGAGGAACTGACTAAAAGCATCAGCAGTTGGGATGTAAGAATGCACTTCAAGGCATGCTATTGGTAGAATAAGGAGAAGCCCTCAAGGAGAACAGGCTCAGACTTGTTACAAATCCCATCTCATCTCCCTGATTGTCTTATGGAGACCCTGTCTTCTGCAAGAAGGACGATCAGAGCTTCAATTTCCTATGCTTTCAGGAAGTTCTTCATTTCAGTTTGTTCAGGCTGATGTCTGGGTGTGCACAGAAGGTTGCCCTTGTGGTGTCTGAAAAAAGAGGAGATCAGGTATTGCCAGGGTGAGCTGTTCTTGAAAAGAAAAGGACTGGCACCAAGCTGGAGTTCCTTATTTGGAACTAGACCTCTGACCTGAGGAGTACTCAAGCTGCCACCAAGGGCTTTTGAAAGTGTGGGCTTCAGATTGCTCTTTGCACTGCCTGAGACCCCTGAGCACTGGCTCAAGGTGGCCACTTCCCAAACCCCATTTGGCAGCTGATTCTGCCAGGCTGGGTGCCAATTCTCAGTCACAAGTATGACTCACTTTAGGGGTTCTACCTTTCTCTACCTATAAAATGAATGCATTGCTTTTCAGGCCCTCAATGATACGGGGACTTTCGTGACTGAATTTTTGCTTGAAGCTCAAGAGCTTGCATTGAATCAAATGTGTCTTCTAGCTAAATAGCCAGCCTTGGCTTAAAATTTCCTGGAAGAAAACCTTTATCACATGGGTATTTCAATGGTTAATTACGTTTCTGTTTTTCTTGAGCTTCGAGCCATTGAAGGATGCTGTATATTTGTATCTTTCTCTTACCAGAGTTATGTTCCCCATAGACTATAATCAAGTGACCCTGTAATTTTTTTCTGATAAGCTAGAGAGACAGAGCTCTAGGGCAATCTCACAGTTAACAAATATTCTAGATCTTAAATAATTATTGTTAGAACTGAGAAGGAAGCAGTTACTGGTGGTAGAGTCTTTCTTTTTCTTCTCTCTCTTTCTTCTTCTTCTCTCTCTTTTTTTCTTATATTGAAAGATATTGAGATCTTCAAATTACTTTCTCATTTTAAGACAGAAGGAAAAAGCAAAATATCCTATTTTTTCTCCAAGCAACAACCCAAAGAAAATGGTATTGGATTATGTTTAGCTTCAATAGAAGGCATTTGCAGCTGAAAAAATAGTAAGTGCAAATGTCTCCCATTGATGACAGTGAAATTAGTGGTGGAGTAGAGCTTCATAACCCAGGATTTCCTAGCAATTTTTGAGTATTTCAGTGATTGACAGCACAATTAGTTTAAACAGGGAACATCAGAAATGCTGGGAACAGATTCAGCTGCAGCAGACAACTTTGGCTAGGAAAAGTTCAAGTACAGACTTCACAGTGGCACAAGGCTGTGTTACTTTTTAAAATTTCCATCCCTGATGATGGTTTCTGCCACATGAGTTCTATCTTTCACTCCTGTTTTGCATCACACTATTCGTTTGCATGCACTTTGGCTAACAGGCATCCCCTGACTTAAAGATGTTCTGCAGGGATGTGTTCTGTCTGCCTGCCAGCTGAGAACTCCTTATCATCACAGCCTGTCAAAAATCCCCTTGTGTTTAGCAACAGTTGCTCTTGCTGCTCCTCTTTCTGGTTGGTAGCGTTGTTATCTCTTCTGCAAGAACAGTGTGTGTCTGTCATTTCAACGACTCTGAATTTCTTATTTTTGTCAGGATTGATGGCAGTGCTGCTATTCCTGTTTGTTGTACACTCTCCAGGACTGAGTCATTCCTGTGTGCTCTGTGATTACCAGGTCAAGTTCTTTTCATACAGGGGAGAGGCTTGTAGAAAGATTGGATAAGGAATATTGCCCAACTAATGCCTTAATGTAGCTTTCTGTGATGTGACTAAACAGCGTGTCTCAAACCAGTTTGACATATAAGATGATTTTATTTTAATAAAAACCAGCAAATAGAAATAAACAAAAGTTTTTACAGTGATCCATGGAAGTATTCCTGTGGCTTTTCCAAGAGCAGGATTAAAAACACTGGAGTGATTTGATGCAGAAGAGAAATACGAAGGTGAATTTGTTGAGCATGGAGGGAAGGATTCACAGTAGTTGTCTTTGGTTTTCCATGTGAAATTCAAATGCTCAAGGAAACATTTGTGACCATCAAACTATTTTCTGATTGTAAATCATTATTCAGCTAAACTTATACAAGAATTATACCAGAAACACTTGTTGGGTTTTTGTTGGTTTGGGGTGGGGGGGAGCATTTTTACTTTTCCTAGTTAAAGATTCACTTGTCCACTAAGGTGTAACCAAGCTAACATACATCATGAGTCGCAAATACAAGAATATAAGTGTAGTTCGACTGGGCCACACCGGAGGCCCATTTAGCTGAGTGTCCTGTCTCCAAGAGTGGCAGTAGCAGACGCCTAGGGAAGGCAGCAAGAACAGGGCAAGTCTGCAGTAATATTTCCCCAAAATACAACCTCAGTCCCTGGTTATTTTTAGTTTAGGGAGTATTCGAGCCTGGAACTGCTTTTTTTGTGTTTACATACCTTCAATAGGGTTTTATTTCACTTCTTTTTCTACTAGGTTTTTTAACCTAAGTAACTGTTAGCATCCAAATTATCCAGTTGCAAGATGTTCCACAGTTTACCATTGATTTATGGAGGAAATATCTCCTTTGTTTCTTTCACGCTTGCCACTCATTAGTTTCATATAAGGTCTCGTTGTTCTGTTTTGACTGGCTTTGTGTTAGAAGAGACAGTGGGTGTCTATTTCCTATTTGCCTTCTGTAGAACCAGCGTGATTTTAGAGAGCAGTACTGTATCTCTTGTCAGGTGTCTCCTGCTCTCCTCAGTCACTCCTCACAGAAGCTGTGCCCTACTTTGACATCTCTTCTTCGCCAGATCTTCTTCCAGCTTTGTTACACCCTTGTGGAGGCAGAGAGGCCAGAACTGCATGCACTGTTCCAGATGCCATCAACCCAGGCTGTATGGTGGCATAACCATATGTACTTTTTGTCCTCTGTTTCCTACCACTGCCTATCATCTGATTTATTGTCTTCACTGCTTCTGCACATTGAGATGGTGTCTCCATGGAAGAGCATTGTAACGCCAAGATCTCATTCATGAAAGATAGTGGCAACAGAACTCGGGGCCCACCACTGAATAGGTAAAACTAGAATTGTGTTTTCTTTTATGCATTATTTTACATTTACCTACATCAAATATCTTTCGTTTACTCAGTTACCTAATCTTGTCAGGTCCTTCTTCGACCATGAAGAGGCCCTTGTCGTTACCACCCTAAATAACTCACTATCATCAGTGTACCTTGTCACCTCATTATTCACTCCTTTTTCCATATCACTTACGAACATGTTGAACAGCACAGGCCAGAACACGGATCCTGCAGGATTTCACTCATGACTTCCCTCCACCTTTCATTCCTAACCTTTTCTTTCCTGGCTTTTAATCAGTTATTTAGTCACGTCAGAGTTTTGGTTCTCATCCCACGGCAGCTTCATTTCTCTAGCAGGCATCGGTGACGAAACCTTGCTGAAAGCTTTCTGGATTTTCAAGAAGGACAAAACAGCTGAACCTTCCTAATCTGTGTGCTTCAAAGAACTAATATGAAGGCTCGTATCTGTAATCACTGAATATATTAAACAAAATACAGAGATATTTTTTAAAAATTGAGATCACTTCACACATAATTCTCTTTCCAGTGATCAGCTCTGCCCTGTCTGCTGTGTCTACTCAGCTGACAGAAGACAGTGATACTTACTCAGCCTCGGCAATATCCTTTCTGCTAATCCAAACGGTATCACAAGCTTGAATGCTGTTTTAAGCTGTGACTTTTTCGCTCCAGAGTTTGATTTTGTATAAGGCAATTGATGGCATGATTGACCCAAGGCCAAGCAGAGTGTGGTTTGGTTGTTTGAATGATACCTCCTGGCAAATAATCATCTTTTCTGTTAGTTTGGCCATAAAACACACACTGCATAAAAATCCTCACTGAAATCAGCTTTGAAAACACACATACCATGTTATAAACATGTACTAGGCTAAAATATTTTTGACATGTATATCCACTCAGAAAGTTATTAAGAAATATTCAGCTTGATATTATTTGAAATGAGGGAAACACTGAAGTATGAATATCAGGAGTTTTAATCAAAATTCCATTGGGACTTCAATTTGGGATTGAAGCTATACAAAATATTTGCATCTGAAGCAAAATCCACAAATATTTGGATTTTCATCAGTTCTGCTTGGATGCAAAACTGTCAGACATTGCAGTTTTGGCAGTCAAAAATTGCTTTTCCTGAATGTTAACTGTGTTTCCCACCCATTGGAAAAATTGCAGAAGACCCAGGGGGGCTTCTAACTCATATAAAGCCAAGTGCCAAAGAAAAGAACTTCTCCAGGGGTTCCTTGTTTCTCCTCAGGGGTAGTTTGTCACCTCCAGACCTGTGCTTCATTTTCACGGAGGAATAATTCCTTATGGCAACTTTCCATGATTCTGCCTTGGAACAGGGCGATTCCCAGCAGCCGCGGATGCTGCAGTCTTACAACTTTGTTTAAACATCTGCTTAGATTAAGAAAATATTAGCACAATACTGGGCACAATGGTCTTTCCATAAAAGGACCTTAAAATGTCTCTGCTCACGAAGTATTGTTTTCCCCAGCACGCAGAGGAGGGAACTGATGGCAGGAGTAAAATTTCAATGTGTGTATATATTTTTCCAAAATCCTTCTGAGGAAAATGTCACAGACTTGTGTAATAGCTTCAGAGATGCAAGAACCCAGTTCCTGATGATGAATGTTTTGAAACCTTATTGCATGACAGAGATACTGACTCATTTTCCCTTCTCAACTTTTCTCACATATAAGATCTATCAGCAAAGTCATCAACTTTTATGTAGTTTTATTAGCTCGAGATATCTTTTTTATAACAATAAATTATTTAGTGAAGAGCGTTAAGCAATTACCAGGGGAAAACCCACCTGCTTTTCCTCTTTCTGTTTTTTGTCTAAGACCTACTTTGTTTCTACCTACATTATGTTTCTAGATATCTAGAAACATAACTACTTTATTTGTACGTCCCACTTACAAATAAAGTTCAGAAATTAATTGGTTGCTCGGAGTTAATCCCTTCAGCAAATGATTGTGTAAATGTAATTGGTTGTGAGATTTGTTCATGTTAACTGTGTACTGTGGCTACTATTGCAAGAACTTTTTTCTCTTCATTCACACCTCGGGCTCTGCGGCTGACTAAAACAGGAAGCATTCCTGCCTCCTGCCTGAGGAGATGACTCCTAAACTGCAGAGACTCCTAAAACTGTTTCCAAGATGACTATTCAGGAACTTGGTCCAACTGTGTGTGCATTAACACCCCTTCTTCTCTGAAAACCTTCTCATTGGCATGAATGCACTCACATGGGAAAGGAGGGAGGACACAGAATCTAACCACGTCAACATCTGTATCTAAAGAAATACTCCTGGCTGCTGCATGGATGAGCTATTTCACACCCACCTCTCCTCTGCAATGTCAGTGGAAGAATTAAGTAGTGATATTGTGCAGTGGAAGAAACAACATGAAGAAGCAAACATATAGATCCTTCCCATATACATAGCAGGTCAAGGCAAATCCAAAGTTGTTGCACAGAGTTTAGCAAGGTTACATTCTTGCCAATAAACAGATCTTATTCCCTTTTTTTTTTTTTTTTTTTTGAGGAGCTACTCAGCAATGGGAAGTGTTTGTGTCGAAAATCAAACCTTACCCTCACTTGTATTTTAACTACAAGACCATCCCCCTTGCTAAAAATAAATTGACCCTGGCTTGAGCAAAGTATTGGACTGAGTTTTGTGTTAGTAATGAAATCTTATAGCCAGTAAAGTTTTAAGTTTCATTGTGAACCTTTCACTCTGTTCTAACTTCATAATTCTTTGAAAGTCTAATGCTGAAATATTTTTCCTTATCAGTTTATGTGTTTGTGTATGTATGTGTAAATATGTATAAGTACTCATATAAAATAATAAGTTATATATGTAAACATAATATATATAATATGAAGACAAGATTCTGTGGATATTGGTATGAAATAGAAATGACTACATCACTCATGACTGATAAAACCATGAATGCTTTCCTCATATGAGTGCAAATACAATCTTTCAGCCAAGCAAAGTTTCTACGAGATTAAGAACATTCTAATTAGATATAAAAGTGGGAGTTGTAATGGGAAGTTTCACTTCAGTTGTAACTATAACAGTCACAACTGCTGCAATGTGTTTATTTCAGCATAGATAAGTAAATATACGGGGCTGGTTTACTGCTAATGAGTTACCCTAAGTGAAATAACAACTTTCCACTTAATGTTAACTACCATGATATTGATAACAACACAACCTTGTGTCAGTACGGAGGGGGGGCATAGCTCAATTTTTTATTTTAAAAAAAGGCAAGAAAGAGAGGGAGAGATTGGCCCACACCTAATTCTTAGTTATACTAAAGCTCTTAGAGGTCTTTGACAAAGGAAAGGGATTTTAACTTTGCTGAAATTACAGACCTCCTCTGCTCTCAGGTCTGTAAAAAGGCATGGAGTACCAGCAAGAGCCAAGGCCTGTTTTAAGAACAGAGACAGCTAAGTTGTGTTGCCAGTATTATTTTACAGTGCCGGAAGAATTAACCCTCAGCTGATGTTCACAACACTAAGATTTTAGATTTCTGAACAGACAGTTGAGCACCTCCAGCACCGAGAGCAAAACGTTCCCGAGCGTCGCTTCAGGAAGAGAAACAGAAAGGGCTTGTGTTCAGTCCAGCCAAGTGTAGAAGGTGTTGCTCCGGGCACAGGTATAAATGTCACTCTGTCTAACGGATAGCACCTTGCAAAGCGGTGATAGAAAAGCACTTCCTTTTCCAAAGAAACCACAGGGCTGGAAGAAGCAAATCTTGGACAAATGACAAGCAGTTGCCGTGCGCAAGGGCTGTCATGTGTCGAACATGATGGCTACGCATATGCAAGGAGATCCAGGGGAAGTCAGAATTATTAGCACAGTGATTTTAGATAAGATTCATCCCACCTAATTACAGACGTCTTGCTACATCTGAGCTAGGCTCCCTAGGTGCCCTTGTAATTCTGGGAGAGTTAGCAGTGCTTGTAGAAAGTAATTTATCTAACCTGATCTACGTGTCTTCTTTGGGAAAAAAAAATGGGAATGGAAACCTGGAAGTTCCAATTTTCTGCCATGGGCTGTAAAGTAGTAACTAGCCAACCAGTTCATGCATTGTAGATATCTATGAAGAATATATATAAAGCCTGTGTATGTGCACAGACTCCAGTCTTTGACAAATGGTGGCTGTTCCGTTCATTGGGCCCTCTTGGTAGAGCTTCCCTCATACACAATGACACGACCCAGGCATGGTGTATTTATGCATGCATGTTATATTCACATTTCACTCTATTTCTGCATTGTTCCATCCTCATTCCTGCCTTCCCCTCCCTGAATCCTGCCCCTGGAGGTATCCTAGAAGGTGCAGGAAAGATGACGACAGTGGAGCAGCTGAGCTTTAACCTTGATTGTTCAGAGAATCACTTCTGTGTGTCACTTTGATCTCCAGTTTAGGCATCTTGTTAACTAAAAAGGGCAGGAGCAGGAGCAAAGGTGGTTTCTTCTCAAGAATTTTACATGAGAAAAATGTCCCCTTCTACCTCTAACTACTTTTCCATTCATGTTTGCCTCTTATATTGTTCTTAGTTAAACATGGGATACTGGATAAATGTTTTTGAATTTTAAATCTGAACTTTTGCAAGCATCATGGTAGACAATCTCATCCTTATGAAAAATGCAGCATGGTTCTAATTACTGTTTTCAAACATCAATATCTCAAGGCTTCAAAATATTTTTCTTTAACAATGTTAATCATCAAAATAAAAAAATCTCTGTGTTCACTGAAGCCTAATTGTTTGCAAGGATTGTAAATCACCACCAGTTTGAAATCTGTCTTCTAGTATTTTTTTAAAAAAGCCCTTTGTTTCCTTTTTTTGCCACTTTTTATTTGTGGGAGAAGGTATATGGAAGTAATGAACAGCATGTTAAAGAAAAAAAAGCAACAAGGCTGACAGTTTTTTGGGCAAGTTTCAGCTCAATGGGATTTCAAGTGGCAAAGATTTAGAAACCCTCCCAAATCATGGCTGTCGGGGGAGAGACAAAGCAGTATCTGCTGAAATGCATTCACTTTCCCAAGACCTAGATGCTTAAGATTGCAAAGTGCAGTGCTATGCAAAAATTTTCCATTTTACCTTGCTAGGATAAGACAGCACCGCTGCCAGCTAATAATATACTACATCAAATATACTTTTTTAATATGAAACCCCTTTAACATAACTTGGTCTTAACACCTGGTGCATAGAAACAGCAAACCCGAGAACAACAAGATCTTAAGAACATGTGGACAAAATCTGCTCATGTGCTGGCATTTTAATTATGTTTGCCCTGACCCTTTTCCCATGTTCTATAAAACAGACCAACAGTATGGGGGGGGAAGGGGGGGGAACCCCACCTCAGTAGCACCACCTCAGCTAAACCAGATGAGTGCCGTGCTCAGGATATTATTACCAAATAAAAACAAAACAAAACAAAAATATACTGGAAATTAATAAGGAAGCTGAAGCCGATACTTAAAATAATAGCGTAAAGAGCTGTCACATAGTTCCTCTTAATAGCTTCAAGGACACCTTCCTCTGGCTTTTAAGCAGGGTCACAGGCAGTGTTATGTGCTTTTATGGAGTCAGACCATTCCTCTTCCCATCCTCCATGCAAAAGGCAAGTGGGGTGAAATGGATTACAGGGATTACAGATGCTTGTGATCGAACACACCACTGAATCGGGGGAAGCAGCCTCCGAGGTGATGAATTCCAGCCCCCAAATTCAAACCTGAAAACAACCCGGGTGGAATTATTCCACATGGAGCCTGAATGAAAGAGCCAATGTTCGGCATAGCCAGCACCCTGCACATGGCCAGGACACCTCCCCGGGCATGAGCACTATGCGAGGAACCCTGCTAATAACATGCCAAGGAGGGGCTGGCGTCATTTTTTTAATGGGGAAATTGTACTGCACACAAAATGATATCACATTGCAAATTCTCCTGGGAGCCAGCTGATGTTGCCAAAATGGTGCTTTTTCGTAGTGTTCGAGTACTTTAATGGTCAAAGCTTAACCTTAACACTGATAGCACTGATGTCTTCCATTGGCAATATTTTTTTTTTTCCAGAACTAATTAAAACAAGCTGGTGGTAAGTCCACCTGGGACACACTTTTCTCTCTGAGTCCTATCATTTAACAGCTGACTGAGGTTATACAGATTGCATCTATGAATATGAAAATCAATAACCAAAGAAACAGCACAGGGAAGGCTTCTTTCCTCTGATGGTAACACTTGAACTAGTCACGATGTGGGGCTGAGCAGAGCATGGATTCACTGCTCTGAGCCTCCAAACAGCAAAAAAAGGAGAAGGTTATCTGCACCCCAGTGATCCAAGACACAGCTGTCCATAACACCTTCTTCAGAGCTGTAGAGAAGGGGTAAATGCCTGAGCAGTGCTGGGAGGTTGTTTGGGGTACCTGTAGGCTCCTCAGGGATGATCTGAGCCTCTTCCACAAGGACAGGCTACTGCAGACCATTGTAATGACAATTTGCTCCCAGGCAGATATTACTGCAATATCCATGCTCTCTTTGCTCCCTACCCCGTGTCAGCAGCAGCAAGGCAACACCTCGTGGTCTGATCCCCAGAGAAAGCGGTTACCTGCCCTTACTACTCTGCTGCACCTCACTCGGAGCGTGAATCCACAGCTGCTCCAGTATTAACATAAAACACATAAGCCTGGGCGGAGGAAGGAAGCTGAAGTGGCAGGGACTGACAGATGTTGCGAAATGTCGACTTATTCATAACAGAAAGTCAGGCAAATCTTTTGAAAGCTTCCCCCCGCCTTTTTTTTTTAATGTGCAGACTTCAAAGCAATGAATTGTGGCATCTGTAACAGCTACCAAACCGTGCCAGTTGAAGCCAGTGGAGCACAGTCTACAGTGATAGAATGCAAGTCATGCAATTATTCGAGTTTGCAGTCCTGGTTTTTGAAACAACATATGGTCTGCAGCAAGGAAGCCAGGATATTTTAAAAGAGCTCCTACAGGGTTTCAAACTTTGATTTTACAGAGGTGTGGGAAAAGAAGCAGACTCCATTCAGGCTCTGATATTTAAATACATGTGTTGTCATTTTGCTTATTGAAGAGAGCTGTGCTGTGCTTTTACATATGCAGAGTGCATTCTGGGGTTCTAAGGAGCAGGCGGTAACATATAGGTATTTCACACACTTCCTCCTCTTTGTTGACATTTAGGGAAACAGGGTGCAGTACTGGACCTTTAGTGAACAGCAAGTGGCCTGAACAGCTTTAAAAAAGAAGTCTAGCATATCAATGTGAGAAAATTCCTGTTAATTGTCGCAATGAAACTGTCCATCAGAGTACTCTCAGTCACTGATTATTTTACACTGAAACACTGTTGTCAATGCAAAGTGAGGATCTGTGAGGTCCCACCAGGACCTACGGAAATAAATCCCTATGACAAAATGGTGTGAAACGCTCTGGTTGAAACATCTGCCTATCAGGTCAAAATGGGTGACAAGGACCTCTGCTATGTCCTTACCTGTTCACTCCGCACTGAGGGCTGCCAGAGATGACAGGCAAGCCCAGCACAGTTGTGATACCGTGAGCTTTGATTTGTGTGTATCAATTATTCATATGTGCAGATATCCTTTCAGTCTACTCATTCCCTCTCAACTGTGAAGGCTTCTTAGCCCAAACTCCACCTTTTAAAAGATGTAGATCTCCAAATCAGTCCTCTGTGTCAGTGCCTGTCTCCAGGACACTTTCTCAGGTTTGGTAGCTATATTTACTTTAATGAAAACAAAGCTAGTAGCTGCTCTGTACCTTTATCTTACGTATAGCTACCTACATCCCTTCAAAAGCTCTTATCACTGCTGGATGTTGAAAAGCTAATCCTGAACATAAAGCAAGCCTTACAGAAAGCATAAAAAAATCAACACTAGGCACAACCACAACCATGGTATAGGACGTTTCTGTTTATTAGATGAATTATAACTCAGTTTCCAATGTCACTTTTTTATTGTCTGCCTTTTAAATCTATTTTCTTCAGTATATACTGCCCAAGGCTAAGCTCCCAGGAAGTGTGGGACACCTTCCCTAGCTTTCAACACCAGAAAGTATCCCTGTCACATCTGGTTTGAGCCTACACCTGACACAAATCAGAGCTCTGACTAGTAACTCCTGCAACAGGTCCAGATTATTTGGCTGAGCTGCAGCTGCAGCAAAGCCCTTTGACCTCAAATACAATGAAATATATTAAACCTATTCTGAAAAGTTGACTGGGTTAGCTTCAGAGTGTGAGATCTTAAGTATATATTGTGCATGAAGAGGAAAGAAACATCAGTCAGCTCAGAAAACTGGATTTGTTCTCATCGGCAACCAGGTGATGATGTTTTATGGGACTACCCAAACTCTTTACCCCAAGGTTGTGTAGGCTTTCACCAAGCCTCCTGACTTGCTACTCTCCATCTCCACACAGTCAGTCTCCTCCTACACGCATCATATGGGTCCCTGAACTCTCTCCAATTTAGCAGGAGTCATCTTCTATGAAACTTCAGCAATCTTCTACACCATGCCCATGGTTTGACCAATCCAGAAAAAGAGCCATGCAGGAGGGGAGGAGCAAGCAGAGCAGCTTTCTCCACAGCCCTTTTGAGAGGATGAGAGGGCTCAACCACGCTGCTTTCTGTTATTATATTTCTGTTGTCCTTACTCAGAGATGCAGATGCTGTCTCAACTTTTCTTCTGGTCTCCTTGGCATCTTCTCACAAAGGAAGGTTGAAGGAATTAAATACATGTGGCTTGGCTACAGCATCACTGAGGAAGGCTATGATAATGCTTTCTAATGTCTGAAGTACATAAAAATCTATGAAATAGTGGAATTATTTAGACTCATAGAGAATGTATAACTATCAAGAATGGGATGGTAATTATTGAAGCACGCAATGCTGGAGTGTTTCCTAACATGAAGATCTACAGCTTATGAAATCATCCCTAAAAGAAAGTTATCAGCAGCAAGGTCTCAATCAACTGTAAAGCAGACAGAATATGTTATTACTGACATAGAAATGAGTTCAACCTGATTTTGCTTAGGCCCCCAGGAGCCTCTAGTGCACACAAGGTTTGTACAGAGCTGCCAGGTATTTGTAAGGTCATTCCCCTATTCGCACCGAATCACTACTTTTTAAATTGTGCCCCCATTGTAACTTCATGCCTGTTTCTGAACCATTGAGGTTTTAACTGATACTCCTGTGTAAGAAGCACTCTTGCCTAACGTAGTGTATTTGGGTGTATTTGATAAATGTCATCCTCTGCAAATTGCTGCAGAGAAGGAATGGAAAAGTATGCATTCAGAAGTAGTTTAAGTTAAAATAAGTTCCAAACCATTTTGACAAGTGTTTGGATTCTTGAATCTGGTCTTAAGGCTGCTCTGTGCCTGCTTATAGAATAGATGCTGAACTTTTCCATTTTGCAGCCTGGGAAAAGACCTGCAAAGGATGCATTTATGTTTGATCTGTTTTTATGCAGCTGACAGTGATAAGTGCAGAACCTGCGTCACCAGTCATTACGTGCTTAGGAGAGATTTTGATCCCTGGGGAGAATTATGCCAGTCAGATGAGGTAGTTGAGTGCATCTTTTTTTCTAAAGGCATGTATGCAATGTGTAGTGTATGGACAGTTTTGCACAACAGAAGTAAGCTATTTGCTCATGCGTGTAGACTATCTGCATGTAGCAGATCTTGTGCTTATACAAACTCAAGTAGCAAAACCCCCAACAACTACAGCAACAAAAAACAACTAAAACACTGTTCTTCCAGTTGCAAATTTGGTGTGCAGAAGCACACATGTAGTAGTGGAAATCAACCCCTCATGGCTCCTTTCAACTTCCTTTGAAGTCAGTAGCAAAATTCCCATTGAGTTCAATAAGAACAAGAGGCGGCCCTTGATCTAGTAAAAAGTCCTTATGAGGTTTTATAAGCTCTTTATACAAAACTTTATGCCAGTTGTATATGAAATACATTTTGACCCTATATCCACCCACAAGACTTTGTGGCTGGTTGAGAACAATGTGACACCTCCACTTTGCCCAGCCAGCGACTGTCACTCCAAGCCCTGGTTGTGCAGATGTAGGAGGGATTCCAGGATACCTGCGCAAGTTTTGCTTTTCAGAGAAGAGCCACTAAAGAGAGGATGACAGCTCAAGTAACTTGCGTCCAGCTATTCAGGAGCAGGTTAGGTCAAGGCCATTTCTGGCCACTGATCCAGCCTCCCTCATGACAACAGACACATGACAAATGTCCCGGCTAATTCTGCTCGGTCTTGTGGTAGCCTTGGACACAGCTCATCACAGGGGATTAATACCAAGACCGGAGAACCTGGCACGAGGAGATGGAACTGCATTAGAGCAGTTCTGTTTCACTCCTTTCTGATCAAGTCCAGAGAGTGGTGATGGGCAGCTATTCCCTCTGCTTGAGGGCGCTCAGCTGCGAATTCCCTAAGGGATCGCTCATGTTGCTTCAGCTGTTCTACATTTATATGAAGTCTCTGGAAATTTGTGAGACAATTTGGGAAAATTATTGCACTCGGTACTTTGTCTGCTTTCCAACTGACTCAGAAACCATGGTCACTGGGCTTAACCAGTACTGACAGGAGTTATGTTTTAGTCAAGAGCCAGCTGGCCGAAAGTCTACCCAGAAAATACGGAAAAGATGGTGATCGGCAAATATAAACACTGGTGGACCTGGCAGCAGATGGAACCTCAAGATGGTGATTTACACCTCTGTTATCTCTCAGTTTTGTGGCATCCAGATCACACTTCAGGACAATTAGGAGAATCTCCACAGCTTCCAGGCAGCTCCATAAAACCGCTGCTCACAACCTGGGTAGCCTGCTCTAGAGGAAGGAACCCTCTCCCGCATGAATGCTGGGGTCATGAAGATGCAATACACAAGCAAGTCGACTCAGTCAAGACTATGCAGCCCTGCACTTCATCCCTAGAAAACACACTGCTCAGACTCTGATCCACAGTTTGTATTTTAGGCTTGAAAACATGAGCTTTGTCTACCTGATGGGAATTTCACTACACAGTGTACAGTAGGATAGAGACCAGCAAGAAATGTCTGGTTTACAGTTGATTCAGCTACAAAAAGATAGAAGTTTCATGGTTTAAAATATTTATATGAAAATAAATTTTCTTGGATTTTTGAAAACTTCCCCATTAAATTGTATCCAAATACTGAACACCCTACTACAGGAAGACAGATACTATCATGTTAGACATTGAAGTCCTTTGACTATCTGGAACAAAGGCAAACTTTTTGTGGAAAAGTACACTTTAGTAGGCTGGATTCATTAAATGCTAGTAATTTTAGCTCAGGTTAAAACATCTGAGCCCTTAACGGGTTCAAGGGCACAGTATTAATCAACAAAGAAAGTTTCTAATCGAATTTGGCCTTGGGAAATTCTCTTATATATTCTTTCTGGGTGATGTTATTGTTTTTGGGGAGCTTATCTACTATCTTGCTGGGAACAACTATCCACTTTAATAAAGTGCCTAAAATATTGAAATAAACACACAGCTTATATCAATAGCATCATATTTCCCCACATAGTATTTGTGTGTGGTTTAATTAGATGGAAGGATTACAGGAAAAGTTTGTGTCATAATGATTCTTTAAAGCGAAACCACAGATCAAAGTTCATAGCTGCCAAATATACAACTTTCAAAACAAGCTCAAGTGCTGCTATTAATCATGGCTGCTGGGGGATTTGATGACAAAGATTAAACTGCTGTAAAGGATACTGCTGTGCATCAGATTCTTGCAACTGTCATCAAATACTCTGCCAACTTTTAACAGGTCAGAAGAGTTGTCCAGCATTTACCATGGGTGGCTCCGTCACTGCAGTTGGTGAGGCCGTCTATGCCATGGTGACAACCAGTGACACCCTCCCAGACAGACATTTGTGGGTTGTTATTTTTTACAGTGTGGCTGAAGTCTTAAGGTCTGCCTGTAGAGCAAACAAGAGAGGGAAACTGTGGGACCTCTGCCTCACAGCACTGTATCCTCGTGGGAACATCACTTGTGTGGAGTATTTTCTCTCTTATTTTCCACATGGAGCACCTTCCCTCTTGCTTACTGCATGTTAAGAGTGCCCACCTGTGGAGCTGAAGTGTTGTAAATTCACCTCCTAGTTTATTTCTCAGCAACCACTCTGTATAGATAAGCCCTCAGAGAGTGTCTCAAGGACCAGCTTTCATCCCATTTGCAATTACACCAACCCTCTCTCCTTCCACACAAGATCACGTAATATCCCTGTGGGAAGCTACAGTGTTCGCTTACACAGAAACGTAATATGAAGGAAGTATGTAAAGCATACTTTGCAGGGCGGGAGCCAACAACCTGTGACCCACCAGCCAGTGCTCTGTGGTGGGTCACTGATGGCCATTAGATGGCATGTAGAGAGTTGTTAACCTACAGACCTGCAATATGCTGCTGTCGCTGCTCATATGTAACAGTGCGCTTGAGAAGTGGCCTTTCTGAGGTTCAGCTTTGCAGAGTCTGAAACTGGTATCAGAGTTTTGCACTGAGCTGTCAGTGTAACAGATGTGAATGACAAGTCTGATGCAACAAGCAACTGGAGATTCAAATCCAAAACCACAGATTTGACTGCAGTCTTCAAAGTTCAGAGGAGTTACAGATCTGAATCCAAACTTCACAGCTGTGGCCAGCTATAAAGTAAATTTATCTATATAATGGGTGAATCCAAACTACATTTGAATATCCTTCATCTCTGGGAAAGTTTGGAGATGCATCTGTCTGGAAATTTTTAAGCATCATCTCATCTCTGCTAATAGTATTTTTCAAAAAAAAAAAAAAAGAAAGAAAGAAAAAAGAGA
Source organism: Ciconia boyciana (assembly GCF_034638445.1). Classification (NCBI taxonomy): domain Eukaryota; kingdom Metazoa; phylum Chordata; class Aves; order Ciconiiformes; family Ciconiidae; genus Ciconia; species Ciconia boyciana. Next base: position 40,152,339 of record NC_132936.1, read on the forward strand.
ACAGAATGTTAAAGACTTAAAATGGCAGACATTCAACCTGAGATTATTTTAAGTAGTTCAGCCTTTAACTTACCAAAGGCCTTCATTCTACCCAGCACTTCATAAGTTAAAGGTATCATGGATCACTTCACTCCTAAATGTAACAGTTCTGTCCTCTGCTGAATGCAAAGACGTGACACCAGACAGACCTTTTTTAGACATTTGTGATGGGATATTTTGATGTGTAAAGGTTCCTTGCTCATAGACCAGCCTTCATTTGCCTTCTCTTGATATAAATTTTGTTTTCCAAGGCTCCCCTCTTTCCACAAAAAAATTCCTATGGGGCTGAAACATTCAATATTACAACCACCAGACATTCAGTCCCCTTCCCTTCCCAAAATGTTGAGGAAATTAATATATCCTTTTCAGTTATAGCACAGTGAAATAAATGCCTGCTTAGATTAATTGCTTTTATATTCATTGTAAGACGCTATTTAATTACCACCACGGGGATAACTGGATTGCATGGGCTTGGCACGTAACTAGTTCTCCCCAAGAACTGGTCTCTTAACATAGCTTTGGGGTCTGTTTAACACTTGTGAAGCTACACTTCTGTGTAGGATGACTAGAACCACATCAATGGCATTTGCTCGCACGTCTTTGTGTGGCACTGACAACGCCCTGCCTGAGTATGGGGCAGGTAATCTGCAGTGCACGCTGTGTCAATGAGGCATTTACCACACACAAACAGCTATCTACTTGGTGATCTATCAAAGGGTCTTTGAGGATGTCTCTGGCAACATTAGTGTCCATATTGCACTTCAAAGAATACAAAGACTATCTGGGAACATTTCCCTGAATTGGGACCCATTTTTCTGGTTTCTGCCATCTTACATTTAAATATGGCATCTGGTTTTCTTCTTACTGAGAACCATATACCAAGCACAGTAACCAGGAAAGGGTGGGGAGGTGTTTCCTTTGGGTTAGTGAAAAATATTGCCTGAGGAATGGAAACACTGCTTTGATTGTGATACAGCCTCTATTTTTATTACTTTTCTCTGTAAAATACAATAAAAACATTGTGGGAAATATATAGTCAATTATCTGCAGTGGAAGGGAATACACCATCCATAGGCAAGGCTTCTGGGGGAGGGAGCACAGAGTTGCAGGCTTGTCCTATCTTTCAGTGTGAGATAGACTGTGGCTCAAAAACTGCAGAAGCAAAAATTTAAAAAAATATGAGCATGTGAAACACAAAAAGCCAGTTATCCACCTGAAAATCACCACAAAGGGCCAGAATAACATCCCTGAAAACAGTATAACTACAGCTGCTCCGTGGGTAAAGCACTCAACAACAGAGAAAGGCATGGCTTAGGGTCTGAAAATGTGGTATCCATGAAGCTCAAGTCAATGGCAACATTACCACTGGCTGCAGTGCAGTCCAGGTTTCCTCCAACATGCTCTAAATTTACTTTTGGGTCTATATGACAGCATCCAAATAAAACCCAGCGGTGTGCAAATGAACATAAGGGCACGGCCTAGCCCAAGTGGCTGCAGTGCTGACATAGGTTATGTCTGTGCTGGGGCTACACTTAACGTTCACTGCAATAGCCCAGCTTTCCGGTAGCACAAGTATTTTCACATCATGCTTCACCCTTCTTGACTAGCCTTTGATGTCAGTTCTCGTTTTAGGCTACAGACACCTGTGAGAAGTGCACTGAGATCTCTTTGGACAGAACTATACATTGAGGGTGCCGTTACAGTACCAGTGACATTTCAAAAGTGTATGGTGGGATTGCAGGGTCCGTTTGTGCTATCTCCACTTCTCCTGCCATTCCCTGCCGCAGAACTGGAGCCCAAGCGCTCGTCTTGAAACCTGGGCATTACCTCCAATGTTTAGAAAGGCCACAAAGGAAAATATATTTTGTCAGCAGAAGTGAAAAGGCAGTCCACAAAGACTAACCATTACCTCGTTAAGATAAATCGCAGTTATTGATATTAAAACTTGGACTTCAGAGTAAACTTAAACATTAATGTCATGGGAGCTTGACAGCGCATTCGGAAGAGTGCAACAAAATAGTAATTTCATATGTGAAGTTGATACATAAACCTCTGAAAGTAGCTACTCTTCAGACTTTTTAAACACACTTCTACACAGTACTAATTAGATGTATTATCTTTACAGGAAAAAAATATCCACAGAACCTGTGAGCTGCTCCTGATGATGACTTATGTTCCTTCTGTTGAACTGCCCATGGCATAGACTTGCTAGCATTAATACTGACACTGTCTGTGATTTTAAAGTTTCTCCTGTTGTCCTCTGTTGAAGCAGAAATGAGCCCGCTCAGAGTCTGATTGTGCTATTCCAAAAAAGGCTCTTCTCTTATTAAAAACAGAAGCTTTCCTTCCCTCTTGAGGCCTGATATTTATGATCAAGCATTTCATGCCTACTTCTCTTGCCCTAATTCTGGTCATTTGCAACAATGATGGTGTTAAGTGACTATGAAACCCTAGTCTCTAAAGTAATCCGATTTTCAGGCCCTGTGCCCTACGTCACATGGAATCATTTATTGCAGTACAATAGGAAATAAGGCCACTACGCATAAGAGTATTTCTGGGGGAGAAATCTTGCTCATTGCTGAGTAACAGTATACCCAGCTGATCATAGATTGTAAATTGTGCCTTAGGAACTGATGGATTTTTGCATTTAGAATAAGCAGAACAGAGAGGAAATGACCAAAGTAAGAGCACAGAGACAATATGCAGGGTACCGAGCTCCTGCTCAAGCACCTGGTCACAGGGAAGTGCTAACTTCCCAGATCTGCCTGATATGGGGCAGCTGAACTAGTCTTGGCAGCTGGGATGAGCTGGGCTATGAGGAACCAGCAAAGCTCCACCACCGGCTAATGAGCCCGGCAAGCTGCTCAGTCCCTTCTTCCCACATAAAAACCTCACAGCTCTGCTATCAGCCTCAGCATCTCCTTGTACCCATCATGTCATGACCTTTGCATACAAACAACAGAGAGGTTCAACAGCAGACGGTTAAACTGAACCATGTAAGAATTGAGGACTAGTTGGATTGTTGCAGCTTGTTGTATTAAGGCTTTGAATTTCAGAGCTTACCTTAGAGTCACTCCCTTTGGTCTTGTTGAAGTTGTAGAGGAAAAAAAAAAAAGGCCCAAGCCCCTCAATTTTCCAAATGTAGTAAAAAGTGTTTGAATACACACTTTAATATAGTTTCTGTGGCATTTTTGTAAAATACAGATATATAATTATAGATATAATGCATATATAGCATTTACTATATTGATAAAAAGCTAGTCTTTTCACAATGACACACCAGTAAGTATTTACAATATGATTCAAATTTTAAGGAACAAATGTTTCAAACAATATTGTGTGGTTATATGCTAAGAATAATTTGAGGAAAAATAAGAGACCAGTTCTAAAAAATTCCCAGACGATAAAGTACATACTCTTGCCAGGAGCACCTCCATGAACATCCATGCACAACCTTTTTTTTTCCCTTTGTAGGAACATGCATGATTTAGCTCTTCCACACTTCTACTTAGTCACAGCCCTCAAGATGACATGGATAATTATCTTTAACCTTTTTCAAGTACAGATTAATTGTATCATTCTTCCCATTTAAAGATTTGTCCAACTGCAACATTTCAAAGTTTTGGCTAGAGCAGGAATTACTATACACAAGTTTCTTGTTAATTTAAACCAATAGAGCTATGACAATTTACATAACTGAAAATTTGCCCATCTTCTACACATCTTAGAACCATTTCACAAATTCCTAGCGTGAGGTTTTTGAACAGTGTTTTCAGCATTCCAGGTCTTTGCTAGGAGGTCTGCCTCAAAGGACACTGCAATGCCAAAATGAGTGACAGACCTGAAGTACACAAATGCTCTTTGTTATCCTCATACATGAACACTACCTAGCCATTCATCTGTAATGTACTGTCCACAGTACAGTAAATGTGAAGATGATCTTCATCTTTAATGTACTGGTCACCATTTACTGTGAGGCAGAGAAGTGCTATTACCACATTTTACAGAAGAAAAAAAATTACATATAGAAAGGCTGAGTGAATTGCCCAAGGTCACTTGGGAAGTTTGTGACAGCAAAGAAGCAAACCCACATCTCCTCAACTGCAGGCTCATCCTCTTGTCTTTCCAGCTTTGAATGAGAACTTTCTATGTGTGTTCTTTAACGCAAACAAATATGTAACTAATAGAAATAAAGCCTTCTCCAGGCATGCTTAAAGACTGGTGTGGTTTCTCTTCTATTTCCAAATAATAATAAGAGATAGCGAGAGGGCTGTTTCTGCATGCATTGTCTCCAACCCACTGAAGAAATACTACCTGCAATGAGTCTCTCTTGAAGTGGGAGCAGTTAAGCCCACTGGTTTGCCAGAAAAGACGCAGGAACTCTTGAGAAGGACAACAATCCACCTTCACCAAAAAATCTAACAGAGAAAAATGTAAAATCTGAAAGGCCTTATTCTCCTTCAATGCTGACCAGGGAAGCATTTTCAACTACATTTGTACCCACTTTATGAAGCCTTTATATCACCTGCACAATATAAAGGAGCCTTAGCGTACTGTTGAAGACAACCCATTCTCTCAAGCATTAAAATCTGTTCTACAACCGCCATGGTTCAGCTCTGACAGGTGGGCAGCCAAGAGGTAGCTTTTGCAGCAGGACTGATGCACACTGGGCTGTGTAGGTGCAGATGAGGGCAGAAATTTTGCCACAACAAGTGTCTCCCCATGTCCTTGTCACTCTGGAGAAGTCTGGTCAGGAGCAGGCTGTGATCTGCATTCTTACAAGCACCAGTTAAAACCAGAGCTGGGAAGGAAGGGAACCTCTCCGATTCCAGGGCAAAAACTGACTGAGAAACAGAGCAGCAGTAACCTCATCACAGAAAGGAATAACAGGAAGACAGATGGATCCCTGGAGGGAGGGACAGAGGCTGTAGGTGTCGTGCTGGAGCATTCAAAGCAAACTATTAAAGGAATTTTGCCTATTGTAATCCTGGTCCCAGTTTGGCCGTGTTACAGGGAGGCAGCTACGACAAAGTTCTGCTTCCAGCAACACTTGTGGGCAAACCGAGTCATCTGCCTAATTGCTGCAGGCAATGTATTTATGAGATACTGAGGATGGAGGACTTTTTGCCCTTATAAAAAAAAAAAAAAAAAAAAAACACAACACACACACAAAAGGGTACAACCAATAATGGAATTTCTCACCCTGCTCACTTTTTTTTTTTCCTAAATCAAACCTGCATTTTCCTTTAAAAAAGTAAAAATACAAAAACAAAGATACATTAGAATATCCTACTGTCCAGTAAATGTCTTATAGGCAATATTTATGGAGGAAAAAATGCATCAAGCCCTTCCTTTGACAAAAATTAAGCACCCCAAAGTTCATTCTGTACCAAGGAATGCTGCTTCTTCTGCTGTTGGTTTAAATTACTCCTATCACCACAATTTGAATATGCATTATTTGTCTTCAAATACCTAAACATAAATCGAGACTAATGCTGAAAAAAATAAATTGTAGTAAGAATGCTGTGCCATTGATAAGCTAAAAACAGCATATCATGAGAAGGCAAACTAATCTTTCCGTTTACTTTGTAAATAATCCATTAGCTAAACTTCTATTTTAGGCTGGACACTCAATGATTAACACTTAAAGTCCAAATACCCTTCATATCCCTTATAACAGAGAAGAAACTTGTAAAATGCCTTTGGTGCATCAGCTTATCATTGTACGAATGTTTTAAAGAAACTCACTAGTACTAAAGGAAATGTAAGTGGGCTTGTTTGTGTTGTTTAATACTCCAAGTGTCATTTCATTCTTTAAAGGGGTTAGAACAGAGGAGGGGGAAAGGGGAGGAAGTCTTACTTAATTTGTTGCATATGTTCCAACGTGTTATACAACTAAGTGTATTATACCAGAAAACTAAAGCAGTCTGCGCCACAACAAACTCTGTGTAACTCAAAATAGGAGAATAATCTGGCCACAAGCAAGTAAAAAATTCAGTGAAACTTCCTCTCATATTATATATACACACACTTTACAAGCTACATCGAGTGTCCTTTCATATTCCAAGAGAAATACATTGTAGACACCAAACATACTGTACTTTTACTTAAAGCTTCATCAAACCATATGTGCAGACACTTGAGAAGACGAGAGTGTTAAGCTTCCTAGGGTCCTAGAGTCAAAGAAATTCTGCTGCCCCCCACTGCTAAGTAAGTGCACTCCTTCCACGGGGGGCAACATCTGCCGATCCGTCATGGTTCCACTTGGCGAGGACCCCAAGAAACTTCCTTGGGAAGAAACGATTTTCTCAGGACTGGCAGCCAGTTTAGGGGATGTGGAAAAGTTATATCCATAGAGCGCACAGGGACTGTGCAGTCTAAACGTGTTGTAGGAGCCTTGGTGGGTTTGATTAGTGGTAAAGGCATTGCTGGATGGGGATGGCATGATGTACTGGAGCTGTGGAGACATCCCTGAAATCTGCATAGACAAGCCAGTCTGTGGGCAGCTGAATGCATCCCCATCATTGCCACTCATAGACATATTCACAGTTGTGCTACTTGACACACCGACATAGGAGGGAGTCCTCGGGGGTGCAAACGTCTCACTGGTTTGGTTTGTGAGCCTGTTGTAGGTTTCAGCCAAAGAAGTGCTGTATCTGTTCAGGGTCAAGCCCGAGCGGGCACAAGCTGTGTAGTCAGCTGGAGCAAGGCTACAGAGCTGGCTAGTATTGGGACTGAGGTGGAAGGCTGGAGATGAGCAAGGGGAACCCGGTAAAAGGTGAGGGTGGGTAGATGGCACTCCACTGCCAGATCCCTGGAGTAAAGTAGAGGAACCTGCATTTCCTGCAAGAGAATATTACAGTGTAAGAAGCATGTTGGGAAAGGTTCACTTCCCAGGGGACAAGTCAAGACCTTTGTCTTTTATAATAACCCTTGACATGAAGCCCTTGAAACAAATTCATTCAAAAAAATGACACGTACATACACGTGCAGGGGTGTGTGTGCATGTGGGGCACATGCGTATTTTTAAAGAAACGACCTGTCCAAGAAAGAGAACGTAAGTTATGCTTTTGCAACCATCACTCAATACTTAGAGCTCCTGCCCTAAAGATTAACTACTCTTTGACATGGGAAGCAAGCTGCATGGCAGCTGAGATGTCGCCAGGCGAGTACCACATCACAGGAAGCCTTCTTCGCATCACAGGAAGCCTTCTTCAAAGTTATGAATTTTGTATTGTCTATGCTGTTGCTATACCCCAGCATGCATTTCAAGCACCCTGTGCCTGACTCACTGTCAGAGCACCAGCTAAGGAACCAGCTCCTTAGCTCAAATGACAGAGGCTCCCACAGTTCAACAGCTTCAGGAAAGTTCACAACATCAGAACAAAACTTCAGAACAAAAAACTTCCAACTTCAAACCAAAAAACTTGAAAACAAAACTTCAGAACAACTTCAGGAAAAGTGTAGGCTGCGTACAGTGCATGGCTGCTTCATTTCTTGAACAGGTAGGTGGAGGTTTAGGTTTGCAGCAAACTCTTCACAAACTGTTCATTTACTGATATCAGAACTTTTTACATGACAAATACCAGTGCTGAATGCTCCTGAAAACGCACTGCTTGCTACGGGTGAAGCCCTCTCTCAGGACTGAAAGTTTCCCAGCTGTAAGAAACACTTCCTTTTCTTAGAGATTATATCTCCCCGAAAAATGAGCGTAGAAAAATTGATTTGGGCCTTTCACAGTCTCCCAGGCAGAAGGCACTTAACCTGGAAGACTGTCCTGTTTGTGAATCACATTAACTATCAAACAGCTTGATGCTGCAAAGAGATACACGCTGCCAATAAGTTAACAGGTTTTCATGATAGGTGAGCTAGTAAAAAGAAAAATTCATTATCAGTGAACTCTGCCTGCTTCTTCTTGCTCTGTTGACAGGCTACAACAGGCAAAATGCACCACGAGATGCTGCCACATTCAAGAAATCTTCGTGTAAGGCATACTTATTTTTCTTCCAATCTAAGTCAAGGCCTCTGCTATCCGAAGGTGGGCACTTCCAGCATTAACAACCAGGACAAATTTCTAATGGGGTCTTTCAGCAAGTCTCTAAACCACCCTACTGGCCAAGGTGCAGTCAACTAAAGATTTTCCAAAGATCCCAGTTCCCGTTCTGTGAACGTCAACAGTAACTTCGACAAGCTCCTTAACCTGCAATAGCAGAAAAGGAAGTGGGAAGTTCATGGCAGCAGTTCCCCTGCTCTCAAACAGTGCTGCTATATACAAACAGGGCAATACAGCTGACCTGTCTCCTAGATGTTTTAACTTCCTAGTGAGTTGCCTTTCAGTCTTACACAGTCTGACAAGGTATTTCAGGCCTGATGCTGGTTTCTCATTACAGGCCTTTTTTGCAAGAACAGTCCCCCCATCCCCATCCTCCGCCCAAAACTCTGCCAACCCTCATCCAACGTATCTGTGACTTGGCACAAAACCTCCTTTTTAATTGTGCACATCAGGCACAGATGCTCAAGATTTCTCAAAGGAGTGGGCTAAGGAGAAGTTGACAAAAGTGATTTCTGTGTATTTCTGTATTTTCTGGGTTTTTCCTCTGAAGATGCTTAACGGCTTTGGAATATGTCATCAGGAAGTCAGGAAGGATGTTTGTAAATTCGGTAGCAGGAAATGCAAAGAATCAAGAGCAGTATGTCTGATTTAGTTGGGAAATGTCTGAGAGGTTTTCTATATGCATTGGGGTACTTTGGAAATAAAGCAACTCAAAAAGAGTACAGAGACTCCCTTCTCTGTCCAAACAGGCCATTTAAATACCCCTCCCTCCCCCACAGCACTATCTCTATGGTAGATGGAGAAGTGGGAGCCAAGAGGTTATGGACTGGGGAGCAAGAAAAAACAAAATGGAGAAGTCGTCCATCTTTTCAAGCTCTAGGATGCAGATAAAGTTTGTTGGGATTTTTACTGAACACTTTTTAGGTCTTTAAGAATCAAGGAGGCTTTCCAAGGAGGAAACCAATTAAGCTTGCCACTACTGATTCATTACTTAGAAGACATTCCTTCTCCCATCCCTTTTTTTTCTCTTAAACACACAAGTAATTCCTATATTGGACTCTGGATGTGTAAAACGGAAGTCATCTATAAGTGAACTCTGCCTTGTGTATCTAGCCAGAGCATAACGCTAAGGAAGAGGTTATTTCATCCTTAAATAACTGTCATCTTCCACATGCGATCTGATTCACCTTTACAACCCAACGTTTTTTACTGCCACAGTGGTTAAGTTAGCATTAGTTTTCTAACTTAGAATAGCTCTGATGAGAGGTGATGGCCTGCACTGGCATTGGTTGGTTACTTTGTCTCTGCAAGTGACACACTCATCTAGATTTTTCTAAAAAGAATCATGGGTGAAGCTTTATCTTCATGAATTTTTGTTTTGAAAGAACACAAAGAAGACCGTTACCTTGTTTGGGTATCCCAGGTATATCTTCAAATGTAAGTGTCCTCAGTGAAGGTCTCCAGAAGGCATAAGACTCTACCAGAGCTTCCAGTCCCATTCTATTTAGAACAAAAACATCACAGCGTCACAAAAGCAAGCTGTATTTTGTCACATTTCGCTGCATAGTTTCGCTGCACCTCAGAAACATACAAAAATTAGTAACATTTCAGGATTATTTTGAGTTTCATTTTGCTTTTTAGAAAAGAGCCTCACATCCTAATCCATGAGATCGCTGTGATCTGCAGTCATTGGGCTGGCAGCATGCAAAGAGCTTCCCATTTCCACAATCTGGCTCTCTATGTCAGTTTTGGCTTTTTGGGTTTTGGTTTGGTGGGGGGTTTTTTTGTGAGGGTTTTTTTTGTTTGGGTTTTTTTTTTTTTTTTTTTTTTGGGGGGGGAGGGCGGGCACGGACTCAACTTGGCTAAAATGACGTTAAATGTTTTCCTAGTATGACATTTCCTTAAAAGTAATGCTCTAACTGCCAGAGGGATGATCTCCTATTTCTGCCTAGAACAAAGGTGATCCACTGACAACTTCTATTAAAACAGGATTCCCAGTCATTACCAATGAGTTGGAAAATCACGCTTATAACAGGAGCAAGCCCTTTGGCTACTAAAATGTATAAAGCAATGTTGTGTCTTGGTTATTATGTGCTGAGCAAAATTAAGATTTTCAGTTTCTTAAAGGCAATCATTTTCTGTCAACAGTATCATGACAAAACAGAAATAACCGGGTAGACAATCGTGGCAGACAATATTTAGAAGAATCTGTATTTCCTGAAGGTAAAGGCTCCTTTGTTTTCTGATAGAATTTTATGAATAATGCACCTCAGGGGTATCATTTTGCTGTTATTTTTGGTTGCTGGGTCCCAAAGGCCTGTTAAGTGTCAGCATCAGGCACGCACCAAATACAAGTGCCTGCCTTTGAGCAACAGCACTCTGTAAACTCAAATTATGCAAATAGCCCAATTTGAAGCTACCAGCATGTTCTTCTGAAACTGCTTCTTCCCCATTGCATTTCCAGCAGGACCACAAACGTATTTCAGAAAACAGTCACAAAGTATTTATTAGCTGAACCTGGAGTAAAAAATAGCCTTCATTTTCTCCAGCAATGGTGAATTTTCATTTCTAGTTAAAGCAGAGATAAAAGCCACCTCCTGAAGGAGTGTAGCCAAGGCGATAATTTATACAAGATGCCTTCGAACAATTTCCACATTTTATCACCACCCTAATTTACGCTATCAAATGGCCAAGTTTATTTAACAAAACAGTTATGTTTTTCCTGAAGTATTCAAAGGGAGAAATTCTGGTCCTTTCCTGAGTAAAAGTTTTTATAGGGTCAAACTTAAGGCCCAACTGAAGAATGAAACTATTCTCAGCACATAAATTCTGTTGCACTTTGCAAATGCACAGGGAATGCTTTTAAAAGATGAAGCTACTGATTTCTGTAAAATAGCCTGTGGGACTGAACGGGAATGACCTGAAAGGAAATATTTTTAATTAAACGGAATTATTGCATGCAACAGCACAGAGTAAGATAGCTGCAATAATTAAAACAACATTGAAAAGTTGGATATAATGGTACCACAGTATTTTTTTTATACTCTTGTTGGAGATTAAAATGCCTAGGTGACAAGTATACCAGCTAGAACAATGAAAATAACTGAGTCTTAACATTTAATTTCAGTGTTCAGCAACAGAGTAAAATAATAACCGAGTAGACCAGTAATTTAAAATTACTTTTTAAAGAAATTTCAAAATTTTCTTAAAAAAGGAAATTTTCCTCAACAATTAAAAACCTGAGCTGCATTCCCAAACACACTTATTCACTACCACAGAGCCTATCAAAGAAAACAGCAATACTGACTTCAGTAAACCAATGTCAATTTACAAAGGACAAGAGTTTGCAGTCACTTCTGTAACGAGTGTGTTTGTTACAGTAAAAGCATTCAGACCTCATCTAAAGCCAGTTCCGAAACATTTATATAGAGGCTGGCCCTTCCTACAGGGCTGGCCTCCTAATCCATTTCCATAAACTGTAACTGTCTTTCAACAAAAATATCCTGCTTTTTTTCTAATGCTCGAACCAACTTATTCCTAGCAGACAAACAAAAACAAACCTCTCTGGATATCCCCAGTCCTACAACTGGATTTGTATGGTTGCAGATGCAGCACTCTTACTGCACCTACATCGTCCTCAGGTAATACCAGGGCCGTCCCGCCACGTTAAATCCAGTTCAAAACTGGCTTCTGAATGATTCTTTCCTCTCTATTTTCAAGGGCATCTGCTCTTGTTTCATAGAACATTATGGAAGAAATTCTAACTCCACTTAAACTCAGAAATTTCAGAGGATTCAGGGTTTCACACTTCTTAGGAGGCTCCTTAGTATTTATTTTATAGCTCTGCAAAAAGCATATGTAGCAGAAACACTGCCTATAGAGAGCTGTCAAATAGGGCATGTATGGCAACTTTTCTTCCCCAAGTACGCACAGCATGTTTTGCTTCTTCAGTCACTGCATTTATCTGGAAGTCACCATTCACTTAATTTCAAACTAGAAGGCTACAAAGGAGGACAAAATTCTATTTATGCTGGTGCCTGGTGCATCCATTCCAGGCCCCGGGACAGAGCATAGCCAATTGCTTCTTGCTAGAAGACAAAAATCTTAGAGAGCAACAAATGCAGAGCGCAAACTGAGAAGATACTTACAGTGGGTTCCTGTAAGTCTTTACAGCTACCCCACCCCTTCTATAACTGTTCATCGTCTAAAAACTACTCTCGATTGCGGTCCAGTCTCAGCACTTATGTAGCTCAGGTGGAAGCACAAAACAGGCTTTGATGCCGTAACCTCTGCTAAAAGAGAACCTCGATAAAGCAGCTAACGAAAGATACTCTCTGACCATTCCTACCAGCACAGAGTCTGCTCCCTTCTCTGCAAGGCTAGGTCATAAATACAGCAGCTGCAGACACCAAACGCAATGTGGTCACTGGAACTGATGGATAATATGTACCACAATTAAATGCTGCTTTTTTTAGCTGAAATGGTTTAGATACAATTCATAACAGGCTCAAGTATTTTGCATTAAACAGTCTTTGGATAAAATACCTCATTAGTACGGGCAGCAGGGACTAGACCCAAGTCTCCACTTTGCACTACTCAGATTCCCCATTGCTATTTTGAAAGATTCATGGATGAAGAGAGAAAGAGCAATTAATCAGTCCAACCACAACAGGGGAGGTGGAAACCAGGCTCGTTTCAAGGTCATCTATAGCCTAGTAAGAAAGGCATTCACCTAGGAAGTGGGTTTAAAACTCCTTAGGCTAAAGAGACACATGAACACAGGTCTCCCACCTCCTAGGCAAGAGTACTAAACATAAGGTTACTGCATGAGGCAACTTAGTTTCTCCCCCTTTAAGAGAAAACAATGAGCCATTCATTCATACTGAATGCCATTTACATGCAAGAGAACCTGCGCTTATAGTTTGACACTGGTATCTGCAATTTGTGTCTCCAGCCAGGAGAAAGAAGATTTCAGGAGCAGCCTGAAATCACAGACCTGAGTATGCATTAATTCCATTTGCAGCCTTCACGGAATGCTGCCGCGTCCACCAAAAGGAAACTTGAGCACATGAGTCAAGCCGAGTGCCAACCTGTTCTTGACCTAGATGGTCAGAGGAGTAGGAACGGGAGCCCACCACAGAGAACGTTACTGGGAAACCTAAGTGTTCTCTCAAGGAGTCTGTGTCCTCAGACTAATTTGTATAGAAATACAGGTGTTCCCCTTGACCAGCCTTCACAAACCACTTCTGTCAGCAGTAACAAGCCCACCTCCTTCCCCAACACCTACCTGTTACGTCCAGAATCTCTAAAGCCTTTGGCAAATGGATTCCTATCAATCTTCAGACGAGTTATCTATGAATATGATTAGAGAAATTATTACCTACAAATTCAGCTAAGTAACACACAAAATAACTCTCCTGACAGAATTAAGCCAACAGAGGAGTAGAAACATCTTCACGGTTGCATGGTTTAAGATGGTTGTCCTGAAACACAGCAAAATAAGGGCCAGCCTTCTGATCATTATTTCTGCAAATCCCCAGAGAAGTTAATAGGTATTTCATGCTACCAAATGGCAGGTTGGAATTCTTGAGAAAAATCTTCTGGCAAATGTCATACTTCACCTAAGAGAGTACACTGCCTAACTGCAATAAAATTTAAATTAAATTTTATTTCTGTACGGGTCAAGACGGAAATGTGAAAAGAGAGATTATCTCTAGACTATTATCCTCCACAAAAAAAACAGCAACACCCCCACCCCCACCCCCCAATACTTGTAATTTATTTAAATAAATAGGATAGGCACCAAATAATTATATTTCAATATTTACATGGCTCTCCTGCTCTTCTCTACAATTTGTAAAGATAGCAAGGCATATATAATTTCCCAAAATATATTTGCAGTAACTTACGTGGAATTAATAAAATGTCACAGCACTAACTATGGTGTCACTATGTATGTTAATACTTAAACAAGTGGTAATAAGAGCCAAACACTGGAGTCACGCAACCTGCAGTTTACTTTTGACTTTGAATCTGTGTGGACCCAGATAAATTGCAGTTAATAATATATGCTGGATGCAGTTAATGAAAACGACTGCAACTTTCTTCAGACCTCAGCTTCTCTGTCAAGGTCCTGGGAGTTTTGAAATCACTGGTGTTAGGAACAAAAGTGCTTTAAAAATTCTATCCAGACATGCAACTACATTTAAAGGTACAAAAACACCTTTAAAATTTAGACTGCTCTTTGCCTTGTGCTTCAATGCTGTATTTATAATTAAGACACCATTAACTGTGCCTATTAGACTGTGTGATCTCCACAATAAGAATGACTTTTTACATGCAGCATCTAGCCCACATGGCCTGAATCTCAGCTGTAGCCTCCAGGCGCTGCTGCAATACTACTAGTGAAAGCTACTTGTAATACAAAAGGGTGTAGACAATGCTTTTTAATAAGTGGTATAATAAAAGTATCCGCTTTTCTCCTATCTTTTACTTCCCTGGTCTACTCTGAAAAGCCTGTAAAGTGCTAAGCAGAAAGCACAAGTTACCTGTTGATTTTGGTATGCTGTGACAGTAGTGAAAACTGTCTCTGGAAAGGAGAAGGCTTTCACCCCTTCTCCTGAAGGGATAGGCTTGACGGGGGACAAATCATCTCCACAGTCTTTTCGGATGACGTGGACACGAGGCTGATATTTATGCATAGAGTGAAGGATAATCTATGAAGTCATGAAAGGAAAAAGATAACATTTATTAGAAAGGACACTCTGCTGTTTCAGGACTTTTGGAACAGATTATGGTATGTGTTTACCATGCCACTTACTGGAAATCAAATGTTTTCTTTAACCTCTGAAGGTTCTTATTACAGTAGTCTAATCCCTGTGCATTTATGTTATTGCCAACCCTAAGCATTTAAAAATTACGACTCAGGAGCTCCAAATTCAAAGACTGGCTCAATTGACACTGGCTCAAAAAAAAAAAAAAAAAAAAAAAATCAGGAGTGAAGTTCTGGTCCCACTGGAATTAGGAAAGTTTTGTCCCTTTTTTCCACTGGAGCTTGGATTTGATCTAACAGGATCAACAGCAGCAGCATTTGCCTTTTGTTTTTGGAACCTTTGTGACATGCTTGGAGCAATTTTTTTCCTGATACCCCGAAGGCTGGAAACATACCTTGTTTTGAACACAAGCTGAGACTCTCACACTCTGAAGAAGCAGGAATTTAGAGTAAAATAATACCAAAATCTAAAACTCTAAAGTGTTTAATAACCCTAGATTTATAATACAATGAATATCTAAACACAAGCCCCTCCCAGCGTACAAAAACTCAATTAAGAATAAATGATAAACAAGAAGTATATGAACTCACAGTGCATAAAATTAAACACAAAAATACCTGTTGGTATTGCTCCCAAATTTTAGAGGAGATTTAAAATACAGAATTTTTCCTCTATTTTACTCCACTTCAGCTAACCACTATTAAAATAGCAGATTTAAAGGAAAAAAAAATAATTGGAAGCTCAACTATTATTGTTGGAAGGCCTAAGAAATTAGTAACTCAATAAATAAATAGTCCTATGGCTACTGGCGTGTGGAACCACTAATCAACATTCAGGGGAAGCTTTTTAATTTCCTGCTCCTTGAGTAGCCTCACAATGTGCGTGTGCTCAGGCACTCAACAGAGCCCCTATGCCAGACACCGTGGAAGTTCATTCATCCAAATGACATGGACGACATTACATTCATTTGGATAAACTAGAGTTTGGCTAGTTTAATACACTTGGTCCTGGCCAGATGACATGACCCCGTTTTGGGTAAGCCACGTTTCTGGATAATCAGGGGTTTTATTAGCCTGTAAGTAAGGTTTTGACAGTGACATCACAGGCTCCAATTAGTTTGCTCAGGGAGTGCCCTATGGATGCCTCATTTTCACTAAAAGACGTTCCTCTGCATCAAAAAATACTCAGCTTAAAAGCATGGAAAATAGCATCAAAAATATTGACTTTTGCCCTCCACTGAAATTCAGATTAAAAACTGCACCAAAATAGAAAAACCAGCCAGCTCTAACCAGCCAGAGGGAGAGAGACTGCTTTTACAATGCAGCACTTACTCCACAGATGAGAGAGGGATGAGAGGCATTAACAAAGAATGCCCAGACCACGCACTTCTCCGTGTCAACTGCAAAATGCAGGTTTACTTTTCCTTACCATCACAACTCAGATGAAAGACACAAATGCCACAGTACGTGTCTTAATGATGCCATCGGGCCTTAATGCCTATATAAGCACACAATCTTTCCAAAGTAGAGAATTCACCCTGGGACTCCCTTTTGAGATCAAAAACACACAAGGAAAACATATCCTTACAAACTTTGCTTGATCTCCTCAGCCTTCAAATGGAACCCATGTATCAGAGAGTGTCCTACGTGCAGATGTACTTCAAAATCTCTCTGCAGAACAGCGCTATAAAATTACGTCGTCACAAACTCCCACTCTAAAATACTGATTAAAATAGCAGCAGGCAGCAAGGAGCCCAGAAAGCGTTCGAGCAGTGAAGCAAGTTGTCTTAGAGATGGCTGATCTCCTTTCACAAGCAGCTAATCCCAGGCCGATGTAATGCAAGGGGAGTTGGCTGCCATGAACTACTACCACAATATAAATACTGCACAGGAATACTACCTTAGCGTCTTTTTGCAAATACTGTCCCCATTCCCATGGACGTGGGTCACTTCTCTCTCTGATTCTGAGAGTTAATACTCTGGAACAGGTAAAAGGGCTCTGCGTTGATCTCATGCGAGCTCCCTACACTAAACTGCAAGATCAAAACCTAGCCCTGGGATTTTACACAAAAGTTCTGCAAAAGCTGACACCTCTGAGGAGCACAGGAAGAATAAAGAGGAACGATTTCGACAAGGATTAAGGTCCCAGAGCCAGAGAGCATGGAAAGCACATCCAAAGAACAACAGCTAAAGCCCGACACTGCTTGAACTGCCGGAGGAATGATGGCAGAGTGTAGAGACCCCACCAAGGTTTCTCTGAGCCATTCTGCCTAAGCGGGAGGGGAAAAATAAAAAAACTTTCCAATGATCTAAAATATACCCCATCTCCCATACAGGGGTGGGAATGTCAGAACACTTGATGTAAAAACCAATATTGAAGGGACAGTACAGCCTTGACCCCTAGCTCTTCTAATCCCCCATCCCTCCCCTAGTACCCTTTTGAGAAAAATGGTTCCTTCCTGCTTATGTGAAACAATTGTTTTTTATATTCATCACAAAATATGATTATGCATTTTCCATTATTGCTGGAGGCATTCAGAGGCTACATAGCTTTTTCAATACAGCATTCCACACTACCATAGCTTTAAAAGAAAAAATGTACCCATTGGAAAAGACACTTTTCTGCTTTCTGCTTTTGCCTTTTCTGGTAATTATGAATGACATGTTTGCAATTTCCCAGATTTGAGAAATATGAAATTATTTTACAGTCATCCTTCTTTTGTCCTTTTATTTTAATACTTAAATTTCCATTTTGGGGAGGAGGGGCGCTGCCGTAGCTCTGAATCAGTTCAATGTGTGTCAAATCACTGTACTAGGGCTTTGCTTCACTAGTTTCCAAATCAAAACACTTAACTAAAGACCAGAAAATTTATATCCCCCTACATTATGAATAATGGTGTGCTGTGTACACTACACAGGTTTCGGTTCAGAATAAAAACAAAGCTAAGATCTGGGATGGAAAAATACAGCAAAATACAATTCTCTACATAGCTGAGATTTTATCACAGGGCAGTTTGCGACTGCAAGTGCACGGGTGGACCACAGTACCCACTTATCGCCCCTCTGAAACGACTGAGTACAAAAACCAGCCGGCCTGCTCTCCGTTGGAAAAGTGACATTTTACCCGTTTGCATCTGCTTCACTTTTTAAAGCCCTTGCAATAGACTCAGGACCCAGAGAAAGCAACTCCAACTTGAGAAGAGTCGCAAATACACGAATGCTGGGGAAACTAAGGGAACTACCTGTGCCAGCCTTTATTCAAACAAACACTGCCAAATGAGACCCCATAACCGTAATTCTGGAAAGAAGTGATGTAAATCATCTTTCTTACAATCCTTAACAAAGGCACTGCTACCTCAAGAAATGTAAATACCCCCATGTTCCTTTTAAGGAAGAGCATGATGAAATTACGAACAGTATTATATGAAAGGAAGGCTTTTTATCCTTGTTATCACATTTGCTAGCTCAGTCCAGCCAGTCTCCTGTATTCCTGCCTCTGTAACATAAAAGTTGTAGCTCCAGCATGATTTGACCAGAGTCTCAAGTTAATTTCCTTCACAAACACAAACGGGGAGAAAAAAGCTCATACTTAAACTTGGACTATGTATTGACAAAATACCTGGCTTAATGTCACAGAGTTACAACTATACTGAAAGATGCATGTAGTATCTTTGTACTCTGTGCCAGGTACATTTTCTTTCACTCCCTTCCGTGAAGGAGAAAGTATCCTGCTTAATAAACTGGGCTACGCTAAGGACAATGGAATCCACATCCTGTCTCCAAACTTGCCTCTAACATCTTAAAACTCTACCACTTGGAAGTCAATGCTCCTTCTGAAAGAAAGCCAACGTTTGCCATTTATTACGGGATTTTGCAAAATTAAAGACTTCACCCCGACTAAAAACAATTCTCATTTTTTAATTATTTCCTAAGGTGTCAAGTAAGACTATTTTAGGGATTGCTGGAAAGATACTGGCTTACATCTGTCATGTTTCAACAGTTTTGAAGAGAAAAGGAAATATTAACATAACACATTTTGTCACATTAGATAATGTCATAACTAAACAATTTAGAACTTGCAAACAGAACACTCATACTGTATACGTCTTCGCCAGTTTTTTCAGAAGTAATGAGCCTCAGCTGTGAAAGGGTCTTGCTTCATAAGGTATGTAATAAATCATTATCCGAGCAAACCCAGCTCCCATGTTGTTCGTTTTTGACTGCAATTATTAACACCTCATGGGATTTCACACAAATGTTTAGGTTAAGAAAATAGTTAAGTGTATTTTTATTCACATGAAGTTATTACACACTACTAATGTTTCTTCTAGCCGCTTGTGAATTTAAGCGTCCTTTTTGATCGGAGGAGAAGTTGCAAGTAACACACTCAGAGGGAAAACACGAGAGCAATTCTGCCTCTTCGTATTAGGCAATTTAGCCTTGTAAAGTCTTACTTTGCAGAAGTTCTGTTTTTGAGGGGGGAGTAAAACAGCAGGCTCTAATAAGCAGTTAATTATCGGAGCAGAAAGTAAGCAGATTTTAGATCTGGACGGTAAAGTTCCAAAACAGCTTTGAAAAGTCAAGCCTATTTCTGGCACCCTGAAGCTGTACGTCAGTCTTTCAGGGCTGAGCAGTGTGCCCACATATAATACTGCAGAAGAGCAAGTACTCACATGCCCTTGATCATCCAGCTCATTATTGGTAAGCTTCAGTTTGTCGAAGCTGATCACTTGTCTCATCCATGTCTCCCCAGAGGCAGGTGAATCGGGGTGAATATAAACACGAGGCGGTACTGGGGAGTCAGCATTACCAGCCACCATCCACTTGGAGCTATGATAAACATACCTATAAAAAGAAAACAAATACCTATAACCAAAAAACCCCCAAAATTTATCAGACCCATTCAGTATTAATAAATTAGGGCCCATACAGACCGCAAGAACACACCAATTAAAAAAACATGAAAGGACAAGAAATAAAAGTTATTTTTTTATTTTCAAAACATAGTTCTGGTATCTGCAAAAGTAAGGTTAAAAACCACGCTCTGATCTGACCTTAGTCTTCTTAAAGTCAGTAACAGTCTTAACACTAGGCTCCACACTGAGCTTTAAGCTGGTGTCAGTTCATTGATTGCTACAGCTCTGCTCTGAATAGGCATCAGTAAACAGGGAAGAATCTAGTCCTTCATTTATCAAATCGAGCAGTAATTCCATATTTGGAAGATTTAACATGTTGAGTCTAATATAAGAGTCTATAAATAAAGCTATTGAAGGGAAAAAACATTATGATTGGGAAAAAATAATGAAACTATGTCAAACTATGCTCTTGCTATTTCTGCAAGACCATATTAATTTTCTTGAATAGTATTACAGAAAGGCTCAAAAATTAAAAAGCACAGCCCACATTTCATTTGACAGGCCAATGCTGACAAAGTCATTTTCTAATATAAATAGTGCCTGCTTTAGTAGAAAACTTATTTTGAAGGCAGACACTTCACAGAGCAATTTAAAAAGCACTAATTAAAAACTTCAAGGTATTTTTTCAAGCACAGTAAAATTCCAGTAATTCAGCTATATTTTTCAATAAAAACAAGAAAGACTTTATCAAATCATTTGTTTGTACAATTCAGTTTCTTATTAGAAAAAGACAAACAACATAATCGGAAATGAAAACAAAATGATCCAATACATGCATCGCCCCGTACAATTCACATCAAGCTGTAAAACTAAGATCTAGAATGGTGGTAAAATTCTCTCCTGGAGACAAATTCTCAACCCCAGATCACACAGTTAACTGTTGTAACATTTTTCATTTCTTTTATATTTTTTGGTTTATACTAAATACACGCTTTCCCTACAAAAGTAAATAAAGTCATAAATACACATAAAATATTTTGAGCAACAGCCTCAGCTTCCAAATATTTACAACAAGGTCCAATTTTGCTAGAGATCTAGACCTAGATGTAATTTTCTTCATTTCCATTTAGTTCTGCTATCTGCTATGACAGCTAAAGACTAGGCTCCATATGCGACTGCTGTTGTATCTCTCAAATCTAAAGATCTGCAAGACAGTTTGTAAAGCCACATAAACAGCCAAAGTTAAAATAACAGTCAGCAATTAAAAAAAAAATCACAGATTGCACAGCAAAGAATGAAAACATTAATATTTAGCGGGAAGGTTAAAGGTGTGGTACTAATACATGATTACAGAAATTTCAGTTTGCCAACTAAGAAAATGCTGCCCTTCATACAACTTCTGTTAAGTTACTTCAGTTATCTGGGCACCATGTCTGCACTGGGCAGACAGTGCAGCTCAGTATGACTGTGATTTATTTTAAATGAAAGGAGGTTTAAATAACTCGTGTTCAACATACCTGTTTTTAATTTTTAATATTAACATTTTTATTCCTTTTGGAATAATTACGTCGCTTTTTCTATGAATTAAGGAATTGCTCAGACCTTCTAGGAATGATATGCTTAGATTGCTAAGTAAATGCACACGTGGCCACACAAAGCAAGAAAAGGGCTTTCGTTTGAGCTGTACTCCACTGCTCCAAAGAAAAAAGCATTTGTTCTCTATGGTACCATCAAAAAAGGCTCCCCTAACTGTATGTACTGGACATCCTCAGAACTGATATCTGTACCTTGTTGAAAAACACAAAATCTAAAATGATCCTAAGAAACATACTTTATACCGCACAAGAAAAGGACAAAATTGCAGTCAATGAGGTAAGGACACACAAAAATCATAGGGCAGTGTTTGCTTAGGAAACAAGGCAGCATTCCTGCAGAACCAACCTTTTAGTCTTAGTCTGAATATTCCTAGTTCTACAATTAAATCTGCAGCGGTTTTTCCCTACATTATACTAAGTATAGGGTTGAAACAATCAAACCAGCAATTGGTGAGGACCTGATCCTGCCTCCACTGAACTACTTGGCCAGGCTCCTCCTGGCTACTACGGAGCATGGGATCGCATCTGTAAAGCAAGACCTACAAAACATCTACAGCTCACAATAACTGCTGCGGGCCCAATCCTGCAAACAGTTCTACAGGACCAGTGGTTTCAGCTGAGTCCAACAAGCTCCCTCGAAACACGACTGCCCTCGCCATAGTGAGAGATTCAGCACATAATTCCTATTCTTAAATGTTCAAAGAACAACTACTTTTGTTCCTCACATTATTATTCAGATAGTAATGCCATCAATTCTTTAAAAAACAGTAACTAGAAACATTACCCTTTGTGAATCTAAGCAACCAAATATCTGAGTGATAAACAGCTTTTAAATTAAATGATATAATCAATTTGAAGCGTGACCAAGAAAGCTTATATGCCACTAAATCATACATCAATGCTACTAATGTTATTAATTAACGTTAACGCCATTTAGCACTAGAAAAATGTGCATTTTCATATTTATTTGTTAATAGGAAATAATTCCCACCGACATGATGAGGAATAACGTAAATGACAACATTTCCTGATCGCGCTGGAACTGCACTCTCTGAAAGCCAAAACCTGAGCATCTGCCCGCAGTACCTACACAACATAAGGCAAACATATAAAGAGCTTCAATAGAAATTTTAGGTGTTTTTGCATACTTGGCACAATTTTTTTTTTAAATGCGTTGGGATGAAAATAGGAATCTGAAGGAGAGTTACACATGACCTTCTGCTAATTTATATAGCGTTAATGTTTTCTGCCAATAGCCAAGCTCCCTACGGCTTGCATCGTATGTTCTTTACCTTAAAGTCACCATACCTGTATCTTTTGTTATCCACTGGCACAATATCCATAGCAATGTAATACTGCTGATGTGGGTCTAAACCTGAGATCTTCACTCTCATTGCGGGAAACATCCGCCTGAACATGGAAAGAGAGAGGTCATTTTTAATATGAAACAGACTCAGGAATGGTTGTTTAGGAAAAGTAACCGGTTCGTGGGATTTTTCTCGTTCTTCCTTTTAGCCTACAGAGTCCTTTTGGACGATTATAGTTACACAGCCATGAAAAGGCCTATTCGATATGTCAAAACAGATTTCTAAAGTGCATTTACTCGAACAATGCTTCGTATGTTTTGGGATACGCTTTGGGACTACAGCTATTACCACATCATTTCAACTTTATTGTTAGACAGTAAATCATTTGGTTTTCAGACTTTGCGTTAGCAGTACACGCATTGAAAGCCGTTTGAGATACCAGCTAGAAATGTATTTCTGGAGATGTGCAAACACCACCTCCACCCAGGAAGACCAACGCAAACTGCCACTGAAGTTCCAAGTGACAGCAGCAAATGGCGTACCATTTCTGCAGCAGCACATTAGAAAGCTACATCCACGGTGATACAATTGTAACACCGCAAGGATGCAGTTATAAAAGCCAACGTGCCATGCTGTAACCCAACAATATGGTCTTTATTGAGACGGGACTTCCTGTCTGCAACTTACTAAAGGTGAAGTGCAAGAGCTACTCTGTCTTTGAAAGGTATAGTAAAACTTCTTTATTGAAAGCAGAAACGAAGCTACGAGGTAATTTCTAAAAAAAAAAAGAAAAAAAACAAAACAAAACAAAACCCAAACGTTCACGATTTGGATCCTTCTGTGGAGAAAACAGAGTAATTAACTGATGCGGTGGTTTTAAACACAAAAATGCATTTCTTAGCTCACGTCTGGCATGCCTTTTATCAAGACAGTTCATTCTTGAAGCTAAAAAAAAAAAAAAAAAGAAATGTCCTAGCGACGAGCTGACTGCAAGCTAAATTAAAGGTACTTTTCTGTATTTTATAAGCCTGAAAGCCATTCCAGTTTATTCAGTATTTGCTGCTGTTCTTAAATATATATCTATATAAAAATCAATTAAAAGTCGTTAGTGGAAAGAAAAATCCTATCTCCGTTATTTCTGAATAAGCAGGAGGGTAAACCTGACTGCGGTTAACTAGTTTTCGCTGTTATTTCAGTGCACCTGTAAGATAAAACAGAAACTCCCCGACTGGACTCTCTTAAGACAAATGTTGCTTTGTGCTGTTTAAGACCGCGTTTCAATCATTAATAAAGCCTCTCTGAAAATGTAGAAGGTAGCATATGGATTCAATAAAATATGTTTTTGTAATTTCTAATAAGTTCAGATAGTTTTCTACTACCCAGGTTTTTACCATGTGTATCCACTGGGAAGGGGAAAAGTTTCCCCTCAGAAGGACACGGCGCTCCCAGACCTCGCCCTAACGAACAGGAAACCCGAAACGCCACACGCTCCGCGCCCAGCTGACATTATCGCCATCCACCCGCCTCGGAAATCTGGGGCTTTTCCCCCGTTTTTTGCCCGCCCGCCCCGAGCGGTGCCCGCCGCCCCCCGGCCCGCCGAGCCCGGGACAAACCCGGGAGCGGCCCCGCGGGTGCCCGTTACCTTCCCGCCTTGGTGATGATCATCTCGGTGCCGATCTCGTGGAAGCGCTTCCAGAGCTCGGCGCCCTGCAGGTCCACCCGCGGCGCCTGCGGCGTGGGCAGCGGCGAGCCGGGCCTCGAGCCCTTGGGGGAGCCGCCGGGGGAGGCGGGCGGGGAGGCCGCCAGGAAGCCCTCCTCGCAGCCGCCTGCGGAGAGAGCGGAGGAAGCGAGAGGGGCCGGGGGAGCGCGGACCTCCCGACCGGGGGGCTCCCTCAGCCCGCGCCGGGCCCCGCCGCGTCGGCGGGGGCGCCGGGCCCGGGCCTGGGCCGCGGTCTTGCGCGCCGGGACGGGGGGAAGACCCGAGTGCCGGCCGGCCGCGCTAGGACGTCCGGGCGGCGAGAGGGGCGCCGAGGCGTCGGGCTCGGCTCCCCGACGCGGAGCCCAGGGGCGAGCCGCCCCCAGCGCCGGGCCGGGCCGGGCCGAGCCGTGGCGGGCGTGCGGCGCCCCCGGCCGCGGGACGGAGCGGGCGGCAGCGGGTCCGTGGTGCGAGGCCGGCGGCACATTTCGTTTGGGCGCCTTTAGCGTGACCGCTGCCGGCCGCGGCCTTCTGCCCCCGCAGCGTGAAAATGCACTCGCGTCCATAAATTACAGGCACGCGTATATATATGTATGTGTTGTATATATACACACACACAGTTGCATATGCATTTCTAGGAGCACACATATACATACGTATTGTACAAGCGCTTTCCCCCCTCCTCGGAAACAAGCCCCCAGCTGTTGCGCCACCGCGCTGCAGCACCGACAACCCCGCCGGCAGCCGCCCTGCTCCGTGCCGCGCCGCCGGCCGGGGCCCCGGGCAGTCCCGCGAGTTTTAAGCGGCAGCGCCGGCGGGGGGGGGGTGTGCCCATGCAGTGTGGAAAGACAGAAGGAGCAAGGGGGAACCGGAGCGCCGGCTGCGCGTGGGGAAGCGGGGAGCCGGAGCCCAGCCGGAGGAGCGGGCCTCCCGCCCGGCAGTCACGACAAGAGGCGGGCGCGGGCAGCAGCGCGGCGGGTCGCGGGGCGGCACTCACCGGCGGGGGCGCGGGCGGCGCAGCCCAGCTCCATGTCGCCGCAGGTCCTGCCAGCGGCGGCGGCGGCGGCGGCGGCGGCGGGGGAGCTCTTGGCGCAGCAGCCGCTGCCCCCTTCGTCCTCCGCCGCCTCGTCCTCGCCGCCCAGCTTCCGCCGCTTGGGCTGCCGCGGCGGCGGCTGCTGCTGCTGCTGCTGCTGCTGCTGCTTCTCGGCCCCGATGAGCGCCTCCACGGAGAAGGCGTGAGCCTTGAGGCTCATGGTGGTGCCGGGCGAGGACCGCCGCTTGTCGGCCATGCCCGCCCCCCTACAGCCCGCGCATCCAGGCGCGCCGCGGCCGCCGGCACCGGCACCCGCGCCCGGCCCGCCGCGCCGGCCGCCCTCCCGTCCTCCCGACCGCGCAGGCAAGGGGCTGGGGCTTTTCCTCGCCTTTCTTTTTAAATCCGAGATATCAGCCAAGTTTTTTTTGGGGGGGTGGTTTTTTTTTTAAAGAGGAAAAAAAAAAATCTATTCCTTTCTGCAGATGCGCTCCTTCTCTCCCCCTCCTCCTTCTCCTCCTCCACGTTCTGCCCCGTCTGATGGGCCAGGCAGGACTGACATGGGTAACAAACGCTCTGCGGACACAAATTAGGGCTTGTAATTGAAATTTGTTGCCTTGATCTGTCAGCACTTCCAGGCAGGAGACCGGTGGGAAGAACTCGCTCATTAGTGTCACTGCGGCGGCGGGGGCAGGGCGGAGCCGCGGGGCGGGGGCTGCGACGGCCCGGCCGCCCGCAGCCCAATCAGCGCCGCCCCGGCCCCGCCGCCCCGGCCCCGGCCCCGCCGCCCCGGCCCGCCGCCCTGCCAGGGGGCCCCGCCGCGGCGGCCGGGCGAGGGGGGGGCCGCCCCGCCGGCCCGCACCCGCGCCCGGGCCGAAACAGCCCCGCGCCCCCCGGCCCGCGGCAGATGCACCCCGCGATAAGCGTTAATGAGGACCCCCCCCTTCGCATGTCCCCCCGCGGGGAGCGGGCTGGCCGGGAGCCCCGGCTCTCTCCGAAAGACAGAGGGAAGGGGGGGCCGTCCCGAGGCGCTGCGTCTCGCTGGGGAAAACCGTTCGGACTTAAAAAAAACGACGTTGTGCCCTTTCTTGCTGTCAGGGATTAGTAATTATTAGTATTATTCAGCTGTTGCACTCGGAGATTCATCGCGTTGCTATTCAAACACTGGCTGCGGAGGGGTTTCAGCGCAGCATCCATAGCCCGCTTTAAACCCAACTCATTAGGCGCTGAAGCTGCAATAAAAAGAGAATTAAACCGAACCTTGTAGGAACATCGATGCATCCAGCCGCAGCAACTTTAATAATAATCATATTCAGGTGCACAGAATAGTTACGGGGAAAATCCTTTCGTATCTTTCCAGTGAGTAAAACTATTAAAGATGTGGAGCCAGATATTATTTTCTTTGTACGCCCAGGGAAATGAAAAAGCTAGTGAGATTTTTGTTGTGTTTTCTTCCCCCCCCCCCCCCTCTTGTTGGGAGATATTTTTCTTCCTTTTTTTTTTTTCGCAGAACTAAGTGGGGTGACATGCTCCGTTGAAGGAAACAGAATAGAAGTCCTCCTTCTGTAAAAAATCATGGGGCAAATTTCACGGTTTCAGGGAGCAGGATCTCAGCTTCCCTTCGCTGTCTCGGGCAACAGAGAGAGAGAGAAATTCGTGGCGTGGTTCGTCGGTGTTACAGCCTCGGAGGTCCTGTTCGGGCCGTCGAGTGACACGGCGGAGATTTCTGATCGTAATCTAAAAAGGAAATAGCTGCCATTTAGGAGACGTAACTGTTTCCACTATCGCATTTTACCTACCCTTAAAATGCAAATTTATCCCTAATTTCAATAGCTGCTTCGTCAGAGAGTCTGAGGAAGGGGCTGATTAATAAATATACCCTGGAGATAAATTATCCCTTCAAATGAGGTTATCAGCGTTAAAATTGTAGGAGTGCTTTCCAGACGTGAAAATATAGGTATGTGACAGAGAGATAATTGATTAAAGAAAAAAAAAAAAAACAACCCGAAACCACCGCAGGAGCACTAATTCTCTCCACATTGGAAGAGATGGCAATTTGTCTGAGAAAAAATTCATCACTACGAAAAAAATTCCCCTGCAGCGGCTGTCGCTCTGAATCGATAGGAGAGGAGAAAATGCCTAATGCCTGTCACCGACGAACAGTGCTGTGGAGTTAGTTTATCTTTACATTAAATCTGGGACATATTAACTGTTCCGTGGTCTAAAGTCTGTCTGCTCTGCCTGTTCCAGCCGTGATTGAATCTGAAGGGAATCAGATGTGCGAGAGTGGTCGAAACGTGCTAAGCTAGAGGATCTTGCAGGAGTCTAAACGCCGTCGCGGTGGGGATGAGATCGATAGGGAGAGGAAGGAAGGAAATGGATGCTATCTGTCCGAGGGCGCTCCGGCAGCCTCCCCGCCCGCCCATCTCCGACGGCACCTTCCGCGGCCCCGCTCCGCGCTCCCGCCGCCCGCGGCCGCCGGGCCGCCCGCGCCACCGCCACCGCCACCGGTGCGACGGCCCCGGCGGGGCCCGCGGGAGCAGGTACCGACCCCCGCCGCAGCGGCCCGGGGGGGCGCGGAGGAGCGCGGGAGGCGGCGGGAGCGCTCCGCGGCCCGGCGTGCGAACGGCGGGGGGCGCGGGGGCTGTAGGCCGGGGCTGCGCTCCCGGCGGAGCGCGGCGCGGGCGGGGAGAGCGGGCTCGGCCCCGAGCGGCCGCCGGGACCTGCCGGGGGGCGAGCTGCCCCCGCCTCCGCCGGGCTCTCCGCCGCGCAGCGCCGGCGGAGCGCGGCTTCGGCGCACGGCGGGGCCGGAGCCGGGGCCGGGGCCGGGGCCGGGGCCGGGGCCAGAGCTGGAGCCGGAGCCGGGGCCGGGGCCGGAGCCGGAGCCGGAGCCGGAGCGGCGGGGGTGCCGCGGGGGTCCCGGAGGAGCCTCGGGGCAAGGGGTTGCTGGTCCTGCCCAGTTGTTATTCCTTTCCCTCCCCCTAGAGCCACCGCCGCGCTTTCCCGCGGAGGAGACCCTGACGCCTTGCTCCGCACCGCTCCGCGCCGCACCGCGGGTGCGCGCAGCCTGCCCGTCCTACGGCGGACGGACACACCGTCCGGATTATTTTTTTCCGGGAGGGTGGGCGCTTGTTGTTGTTGATTTTTTGTTTCCTTGCCAGATTTCTGTAGGTTGATATGTGGCATGTTGCTTTCATTTCTTGACTTTTTAAAGTAACTGGGTGGATTTAAATTTATCGAACAACCTGTGATCCATATGTCTGTCCGATTAATTTTTTTATGGGATGATGAAAGAGAGGAGAATCTCTATATATAGTGATCTGCTAATGGAATAATATATATATTCAAAACACCTTTCTGGGGTTACTTTTATTTCCGGACTTCAAAATGCAGTCCGGGTTTTTAGGCAGTTGGGTGAGGCGCTACTTATTTGATGTAGGAGAATCGCATATTTAGACTTCCTGGGGGGGGGGGGGGGGGAAGAAGATGTTTAAACTGTTTTCCACCAGAAAGATATTTTCCTGCGCTCCCTTCGAAAATCTCGAGTGACACTGAGGGGACGGTTACGGCCGTGTTTTGCCATTCACAGTGTGATTTCCGCAAATCTTTTCGAACATTAAAGACGGGTGCATCAGAGAGTAAAATACCCACAGCGCGCAGCGTCCTTTTCTCCTTAAAGGCACGATTTTCTGTAACTTCCCAGCAGGGGACCATAGGAGCGGTCACTAAGGAAAACATATTTATGTCATTATCCGCTTTTCCCCTCAGCGAGCCTAATCGCTTCACCCTAAGGAGACGTGGCGTATAAAACTGACAGCAGGTAGCTGACGGGGGCTAGTCAGTCAAACATTACAATTAGAGAAACATTATAGATGCCGGTGAGAAAATCGCACGTAAACTCTGTTTCTGTACATCCCAAGTGCACCTTCGCCCCCGTCCCTCTCCCTTGCTCTCCGCCGTTGCGGCTGCGCGGGAGGGCTGGGGGGTCTTGGGGGCGAATTAGCACTTCCAATTTTCCTATAACAGGGTGCACGGCCAGCCTGGAGCGACTCTCCCCGAGATACAGATCACCTTCGCAACAGGCTTGAGAGAAGGTTAAGCGCGGCTTAAAATCAAAAGAGGCAGGAAAGACCCCCTCAGCCCCCCTGGCCACGGCCCGGTATTACAGCCTGCCCGTCCCGCTCTGCCGGGGACCCTGGGGCCAGGCTGCTCTCGCCGCTTCCAAGCGGGCTTCAGCCCGGCGGAGGAGGTGGCATCAGGGAGCGGCAGGAACGGCCGTCCGGAGCGCCGGCGGGGCTCTCCTTCGGTCGGCGATGAGAGCGGCCCGGACCCTGCCCCCGCTTGTCTGCGTCGCCTTCCGCGGGCGCGCACCGAGCGCGGCTCACAGCGAGGGGCGCGGGTGGCTCCGGCTCACCCCGTGCATCGCCGGGCCCAGGCCCGCGGAGCATCGGCGACGCCGGGCTCAGGCCCCGGTACTCGTCCCGAGGCCTGTCCCGGACACACCGCCCCGTGCTCCCGCCCGACGGGCTTAGCTCCGCGGCCGGGCTGGGGCGGGAGGGAGCGGGGCCGGCTTCCCCGACACCTGAGACTCCCCGGGCTCGAACTCCACCGGCGGCTCCCAAAACAAGGGGACGGCGAAGCCGACCCGGCCCCGGCCTCCAGGACCAGGGTGCATGCAGCATCCCGCTCGGTGCTCCTAGCTCAGGAGCCGAGAAATGGGAACCGGGCCGGGGAAGCGAGGGGAACCCCCGCGCCCTCACCGCTTACAGAGCCGGGTGTCGCTTGCGGTGACCCAGAGTTAACCCGGACCGCGGGGAGCCTCGCTGCGGGCGTCGCCAGTCGCCCCGAAGCCAAGCCCAACCTGCCAGGAGCGCGGCCACGGCGGCGCGACGGCGGCCTTCAAACAGCCGCCGTGAGTGGAGTATAGAGGAGGGTTTATCGGTGCGGCGAGGCACGTTTTGTTCCCGCTTCAGCACCGCGGAGCGCTGCGCCGGGGCGGCCGCGCACCGAGGAGGCGAACGGGTCGGAGCCAGCCCGCCGTGACCGCCGACGGGGCGCCCGGTCCGCAGGCAGCCGCGCGTCGTCCCCCGCGCGGCCGCTACCGGCCTTTCGCCGCGCACTCCGCCGAGCCCCTCGGCCCGGCCGTCTTTACCGGCCGGTGCCCCCGCAGCCTCAGGTCTCGTTTTAAAACTGCGGAAAAAAATATTCGCTCCCCTGCTGCGGAATATAAATAAGATCAGCGTACGCAAATAAGTGCGCAGCCAACTGACCGGCTTTCCCGACGGGTGAAGATGCTGAGGAATCGCATTAAAGAATTGAAAACACGGTTTAAAGGCACCCGTGTTAAAATTATAAATATTCTGGTGATTGCGTTTTATAGCGCTTAAATTACTACCTTAATTTGGAATTACCCAGCCACAAGTATGCATAATTTTTAAGGAAATCTCCGGTCTTTAATATGACGCTCCCACTTACAGTTATTGTTCGTTTCAGACAAACGATTTTTAAAAATAGCCTTTTCATTGCTCCAGTCACAAAACAAACGTTTGCAAACGCTAAATGAGGGTTGAAGAAACCTCTGGCTTTACTTTTTTATTGCTTTCCTATAAATTTAACTCATATTTTCACTATTGTCTCAGGAAGAATATGAAAACATGTATGGAATTAAATTAGATTAGGTAGCCTTAAATCACTGTAGTTTAGGGTAGAGTCACTAATTGGAAATATTTATGTTTGCGAGGCTGGGATTTCAGCAGTAAAAAGATACGGTATATCCCCGTTTTATCATAACGTGGGTCTACGGGAACATTTATATCATACCATTGTAAGAAATGATGTGTAGTTAAACAACATTTTTTAAGCAAGGCTTGTGTCTTTTTATGGTAACCCTCGGTCTTTAGTCAGGGCTAGTTCTCATATTACATGAAATGTACTTTAAGAAGTACTACCTGCTCCAGCTGTCCAGGAAAAACTGAATTATGGAACTAGGAAACATATGGCAGTTGCATATTGCACGAGTAAGGTACATATGAAAGTTATAAATTTCTTTTTTAAGTAACCATTGTAAACGCATTTTTATAGGTTTCACAGTATGTATTACATCTGTAATTTTAATTTTTGCAATATACCTTTTTAAAGATACCTATGGTTTCTGTACTCCAGGGAAGGAAATGCAAAGAGACGTTTATGCGTAAAAAAAAATTGCTGCGAGCCAAACAAACAAGCAAGGTAAATAAACGGGGAAGCGGAGCTTCCTCACAATGGAAAGGACACTATGCCATCTATTGGCAAAGCAGTTATTTACAAAACCGAGGGTACCCAAGCCAGTACTTTCCGTTCTTTGAATACTGCGCAGCGAAGTGTCGCAGTCGCAGTTTTGGTATATTACAAACAAATGAATAAAAACATTTCCATGGAGGTCCGGGGGGAAAAAAAAAAAAGAAAGAAAAAAATAAAAGAAGAAAGCAAAGACAGTTAGTGAATTTAAACCTCACAAATTAGGTCATTAACTCACAGGGGGATTTTGCAGCTAATTGCAAACTCCCTTCTTGGAGCGCCCGAGTGGGAGAGGTTGAGCTTTTTCGATTGTTTTATTACTGCGCCATGTCAACGAAGGCTTCTTTTTTCTTTCTTTCTTTTTCTTTTCTTTTCTTTTTTTTTTTTGTTGTTGTTAATGCAAGGTTACTTAAGGTCTTTACGGGCACAAAACAACCCAGCAGGCTGCTTTAGAAGCTGACCTTCCAGTCTCTGCTTAGTTAAGACTTCCTCTGAACGTTACGCCAGTCTGGCTGCGGGATCGGGCCTCCCTTTCCACGCCTCGCAGAGCTCCCCCGAAACACGACCCTGATCTGCAGGGCGGTATAAGGCTTCCTCGGAAAGACAGCGGCGAGGGGGGCCGCGGGCCGGCGGGCCGGCCGGGCAGGCGGCGGGAGCAGCGCCGGGCCGCGGCGGGGCTGGCGGGGCTGGCGGGGCAGGAGGTGCCGGCGGGGCTGGGGGGCTGGCGGGGCTGGCGGGGCAGGAGGTGCCGGCGGGGCAGGAGGTGCCGGCGCCGCCCCCAGCCCGGACCGCCCGCCGCCGGGTCTCGCCAGCAGCGCTCGTCCTCAGCGGCGGAAAAGCTTATCCCGTCAGGCGAGAGCTACTAGTGCTTTTCCCGTTTCCAGGGAGGGGAAGGAAAAGATGATCTTTCCCCATCAGCTATAAATAAACCGAAATAATCGCACGGATGCGGAGGGAACAGTCAATTTTTCCTGTTCCAAGCGCAGATCAATTTCTGAACGAAAGTCCCTGCCTCCCCGCCTTGAACTGGCGTTCTTCCTGCTTCTCTCACTTGCTAAGGACTTGGCTTTTTCCCTGCCATGACTAGCCCGGTACTGCTCAGCGGGAAATACGAGAGCCCTTTGTTTTAGCTTTCAACGTTGTAATCTCCCTCTCCCTGTCCCGCAGAACGCGGCTCTGCCGTTCTCGCCTCGATGCATGCGCTGGGGGGGAGAAATTCCTGGGAGCACCTGTATTTCTCGGCTCGAAAGGTTAATCTTTCCCCACAAAGCAAAGGAAAAAAAAAAATCCCTAAAATAAAACACAATTCCCTCCGTCTAAAACCAGACCCCAGAGGACAGGAAAATATAAAATCCAGACCCTACACTCATACCCTTTTACTGCCCTTCTCGGTGTGAACGTGTGAGTAGATGGTGTTTTACAAAGTTGTCTGAATTTCTTGAAAGGCCGTTCCTGTGTTTATATGCGAGGGGAATTGAAATGTCTCGCTGACTGAAACGCACCTTCACCGGCCGGTTTGTAGCCCGGCAGCTGACCGCGGGGCTGGGGCTTCGCCTCGGAGCCTCACGCCCGCATTTTCGGACCAGCCCCGCGCGTCCCTCGCTCGCGGGGGAGCGCAAACCCACGGCCCCGGCGGCGCAGGCATTGGTTTTCTCCTTTTTTGCCCCACAAACACCCCCGAAGCCCAGGCGAGCCCCGGGCTGGCGGCGGCCCGCGCCGGGGAACGGTGGCGGGGCACCGCGCACCCCGGGATGCGGCCGGGGCTCCCCGCAGTCCCGCACCCGCCCCGGGGCATCAACACCGGCCGCAGCCGCGCTCCCCCGGCTCCGCCTGCCCGCTTGTGGGGGGACTCCGCCGGGGAACGGGGCCGTCGCGCCCCGACGCCCGGCCGGGACACCCCGGCGGCGGCGGGCGAGGGCGTTTGCGGGGAGCCGTCGGAGAAAGAGGCAGACGGGTAGGCTTTGGGGGTAGAAAGGCATTTCTGGAGGAGAAAGCTGAGCTCCATCTGGGCAGCGATTTTTGAAGAAGCCATCAAACAGGCTTCTCTGCCGCGCAGCTCACACGCACGCCGGCTCCCCACGCCGCCCCCGGCGCTCGCCCGCTGCAGCGAGGGTGCCAGCCGAGCGCCTGAGCACGGTCCGATTCCCCCCATCACCTGAAAGAAGGGATTTGGCTCGTCAAAATTAAATTCCTCTGCAATCAGCCAGACCAGAATACTTTCAGAGTAACATCCAGGAGATCATTTCCCCCGAGCTCCCTATCAAGTGTTGCATACATAATATATCTTTTAAATATATTGCTTTTTCGATGTGCTGAAAGGGAGACAGTTATTAAAAACTGTGCGAGCACTCTGCTTGTAATTACCCGGGGAGCGGGGCGAGGGCGAGGCGCTTGTGGAGGCTCCAGCTACGTGTCGCAAAGCGGGGCTTTAAAGTCCCTCTCCTTTAAGGTTTGCGTGCGTAAAGCCCCTGGGCGCCTGTTTAAAAATAAACAAATGCGTGTGTGTATATGCGTACACACCTACATAACAATATAAATCTATCCGTATGTAGAAACGTGCATACACGCACACACATGTATATCGATTAAACTCTTCCCATTAAATATAGGCACGCCTTGCGGTGGGGATTCTTCACTCGTTGATTTCTGTAGATAAATGCAATTCTTTCTGTTGTGTCGTGTGTCCCCCCTTCCCCCCATTTTTCTTCTTTCTTTCTCCTGCTCTCTCTTTTCTCAGTGGAAAGTGCACAGTAAGTGTGAAGTATACATCATCGCCCGAGGAATTTGTCTTGAAAAGTCCTCTCAGCCCCCTGGTGTTCAAAGGCTGAAGGATGGTTATTGATTATTGCACTAGATCAGAGCCCGCATTAAACGCCAGGGAAACGAAATGGACCGTCTGGGAGGGCCCGGCTCCCGCCCGCGGCTCCCCGCGGCTGGGCGCTGCCGGGGCTCTGCAGGGCCCCGCCGCTCCCCGCCGCAGCGCAGCGCTGCGCACCCGCGGACGCGGACCCGCGGACGAGCCGCCCGCAGCCGTGCCGCGAAACGGCGGAAAGCTCGGCGGGCGGGGGCCGTGCCCGCCTGCGCCCCCGCGGAGCCCGGCGCAGCCTCCGCGGGCCGGTGCGCAGGGCGGGGGCCGCCGCTCTCCCCAGCCCCTTTCCCAGGGTTTTCTTTTGCCCAGCAAAGCGCCCGGCGCGCCCCGCAGCAGCGCCTGGGCTGTACGGTCCGTGCTCACGCTGGGAACACCTGGACGGGACGGACTGCAGAAACGGACCTCATATGTATGTGTAAGTGTATATACACAAATATACACACACGCATGTGTAGGACTTCAGCTGGGTGGAAGGGGCCATGTATTTAGACCGATGAGCTCTTGGGCAGGTTTGTCAGGTCTCGCTGCGTTCATGCATCCCTAAATCTGTCCCTTGATCCATGAAAAGCCTCTCTAAAGGGGCAGTAGAGGATGCTGAGGGGTGGGACAGGGGCTGAGAAACCCCCTGGCAACAGGGCAAAGCAGGAACCTCGGTGCTAGGCTGTGGTGCAGGATGGGGTGAAGGCCGTGGCTAGCACCTACCCTGAGCACCCCACTCCAGGGGATGTGAGGGGGTACGCAGCATCCCTGTCCCCCTGCCTGACCACAACTGCCTGGGTGGCCGTGGTTCTCCTGGGGGTGCACGCATCCCTGGCCTTTACCACCAGTGATGTTATATAGGCACAAACTTCTCCACATGCCTTAGGAAGTGTGGGGTGTTAACTGGCAACCGCCAGCTCTGCGGATCCATTGCTTCTTTGGTCAGTGCAAACCAGAGAGGGCATCTTCTGCCCTTACAAACTTGACCAGCAGCGAGAGAAGATAACACTGAACTTGCTCCCTTCAGCCGGGGAATGATGGTGCTGTTTGGGAAGGGGAGGGGGGCAAATAAAAGGGGGGCTTTGGAAGGCTCTGTGACCTCAAGCTTTAATTTATAGCAATTTTTGTCTTGTATATAACCAGAAGATAAAGTAAAGTGTTGAAAACTTCAAAATGCATTTTAAATTTTATTCTTTTTCTCTCCCTTTGAGCTGCAGACACTTGAATTCATGACAACTGAGATGGTTTGCTTTATGAATAAGAGCATCAACTACCCTCTTGTGTCCTGTCACAGTATCCTGGTATTTCTACATCCTCTCTAAGGTCCGCTTTCAGACTTGGAGGAATGTGATCTGGGAATTAGGTTTTGGACCATTTTGTTTCCATTTTGCAAATGCAAAGATGCTACAGTGAAACACACAGTGGTTTCTATTTCTTTCTCTCCATAGGCATGTTTAACTCCCATTGACACCGATGTGAGTTATGCACATGTCTAAAGAGGAGAAGGGAGTCTTAGATCTTTTTCTCATCGTTTACATGAGATCAAAGGAAATCAAATAGAGTTAATGAAGGGCCAGATGGTGCTTTATTTGTGCTCTGGAAGACAGTATAAGAGAATGGGAAGGAATATCTGTAGTTTAACCTGGCAGAGAGGAGGAAAACTTACTATCTCATTTAATGGGCACCGAAGCAAGTATGCCATATCTTCAGAAGTGGGAAAGGTTTGCTTGTTTTCTCTCCCTCAGCAGATTTTGGATGCAGGGCTAGGGTTGCTTTTGCAAGGCGTCGACTGAAGGGATTCCAGACTCTGAAATAATTCACATTTTGTCTTTTTTGGAAACACAAATTTCCTTGGACCCAGTCAATTCTTTAGTTTTTGCTTTTAAGCCGTATGACATGGGCACTCCTCTAGTCCGTGGAAAATGTGTAATCTAAGCTGCTACGAGGAGGCAGGGCTGTAGAGGCAGGAGAGCCTTTGATTTGGATCCTCACTGTGAGCAAGAGTTTGGCAGGAGAGGCACAGGATGCAGTAAACTTTACCAACTGTGCACACAGAGCGACTCATATCCCAGAGGATGCAGACAGGGTCGGGATCATCCTGTGCTGTGCCTCTGTGCCAGCTCTGAGCCCCTTCCCTGGCTGCCGGGCTCTTTCAGCTCCAGCTGCCCCCAGGATCTTCAGAGAAGAGATTGCAGCCTTGGGCATAGCTAACGACAAGTTACTTTTACCCTCACTGCTGGCAGGATTATCCGAAAAGAGATGAAAAGTTTGTTTCTCTGTAGACCTTACACTGATCCTGCCAGGCTCTTTCTGATACAGCCTACCCAAAAGCATCCTACTTGGGAATTGGTAGGGAAAACCGGAGGATTATGCGGAGGATTACGCCCGCCCGTGCTGATCTTGCAGGGATGAGGCTGTGGGGGCAGTAGAGGCCATCTTATTTCTTGTCCTGGGCGCATCCCATCATTGTTTTAATGCATGACACACTTATTCGAGGGTAACTTAGCACCAGGCCACAGATTTCCCAATAGCTTGATGTCATGTGTTGGCCTTGCATGATACTGTAATGCCAGTTGACAAAACAGTCACTTTAGTGATGTTCCCCAAGGCTCCTTTTGTTGACAGAGTAGCTCTCTGGATTTGGAAGGCTTTGCAGTTGAGCTGAAGGCCTGGAGGCTTTCCTGTTTTAAAAGCAATGGGAAGAGATGCAACTAACATCTGTACATTTGTTTAAGGATGCCAGAAATTGTTTGTGTTT
Organism: Ciconia boyciana; assembly: GCF_034638445.1. Classification (NCBI taxonomy): domain Eukaryota; kingdom Metazoa; phylum Chordata; class Aves; order Ciconiiformes; family Ciconiidae; genus Ciconia; species Ciconia boyciana. Next base: position 40,189,569 of record NC_132936.1, read on the forward strand.
ATGATTTCTTTTCAGAAAATTGTATCAAGAGTACTTTAATAGCAGTATAGCCCCATCTACTCTTTGCCCCCTGGTACAAACCTAACATTACAGCTCCAGCTGACATTATTTCCACCTGCTTTAAATGTGTTCATGTGCCTCTAATCCTGTGTGCAGCTTCACATTTGTACCCATTTCCTGTATTTTATAGGCACATGTGGTATGTCAAGGTTTGGAAATGTAAGCCCTCATTTTGTGCTGCTTGTTTTTTAACATTCATTTTCCCTGGCTGTATTTCTTGTTTAAATAAAAAAAAAAAAGAAAGAACAAACAATTCTTTTTTTCCTGGTGAGGTTTAAGAAAAACCTTGAGAACTTCCTTGCTCTTTTATATATCTAGCACTTTTATTGAGTGAGTGTGCAGTAATTTGGTGGGTTTACTAAGTAACTTGACAGTTAATGGGATACATCTGCAATAGGTTCCAAAATAACTGGCTGCTTAGAAATATGGAAAAGGCTGGCATTCTCACTCCTTTCTGTTCTTTTGAGAAATTCTTATCTGTTTCAGCTCCATGGAAGTCGAGATTCCATTAAAGATTCATATATGCCAAGAGCCGCTACCAACTATAATAGAACTCATTAGAGCTGACCTTTCCAAAACTGCTATTATATTAGAAAAATATTATGGATTTTAATCTAAAGGATCTAAGAAGCTACATTAAAAACACACAAAACCATACATACACCTGGAGCTACACAGTGGCTTTACGAGGCTTGAGAGCATAAAAGAAACCTCAGCCACGGAAGAAAGAGTCCAGACTTCATTTTCCGCAGACAAATTGGCTGCTTCGCATCAGTGATCCATGCTCGTGTGCTTACTCGCTCCTACGGAAAGGAGAAGAATAGCAACATCAACAATCCTTCAGCTGGTGCGCCATGAAGGGTTGGGAACCCTTTGGTGTTAGGGGATGGAGACTCAGTCAACTGGGGATGGAAATCTCTAAGAGGAAAACCCAAACCAGCAATCCTATATGCCTGAGAAAATTTCTGCATTTCCTAAACTGACTTCTTCATGGCACAATAGCCAAGAGCTACTCCACCCTTCACATTAAGGTTGATTTTTAGGGCTAGCCCCCACTAGAGGGAAGCCCATGGTAGTGTGAATCCACAGAAATGAGCAGTATGGGGGAGGAAAAACAACATTCATGCTGGAGATGCAGAGCCTGACTGGATGTATCTAGTGTCCTGTGGTTCCTGAGGAAAAAAAAAAAGGAACAAGATGAAGGAAAGAGAGCAGAGCTTTCCTGTGCCTGAGTAGCTTCCCATACGAGGGGTCAGTTGATCTAGTATCTTTACTGCAGTCCAATTAACTTCCATTTGCCAAATTTTAGATGCCTTCAGATAGGTATTTCATGGTAATGAAGATAAACGTTTTCAGTAAACAGTTGATATGTGACGATGCCCTCTGTGACACCGGGGTGCCTGGCCTTGCAATGTATGGGTCACTTTTCACTTGTTGGGGTCAAAAAGTTGGTAGTGGGAAGACCTTCATCAGATTCTTTCTGCAATTTGTGAACAAATTCCCTATACTTCCTTGCCAAATGTCATTTAAAGCCCCAACATGTGTCTGTTTATTCATTAGAATGAACGGAAGGGTAGAAACATAGTGCTAATGTTTATGTTCCAGTTAAGGAATTCATTTATGTAGCCTCACTAAAAATATTCTCCTCAGAGAAAATATGAGCCCAAAGCTGATTTATCAGGTTTAAATTTAAGAAAACTATATTGTCAGAATAACCACACATTCCTTTTTGCACCACTTTTGAAATCTGTTTCCTATTACCATCTCTGCATCAGACAAATACAACCAAGTTATTTACAGGCTGTGAAAGATACTAAATCTTTTCAGAGTAATATTACATTGGATCACAAATTCTCACTTTTAATAATAATTGACAACAAACTAAAGCAAAGGATATTCACAATTAGTAACAACAACACATAATGCTCTCCCAGTGCCTTGTATCTTCAAGACCCTATGCAGACATAAGCTGCTGAAGTCTTATTAACATTTACTTTGGAAGGATGTTAAATATTGTTATCTCCATTTTACAGATGGTGAAAGAGGCACAGTAGGATTGTGACTTGCCTAAAAGCCTCAGAACAGTTTAATTGCAGAAGCAAGACCAGAACTCACAAGCTCTTGGCTCCTACTTGTGTGAGAGAGCGAAACACATTTTTAAAAGCATCCTGTGACTTAGGAATCCCAGTTCCAGTGCACATCAGGGCTTGAGCGGCGCTGGGGCAGTGCAGCTCCTCAGGGGCACTTTGGGCTCCCAGCTCCCATTAACTTTGAGTGATTTTGGAGCTCTTGAAAACTCCTTTCAGTCCTTTGAGGGAAATGCACAACACCTGTGATTCATAGAAGCAGCGTATGGAGGGGTAGAGCAAAGGCTGGGAGTGATGGCCAGCTCCACGTGCAGCTCAGCCGCGATTCAGAAGCTGGAGGGCTGAGCGCTGAGCAGGTCTTCCAGGGCTGAGGAGCTGGGGGAGCCAGCGGTGCTGCCAGCTCTTCTCACTGACATGATTTTCTCAGGAGCTGAGCCAGGAAAGGTCTGAAGGTAGAACTCCAGCCCCCTTATAAATTTCAGCTCTGCCTTCAGGAGGAAGCCCTCCTTGCCTGGCCCCTTGCGCCTTGCCCTCCAACTCCAGGAGAAAGGAGCAGCTCAGGTGGATGCACATCCCTGGGCTCCCTGCACCCCTCTTTCTGGCCAGCCCCTGCTGCCAGGCTGGGAACGGGGGAGCTGGGAGCAGGAGGGCAGGCAGAGAGCTGTGGAAATCCCTGCAGAAGCAGATGTATTTGCATGTGTGCGTGTGTGTGATGGGAGTGCAAGAGTGAGGAACCAGTGTGCAGCCGGAGAAGCAGCCCCTTGGGGCTGGGACTGCAAAGCGAGACGGGGCTGAACAGCAGGGGCAGGTGGGGGGCAGATCTGGTGTGGGGGGAAAGGGCCAGGCAGCAGCATCCGTTGCTGTCAGATGGAGGGGTGCACCGATGCAAAGCATGCAGGTCCTCAAATGAAGCAAAGGCCAGGAGGAGCCATCAACACCCTAGTGCTCAAAGAACTGCAAGAGCTCTCTGTATTGGGGCTGGGACTGGAGCAGGCTGGGCAGCTCTCATCCACCCGCATGCAGCCTTGCACCACCATGCCCACCCCAGCCTTTGGAGATGAGGAAGCGAAAGGAGTTCAAGCTCAAAGGAGGGATCAAAGACATCGCACATACATGTAGGTGTCTGGTGGTGTCTGTGTCTCGCTGTTGCCCAAACTGTTATCTTTTTACTTTGGCAATACTAGTGTGCAACTAACTGGGAGCTTGGAATAAAGGTGGTTAGAGCCGAGGAGGCAAATTGCTTCATCAGCAGGGGAGAGACTGGATGTTGCACAGAGTAGGACTGGCTTCCCCAACACACTGGTGAGAAGGGAATGAAAACCTTGGATGGGAGCGAGGATGCTGAGGCATGGGCAGAGAGCTGGGAGAGAGGCAGCTCTGGAGAAGGCAAGGTATCCCTGCAGCCTCAGCAGGGGTGCAGCCCTCCTTCGAGGACCAGATGCCAAGCCCTGATTTTCATGTCAAGGTTTTAAACTTGATTCCTTGGCTATGAGTTTTGGCCTTAGACAATGTTCAAAGGGAAGCAGAAACCATTTACAGTTCGGTCATAAATATTTGTGTCCATGTTTAGAAATGCTCAGTGGCTTCATCACATTAAAATATTTTGGGGAGTTGTATGGCTAACTGAGTACTTACTGCTAAGAAGATTCTCGAGGTAATTCTGAACAATGAAGAAAGAGAAGGGCCTCCCTTATGTGGGAAAATCTCCCAGGCCAGAGGACCAGCTTTGTAGGCCAAAACCTATTAAATTCAAGGGAAAAAACCCTTTTAGATGGCCTTGTGCCTACACTTAGAAATTTAATTGAATTTGGAGTAGGCTTTATAGACCAAGGGACTCACAGCATGAGATTAATTATTCATTGCAGTGATGGCAAACGCAAGCAGTAAACTGGCCAGTTGGTCCTATCTTGGGTATAAAAAAAATCTAGTGGGGGTGGTAAGGATAAATCAGGTAACATCTCTGGACAGTGGAATATCACTCTAGGGGCCAGGATGGGGAAAGATTAAGGGTCTCTGGGAAAAACGTTGCTTTTTAACGTTCTTTTTGCTTGAATGTGCTAATGTCCCAAAGGCCTGTTCTTTACATAATTCTGTTTGCATAAGATGAAGGGGGTACCAGAACTTTGCCAGCTTCATGTAACTCATTGCAAAATCCTTGAAAATACTGTTTAAAAATATTTATGCAGCAAAAAAAGTTATTTCACACATTTCTAGTCAGCAGCCAGCTTTTAAAATAAACCAATCTGTCCTCAGAAATAAAAAGAAGAAGAAATAAAGATCCAGATTCGCAGTTGGTGTAAATTACCAGACTTCCACTGAAGTCAATGCAGGGTTGCCAATCTAAACTAACAGAGAATCCAGTCCAGAAACCATGAACATAGTTTTAAAAGTCTTTGAAACAGGGTCTGCGAAACATTATGCGCCTGCAGAGTACCTTGCAGAATGGTGAAGTGTGGGGACAGCCTCCAGGTACCCCAGGACAGACAGCAAATGGCAGTACTAGGATTGAAATTTTGCTTGAGGAATGTTATATCAGTTAACCTGTAGTGTTTAGAGAGTACTGATAAACAGCATGTATCAATCGATAATTACTTATCCAGTAAACCAACTGGCACAGTAACGAGAGTTTTCTCATGCTAACCTAGTTAAATATTTAATTAAATATGTTAAAGCTAATGAAATACGTATTTTTTTTAATTCTTGACATAAACGAACAAACAAACAAACTGTGGGCTCCCATGTCTCCCCAGTGGATCATGTATCTGAATCATGGAAAGCTTCCTTCAGACAGGCTCTGTCTGGTGATATCTCCCCTGTCACCCTCTTGCTTGCAGGGCACTGTACAATTTTTAAAGGCATGTCTGAGAGCCAGAAGCTGGGAGCGAGTACCTTCTTGCTCCCTCTTGGATGTGAAAGGGTGATCTCAGCACCGCAGGAGGGAGTGTAAGCCAGTTATTGGTTACCCTAAGCCATTAAAAGTCTTTCTGGAAGGGCCAGCTCATGACTGGAATATTTATCTTGAAAAACAAATCGATTAAGCCTGTGGTGGGACACAGATCAGATATTTTCTTATTTCTTCTGTGGGAGTCGTGGCAACCTTCCTATCTTACCCTCTGTCTTATGTTGCATCCTATAAGTTTTCTTTCTGGCAGGTTTCTTTAAGTTGTGAAAAGGAAGGTGAAAACCCACCCTCAGGGTATGAAAGGGTGGGTATTTGAAGACAGACGCGGCTGGTGTGCACCTACCTGGCAGCCGCAGGGGTCTCCTCCCACTCCGTACCTCCAGCTCCTCTGCGGGCACATGGCAGTGATTGCTGCCATGGCAGGGCTGATGCCTTGGCCAAAACCCACGGCTTATGTTTGCTCAGCATACAACGTGATGGGACCTTGTTCCAGGCCTCTGGGTACTACTATAATATTAGTGTTACTGTCCCATAATAAGAATACACATTTTATGAGAACTCTGCTCTCAGCACTGGAAAAAACAACCACTATTGGAATGGGAACGCAAAGCTGTTTGGCTGAAAATCTCCTGGTGAACTTCAAGAGAGGCTCCTGAGACCCAGGTCCTCAGGTGACATAACCTGGCATAGCCTTGCTTCGATCAACCGGGTTGCCCTGGCTCATGCCGGCTGGAGCCTGGACTCCTGACCCGTAAGGATTAAACAAGAACTGACCATGCTGAATTTGCTTTTTGTTTACTGCAGCATTCACCACCAGGCAGTCCAGAGAGGCTTTGCAGGCATCTCGGCAGGAAAAGTCTGAGGGCATGGGAAAACTGGCATGCTTAGCTTTCCTGCACCGAGCACCGGGCTCGGCTGGAAGCGCAGACCCCAAGATTAGCCTTACATCACTGGAGCTGGGCGTGGAAACCTACCCTCTGACTTCTGCCAGAGCTAAATTTAAAACCCTGATGGCTTAAACGAGTTCTGTGGGGACAAAGCGATGGGTTTGAAAGGGAATGAGGAAAAAAAAAGAAAAAACAGGGAAAACCAGCTATAGAGTTTGACATGGCAAAAATGGAGAAAACAAGACTTATTTGTGGGCAGCAGTTAAGAACGCAGCCTGGAGGGGAACCAAAGGCTGCGTGCCCTTGCTCACAGCTGGGAGATGTCCGCATGCCTTTGGTGAGGAGCTGGCTGAGGAGAAAGTGACTTTCTTGAGCCTGTGAACTCTTCAGGGCAGCAAAAATTTTGTTCTTATGTGTGGTGAAGTGCCTGGAAGAGCCAGGTCCTGATCACTAATAGAGATCCCCAAGCGCCAGGAAGACGGCTAATACTGAAGACCTGTTTCCAAAGGTCAAGGTCTAACATGGCCAGTTGTGCTGGTCGACGGCAAGTGAGTGCTGTCCTATTTCTGTAGTGAGAGGGCTGAGCAACATAAGCTTTGCTGCTATGCATTATAGGAAAACATCCACAGGGAAAGTTTTACATATTGGCTGTGAAAAAAAGAAACATCCTTACTTGTATCAGATGAACTTTGGGATATTAACTGGTCGAATGCTCTACGTTACAGAAGTAAATGCTTCTCCTGTGGAAGAAGAATGCAAATGTTTGCATTAGTTACATGTCATCCAACTATCTGGCTACATATGTGTGGTGTATTTAACGCACGCTTTGCAGTAATACATTTGTTGCATACTGCTGGATAAGATCACCAATAGAAAAGAGATTTAATAGGTACACAGTATAAAACTCAGACTTCTAATTTGCCATCATCATTTTATCTTAAGCTCTAACTAATAATTATGAGACATCTGTGTCCCAGCTACTCTCAAAGGAGTTTATTAAGCAGATCTTCACATTTTAAAAAGCTATCCTGATAGCCTGCTTGTTTCACAGGGGAAAAAAAAAAAAAAAGGGAAAGAGAAAAGGACAGCTCTCCTGCCAAAATAAATCAATTAGCTCATGGATTAAATGTGTCTTCAGAAACCCATAAAGATGGGGAGTAATGTTCTTCCTTTTCTTGGAGTAAGTTTTAGGACACAAATTCTGTTTCTTGAAGTGTAGATATTATTTGGCAGCAGTCCTTTCAAAAATGCTGCTGGCACTTTTTGAATGTGGACTGGTAGATTCAGGCTTTAACAGCACCTAGGAACTACAATGTCTTATTTCCCATTTTTTCACAAATGAAGAGTACCTTTAGTATTATGGAAAGTGGGACTAAAGCTAGATAATTTTTTCTCTCTTTTTCTTTCACTGACCCATTATTTTTCTTTTACTGTCATTTCTTACCTAGGAGCAGATAACAGAAGAGAAATGATAAATAGGAAGCTAACCATGAAGAGCATTCCCAGGAAGCTTTGCTAAATATTGAAAACAAAGATGGAAGATATAAAACTGAAAAAAAATTCAAAATATGAATAATATGGTAGGATACTTAACATTTCATGCTACTTTTATTTTAGACATAATTTAAATTATAAAAAGCCTGGATAGTAAGCTTTCCATTGAAAGTTCATTTTCTGATTTGATTTAATTTCTCATCTTCTTAACCATTATTATTGTCAGATAGATGCAATGCTTTTTTCTTAGAATTTGTCTGTTACTATTAGTGTTATTTGCATGATTCTGTGTTTTATTATTGTGACTGAATTGCTCTAAGGCTCATTAAATTATCATAATATTGAAGACAATTTTATTGTGTTACATTTGTTTCAGGATTCAAATGCTATTAATTTGGAAGGGGATTTCTATGTACTCGTCCCATCCCCCTCATGAAATCAGTAGTCTTAAGCAGTTCCAGAATTTTTTTCCTGATAATTCTTTACAGTCACTGGTCTGAGTAACAAAAAGACTTTGATAAGATACAATGAGACGAATCTTACAAAGCAAAAGGAATGAGTTCTGCTGATTTTGGTGGAGATATCACAAATGTCATCATGATTGAATGAATCTTCTAACAGGAACCAGCTGATTTTATAGACAAAAGTCCTGATCCTCGCTTTGATAAATCTCTTCTTATTTGAATGAAGATTGCAGTATTAGACCCACATGGAACTTGGTCAGAGGCCAACAATGGGAAAGGGAACATAACTTTTTTCCTCATCTGATGTGCTGAGAATGGAGACATTAGTTTGTGATTAGAAATCTGACTCTGTTGTTGTGCAGATTTACTCTAGCTATTGTCCTATAAGAGCACAGAAGGGCAAGTGAGGTAAAACCCCTTTTCCCTTAATCAGAATTACTTTTCACCCAAGCTCACAAGACCCCTACATACTTGTTTACTCCCAGTGACCTGTTGTACGTGAACGGCTGTACACCTACAGTTGCACAAAGATGGTAGAAATAGTAACACATCTGAGAGTTCACATCGCACTCCTGCAAACTCCTCGGGCAGGCTGGGAATCTGGCTCAGGTGCTGCCATCGAAATGTGCTTGTGTACAGCAGTTTGTGGTAGGTATGCCAAAAGTGTCCCGGCGCTCTCTGCAAGGAGGGGAGTGCTCAGCTGGAAGATGGTGGGACTTCCACTCCTGCACCTTAAAAGGTCCCTCTCAGCCACAGGGTGACTTTCTTCTGCCTTTAGCAGGATTCTGAGTCAAACTTGAAGAAGACAAAATGCAATTAACTGTTCGCCTGAGATTTAAGTGCCAAGTATTAAACATTGTGCAAGACTGTCAGCCCACAAGCATTCTCTGCTATATGGAGATCTAGGAGAAATAGCTCGACTCATGTCATTTCTGAGGAAATGTGAATTTTTCAGTTCTTTGTCTCCCATGGAACCAAAACTAGGAGCAAATTCTATGCTGTATCTATTCCCAAAATTTAGCACTCTGAGTTAAATGAGCTCTTGATCTGTGTTGCGACAACTTCCACTGACAAAGAGTGATCGGATATATCTACTCCACAACCTTATAGGAATTGCAGTCGTTACTCATGTTGGACCATGAATCATACAGAAGTCATATACATGCGGAAATACCACCAGATATCTTTAGTGACTCTACTGTCCCATGAAGATCGCAAATAGGCATTTTGGTAGTTTGTCAAAGCCCATCAGTATGGTGGGATTATTGTTGAACTCCATCCAAATCGCCAGATTTGGACTTTAGAAAGCATGCTGCACTCATTAACAGGCAGTTAATGAATAGCGGTGGTGAGTTTGTGCAAAAGCTACTGATGTTTAATGAGTCCTTTGTCTCTGGCTTCTATGATGTCGTACATTAGCAGAAGCGCGATATATCAGATTCAGGCAGGAGTGCATTACACATGCTTCTTACTAAATGGCTACTGTTGAAAAGGAATCTATCTTTATCAAGCAAGAACACACCTGTGCTTCAAAGTCCATTGCAGGATTAGCATTTACCACTGTGTTTCAGATGTGTGCTGTGAAGAAATGCATGCTTTGGTATGTATGAGCTCCAAAAGGGGAAAATAAGCTGTGTTCTGTGGAGCAGCTAGACTGAAGGCTGCATTTAGTGGCATCCAAAAGAAAAGTCAATTGGATCAAACTACTCGCTGGCTTATTCTCAAGCAGCTGAGTAACCACTTGTATTTTAGTCATGTCCCTTCTCCCTCCCCACTCCCAAAGCTTCATTATAACCAAACTATTAAGAGCATTTCGCTGCCCCACTCGAAAGAACATGGATGCACTTGCACGAGGGGACAGGTTTAGCTTTCTATGGGTATTAAACACGAATTCTGAGCTGTCCTCAAGGAAGGACAGGTGCACAAACACACACATGCAAACTCCCTGGAAAGCAGAAAGGAAAACTTTACATCATTATTCCTTACCTCCCTACTACCTGGACTCATGGGAACTTGACAAGAATTCAGCTCTTACAATTTTAAGTCTTTATTTCTGCTACTTAGGTACAGTCTAAATTTTAGGTCATCCCTTTGACCTTCCTAAAGAAGCTTTTGGAAGTGATATTATTGTTATCATTTAATTCTTCTGCAGAATGAATAAAGTTGGAACATGCAACAAAACTTCTGGACCAGGAACGTTAACAAATTATAGAGTTGTTGGCTGATTAAACTATTCTGTTTTTCAAGCTGCCTTCCTATAATTGCTTGACTCCATACATGTTTATATACGTTTTCATGCAAGACGACAATGGCTTCTTAGCTTTCTGTAGAGCAACACAAAGCCAGGAAGATTATTTTGCCCTCCATATGTGGTGCTGATCTCTCTTCCTCTTCAATTTTGGCTCTGCTTAATATTACAAGAGCTAAAACTTTTCCTGATATCACTGTTTAAGCTAAAGAATAGCTGTACTTCCAACAAAATTATTATGGGCAGATAAAAGAGGGAGAAGGTGGCAGTTGTGAAGAGCAATAAAGGCCTGCTACAAAATCTTTGTACCAAAAGGTGATCTACATTATCAAAGTCCTTGAGAACTCTGCTTTATCATTTAATATATTTAACAAAATTTATATATGTATAAAAATATTTATATTCCAGGGTTTTGTTAGTCTCTTTGCAACCTTAACAGTAATAGAGTTTTATGTTTTAATTTCCTTAAAGGAAAGTCTTCTTTGGAACCCATGAATGTTTCAGTGTTTTGGAAAGATCTAAATATCTCTTAAATACCTATTGAGACCTATGATTTTTTTTTTCATCCACTCAGCAATTGTTTCATGTATTATTTTGAGAAACAGGACTATATGTACTGTAAATAATACAGAAAAAATATATATCTATGTATTATCTGATAAGCTGAAATAGCTCTGTCTGTTGGTTAATTATCCAAATACTGAAGAAAAGTTAGGCTAATGATTTCCAGACTGTTGTTATGCCATATCATGTTAAAGCAGCTGTTAACCATATGCACTACTGTAGTTCTGCTTATATTAACCATTATGAAATTTTCCTTGGGGAAAAACACTCACGTGCTTGCAGAGAACCTCTCTGCCCTCTTTTTAAATGAAATAAGTTGGTTATTCTTAGAGCATGGCGAATAATTTGTAACAAATCACTTGGTGATTTTCCCCTGCTTGTGAATAGAGATTGTGTTTTTCCAAAGCCACCATGCACCCAAGGAACTGAAGTCTCACCAGCAGTTTGGGACATGTCTGTAGCTTGCAGCAGAGCAGGGGGCAGCGCTGGGACAGCCCTCCGAAACCGGCCCTGGCGTAACCGCAGCAGTGCAGTGCTGACCCTGGTGGCCGTGTGGCTTTGGAATGGAGGTCGCATTTCTTCATGGCACTGCACTCTGCTGCACTGAGCTGTCAGCTTGTCTGAGGCTAACGTGGCAATCCCTGACACCACTGTTTTGCACAGGAATATAGCCCTGCAGTGGGATAGGGTTTCATCTGACCTTTTTCTTTTTGTCTTTTTGAGAGAGAGAGTGAGTGATCTGTGAATTCCTAGGGGCTTATGGCAGCAAATATTATAGTGATAACCACCAGAGAAACAAGATTTATGGACAGAGGCAGTCTCTTTTATTAGGCTGACTAATATAGTTGGAAAAAAGAGACAAGCACTTGGGTCAAAAACCCTTTTTCGGGTCCAAGATAGAAGAGGACAGCTTGTGTGGATGAGAGCTTGTTTGTTGTTGTTTTGTTTGTTTGTTTGCTTTCCCAGTTAGAGCAGTTACAGCACAAGAGATATTGTGTTTTCTTTATGAGTGTTGCCTCATTTTTCTTAAATCATTAAAACTACAACATGATGTACATCTATTACCAGTTTAATGAGTATCTACCATTATTCTTATCAAACCTGCAGAATAATTTATCATCTTGGGTTGTCCTAAGGAAGGGTATCTCTATTAACTCAGAATGACACTACACTTACACTTATTTTAGGAATATTTGTCTGAATTTGTTACAGCTGCCTTTGTGTCCTCAGGTGCATTCACCTTCTGTGAGTATTCAAACAAATGTTCATGAAAACAAATGAACTTTAAGATGAAAACGGTTTTATGGCATAATGGTCACAGAAATGTTTTGTCTTAAAAAAGAGCCTACCCCGGTCACAGTGTGGAAGATTCACATTTCTTCTGTCTGCCTCCCAGTCCCAGAGCTTGGAAGAAGGCAGTTGTACAGGCATATCACCTGTAAGACTTAAGACATGTTCTGTCTATTCAGTGTGGGTAAACCCTGGGTGTTGCACACCAAAAAGACATGGTGGATGGAGACCAGAGAAGGGCACTGACTGTGGTCAAAGGTTTAAAATTACATCTTACAAGTAATGGCTGAAGGAATTTAGATTGTTTAGTTTGCAGAAGAGTGAAAAAGAATTGTGATAATAGCCTTCAGATACATGAGGGTAGTGGCAAGAAGAATGAAAAAAAAATTTCCTCTGCCCTTTGTGCATAAAAAAGGAGGTCATTTAAACAAGGAAAAATTATCTTAGGTACCAGAACAGTAAGAATATCATCTCTATTGTAATAAATAAACAAGCATTGAGTGAAGCCCATTATCAAGGGTATCCAAGAACAGGTTAGAAAAGCAAATGGTAGAAATGGTGTACCTATAGTTATATGCCCTACCATGGCAGAGATGAAGCAACTAGATAACTTCTTTGTGTCCCTTATAGATCTCTTTTCTCCAGTCTTATGATTGATAACTATGTGATGATGGCAAAAAATGTACATGAAAGATGTCCTCCAAAATCCTTTGGCTCTCTTCATCCTGAATGCTTGACAGTGAATCTTCAAAGGACTTTTTTCCCTAAAAAAATTTCAGCATTTTTCATCTGAGACCTGACTGTCATGATATAGTGATGTTATACTACCACAACTCAGCCACTCTCACAATGCTCTGTAATTTAATTTTACAATGGTATTATTAGATTACAATATTAGCAGATTGCTGAACAGAACAAGCCCATTTACTTGGTGCAGAGAAATATCCAGATGATACGAGCTTGCACTGTGTCCTAGTAGACACTTCTGAGCCCAAACATGTCCCCTCAGCAACCCAACCAGTTGCTCAAATGTCTGTTCCTGCTTGCGACAGATCTAAAAAATAACATTTTGCAAAGAGACCAAACCTGCTCAGACAGTGACAAACATTTTGAAAATAGCTGGTCTGACCGGGTGTCCTAATTGTTGACAGAAAGGAAATGTTCATGTGTGCAATGAGCACGAAAGATGAAAGCCCTTGCCTGGTGCTCTTCCACTGAAGCCCTTACTCTGACCTGTGGCCTCACCAGATGACCTGTGAGCCGAGAGTAGGAAGAGTATAAGAAAATAGTTTCTACTAAGGCTTCTTTTCTGAAGGAAAGTCTGCTGCAGATGCTGCAGTTATATCTGTCATATTGCCTGCTATCTGTAGAGTTAGTAAAGTGGTCTGGAAAATCAAGGAATTTTGCTTTTTGGATATAGCAAAACTGTATTAATATTTATAATGCATATTTATGCATTTTTCTCCTTATACATTTGGATCCACCCAGACCAGAAACTGCAGGGCTGGGAGAGCTGTGCGCGGCTCCCTCGCACCCCTCTGGTGCCCCTTTCCTCGGTGCCCAATGGAGTCTCATGACTCTAAGGCCAGGGATTTTGCTTCTGACTCCTCAACTTTTCTTGCTAGGTGGGAGCCCTGGGCAGCTTGATTCTTGCCTATGGCAGCTCCTGGCATAGATAACACCTGGCATGTGAAGTATTTAATATTTATAAAGGACTGAAAGTACACTGGGACAGTGACCGCTTCTCCCTACGAGCATCTACAGTGTTAAACACAACGATACTGTTGGCTTGACTCATAGCTATACCCCAGTAAAAATAACTTCCAGGACTGTATCCACACGTCTGTTGGTCCATTAGCCGCCTTTGTCTCAAAAACTAGGCAGAGGGTTTTTTTCAGATGTTTCCCATGGGGAAAGAGCTTCGCATGGCCAGATTATTTGGAGATACTGCTTTAAATGACCTTGATCCTGCAAAACTCTCTCTTTTTTTTTTTTTTTAATCCGTTATGATACCTTTCTCATATTTTAATCCAAAAGAAAGTGCATTCCAATCCTTTTCATCCCGTCCTCCAAACTCTTTACCAGTGGAATGGCCTGCTAAGGCTGCAGCACAATTCTGGCTGGAATAAGTTTTAATTAGCTGCCAATGATGTCATGTCCATGTCTGTGTTAAAGGCACAGGTCTAAGTGTTCCTCCTTATTTAATGTACTGTAGAAATTCCATTTTGGGATAGCATTAAGATGTTTCAGAGCCAATCTTGTATTTCTCCTGTAGTTGAGACGCTTGGCCTTCAGCCTTCTGACTTCTGACACTACCCCAGTTGTGCTATAATGGTCCAGAAACACACTGCCTGTTGTGTTTTATTGCTTATGTGAAAACTGTCCAATTCCTTGTCAGTTGACAAGGGAGGAGCGTCGCATTGAAGGATTGCACAGCAGTGTGTCTGGGAGCTACGTTATTTCACACCAGCAGCAACCTTTCAGTGTTTGCGCGGCAGCCCAGTAGAGCCTTGGTGCTTTTGCCATACGGCAGAGAGCAAACCCCATTGTAGTCACTCTCTCTGCCAGAGAGACTAATGCGTGTTGCCAAATATCTCCCCTCAACACATTTATTGAACATTAAAACAGCAGAATAGCATTGAATGAAGTCCAGTAATTTTATAGGATATATTTTAGTCACTAGACTTTGAAGACTAGTCCAATGTTAATTATAAAGTTTCTGTGTCTGGATAACATATTGTTAACAGTTATTTTGTAAGTGCTAATGGCAAGATGGAAGATTTCCAATAGTTTTATTGAGGAAGTGGCAATTAAAATGTTGAGCACTGCAACATACATACAAAATAAAAATAATCCTGCATACACAGCACTTTATGTCTAAAAAAAAAAACACCAGAAAAAAACAGGGATGAATATTTTTCCTTTGAAATAAATGCAACCATTTTATTTCTAAAAAGTTTCGCTTTTGAAAAAAAATAAACATTGATTTACTTGCCAACTTCAAATGTCACGAGTCTTGAACAAGTTTGACATTGTTTAAAAGCACATCGTGAAACTATTAGAAAGCTAAGACAAGTTGCTATGTTATGTTTTTCCACACACAAAGAGCAACAATATGTTCTCAGTTTGAGTAACTTCTTTTAGATTAAGGGAAACAAAACAAGAAAGAACAAAAGCAAAGTGTTCACAAGAGTGTGTGGAAGCGTCTACACAGGGCAATTTTTAATGTGTGGGTGGGAAGAGCTTCTCTGCAAACGCGACCACTAGGTCAACTGGGCACACTGATGCTCCCGCCGCGGTGCTGCTGCATGCAATCAGAAAAAACAAAAGGCCTCTCTATGGCTCTGTGTCGTCCATCAATTAGCAGGCTCGACACAGATCTTGCTATGCAGAGCAAATGGCTACCACCTGCTAAAAGGAGCCCTGGTGGGATCTGTAGTGGAGATGGGAGTCCAGCAGCACTGGGGTTGGCTTTTAGCATTAAGTCAGTCAGTGCTAGGCACATAATCCGTGCAAGCTGAGCAGGAGCCGGGGGCTCCAGCCGTTTGAGTGGGTTTGGGTTTGCCTGCAACATACCTGTTTTAATCTAAACCTGCTGCAGTGGACAGGTTTTAAGGCCCTTCCTTAATGTTTTTCCAGACAGCTCTGTTTCCAGACAGCTCAGTGAGACTGGATTTCACATGCTCTTCTGGCCGAGTGGATGTGAGCTTGCAGCCTTGGGGAGCCGAAAGCCGCTCTGGGCTCCCAGGGCATGGCCCCGGCTCCCTTGGCAGCACCAGAGCAGGTAACAGCCTTGGCAGCTGCAGGTATCTGGGGAGAGTGAGGAGATGCGTTTCCTAATTTTCCAGGCCCTCCAGACCCCTGAGCACTGATCGGCCACAGAAGAGCCACCCTGGATTTCCCTCTCCTTCCCTTTGTCCTCCTCCTCCTTTCTCCCTGCTCAGCGGTCCTGATGTGACCGTGGTAGGTAGCTGGCACTGACTTTCTGGTTGGGAGTTTTCTCCCTGTTCAATGCCTCCCCTGCTGAGAAAAGATGGATTACAGGTTTTATCTAGCAATTTGAAAGACAGATTCATTTTAGGGTAGCATTCGATGAAAACCACTGAGGGAACAAATGCCAACTTTGGGCACTTGACTGAAGCACATTATTCTGCTGTTCTCTGTGTAGCCTCAGGAAATCAGGTGAGGCATCTCCAGGGGGCAAGTCAGCCCATCTGAGGTCTGAATCACCTCTGGAGAGATCTTTCACTCTCCACTGCCTACAGGGAAGTACATTCCTAGCCCAGGTGCAACTCGTGGTTCCTGACATTCAGTAGGGCAAACCTGGACCATCAGTCCCTAAGGCTGTTTGCTTGCTTGCTCAGACAAAGCAACAAACCTATGATGTGAAGGTGCAGTAGCATGGCAAGAGGTGTTTTGTTGAGGCCAACAGTAATATAAAAAATGAATGAAGTTAATAAGAATCCAAGACTGAATGTTGCCTGCCTGTTGTTCCTACCTTTTCCCTTTTATTTCCACAGAAGGAAAAAAAAGAAAGAGCAGGGAATCATTGCACTTGACCTCCTTTTTTGTTTTGCTTTGCCTCTGTTTTCCCCTTTTTGCATGGTCATAAAAGGCAGCAAGGGGATTCTGACCAGCCTGAGCACCCATGCACCATGCATGGTTCTCCGGCGTGACCCCACAGCTGTGTGGCAGAGCACAAGCACTAGGTTTTGGGGCTTCTTGCGGTCCCTGGGCAAGCTGTAGCAGAGGGTATTCAGCTTCCCCTAAAGCTGAAAGCTGTGATGCATCAGTGCTTTCTGGCTGGACACAGAGGAAAGATGTTAATGTAGATGTAAAGGAGCCCAATCCTGCTGACCTCCTGTGTGAGCTTAATTCTTTTTCAATGAGCTTTTAAAAAAATGTTACCTCACATCTGCAGTGCAAGGCTGTCCGAGTGCAGCTTATAGAACAGTGTTTGAGGGCTAAGTAACTCTGAGCATTGGGGAAGTTTGGCTTCACACCTTGCATGATGGCTCAGGTATACCTCTCATCCAGCAGTAGTCAACCCTTTTCACTCCACAGAACCCTTTCTGATTTTTCAGGGAATGTGCCCTTCACCACCTTCTGGCAGCAGGAGGTTGCCTGTCTCCGTTACAATTTCCAGGTCCTTTCACAGTAGTGTATGACTTCCAGTGGACCTGCAGGCTGAGACCCTTTCCACATTCCAATGGCACCTCAGCTCTTTGCCTTGAAAATACTAACCTGTCTGATTTTAGACACTGAACTTTGCCTAAGAGGAGTGCCCCAGGCTCGCTCACAGCAGAGGGGTAGGCTGCTCCATAGGGAGGGGGTCTGGTGCCTCTGGCAGCAGCTTTCATGACCACCTCGTGCAGGGAAAGGTGGCCAGCTTTTGCTCCTAACGGCCCTCAGCCCAACCTGAGCTACATGGACATGCAACTTCCACCTCTGCTGCTGCTGTTGTGGGGAGCTGCAGGAGCATCACCTGTCAAACAAATGCTTCCTGAAGAACAGGCTTTAGCACCAGTTTTAGCGTGAAGTTTTGTGAGCATCGTTCAAGCTGCTGAGTCCTGAACTGGGCAAGGAGTGGCTATATTGTGAGAAACAGTTGGGGTGCCCTCAAAGAGCACGCTTCAGCTAGCTGCTGGGCTGCAGAAAGGAACCATCAGGTATTAGCAGTTATATGGAAAATCCGGTAGTGATAAAATAGCACTTTTGAGATGTTCAGCTGTAAAACCTGCCACAGACCCTTTTCTAAATCAATCCAAGCTTTATGTATAACTTGATAAAAGATTTATTAGGTGAGGGTTAATAAATATGTAGAAAAGAAAGGTATGGAAAACAAAAGGAATATACCTGTAAATGGTCTGCTATACCAAGCTGAACTAAACAAGAGCTTGCCTGGGACAAGTTGCTCCATACAAGTTATTTATAAAAAAAGAAAGAAGAAAAAAAAAAGGTGAAGGGTATAATGATTCCATGTAAGGTCTATGGTAGAGCACAGCAGTTTCTGACCACTGATGCTCTGCTTCTCCAGCTGTTTCTCCAGGATCTCTGTTAGCTTAAAAGTGGACTTTGAAGTGTTAGGTGTCGGCATTTGTGCCGTTGTTCACAACAAGTCACAATCATACTGCAGCTCAAGATCAAAAGGCACAAGGCAGCAGACTCTGGTCAGGAAACACAGATCACTGAGGTCAATGCTGGATGCTTTCTGTGAGTGGTTAAATGATCCATCTGGTAACTAATGGGACCTTGACACTGTGAATTACTGTTATTAAGAAAGTTAGGAACACCCAGAGAGAGCACTGAAAACTTTCCAGGAAATGGTTATACTGGTACTTTTCGTGTGGCCTCAGTAGTGATTTAAAGGCAATGTGCTTGAAAGCATCCTTGCAGTACACTCTGAAAACTGTGCCAGGACTGAACTGGTGCATGAAGACAGAGACTCCAAGAGCCAAATTCCATGTTCACAGATAGACTTGTCTACTGATGATGTCGGCATCTTTCACTGAGAATGGTACTGTCAGTAGAGAATCTTCCCCAGAAAAAGCCAGCAGTAACGAACATTTATTTTCATTATTCCATCACCTAAAAATGTCAGCAGTGCTTTCTATGCCATCTCTCTTTGTCAAGACATATCTATTCTGTAGGGAGAGCAGTGAAAACACTTCACACCAAGTAAATGTTCCTGTATGTGACCGTTCATGTCATTGTACTTTATTATAATGATTCTCTTCAAAGGTAGCATATAATATCAAATAGGCTGGTTAGAAAACAGTATGTCACTCCTGATTTGCCTCTGCTCATGGACAAAAGGTTGAGGGTTTTTTGTTTTTTGTTGTGTTTTATTCCATTGGACTCCAGCCTAAAATGAAACAGCACTAGAACAGGGGTCAAGAACTTGGAAAAATTCATTCAAGGGGAACCAGGTACAGCTTGATTCAATATCAATATTTCATATGTTCTGAGATTGTGGTTCAAACTACAAGATAGCAGAACACCATTTTTATAGCTTTCCATCTGTGAGAAGTTATTTCTCAAAGCAGTCTGTATGAACAATCTAACAGATATTCATTTTTGAGATCATATATTCTGCTAAGTGGGATCTTTTTGATGCACAATCTGGCTGTGATAGTAATTTTAAAATGAGAGAGAGAGTCTTAGAGCCAGATTCATAAAAATAAATGTCTTCCACACAAAGTTATTTTCCATGATGCATTAACTCCTCCTTTTCCAGGCATTTGCAGGAAAGTAATATAGTCAATATTATATCCTTGTGGAGCAAAGGAAGAATGAATCACTGCAAGAATCATAAGGAGATGATAAAGCTTATATTTAAGTAATAAAATACATGTACCCTTTCTTTTAAAAATATTTTCTTGTTTATTTCAGGACATAAATACAAATAGTTTGAGTTTGAGAACAGCCAAAACTCTTTGATGACACAGCAGTAAGAGCATTTTGCATTGATGCTCTTCTAATTATGATGCAGCTGTAGCATATCACGTACCTGGTATTTAAGGCACTTTGGAAATGTTGGAAATCAGTTTCACCTATCCAGTATCCAAGACCCACCTGAGACCAGTTGTCTTGACAGGCCGGGCTGGATAAGGAACCTTGTTTTCTGTGGCCAACAGAAAAGGCCACAGGGCACTAGCCTTTGGCTAGCATCCCATGCTACTATCTTTGATTTCCCAATCCAGACGAGCAGGAACTGATTTAGAGCAGGGATGACTGGTGGTGGCCTTGGTTGCCGATCTGTAGCCAGGCTTGCCACATGCCTTTGGACACACAGTGAGGTTTCTTAACCCACACTGCCACCACACCCCTGGTTTCATCTTACCATCCTTTTGCTGTGGTAATAAGAAATCACCAATGAATTTGCAGAAGCCACAGTGCTAACCCACCCAGTTACCTCAGTCACTTATGTCAGGGCTGAATTTGAAGCTCTGTGTCTGATGTTATGCAGAAGAACATGGGACTTGTGGATAAAACAGCTTTTTCTGGCCTTATCATCTGTGACCCTTTTGAATTACAGCAACAGAATTATATGGAGGTGTTAGCATCTGTTGCACTCACTATCACCCTACATTTGTGACATTTCTGAGCTTTTGAAGCATGCTGCAGTGGTACGTGAGCTTCCAACCAAGGCTGCATTGTCCTTGTCTGTTTATGTCTGTTTATGTCTATGTCCTTGTCTGTGTGAATGACCTACCAGGAAATTCTCACTCTTGCTGTCCCACCAGCCTTGTCCCTTTCAGTTTTGCTTGCTCCAGCTCTAAGCACTTTAAGCATATTCTAAGGCTAAGAGATGAGAACTGGCAAGCATATGCCAGAGGTTAAATCCTGACTTTACCAAAGGTGTTGGGAGCTCTGCCATTGTTTCCTGTGGAATCAGGCTTTTAGCTCAAATTGAGAAGGTAGAGAAATCCAGGTTTCCTCACATATTTCCTTTTTTCCACTCTGCCCCCCCTCCCCCTCCCCCCGGTGGCATCCAAGTGTAAAGAGACCAGCTTCCATATTTATGCAGGATTTTTGGAAGTGTCTCTAGGTAGTCATAGCAGTAGCAGTAGCTCAGACCAAACTGTTGAATATCAGGAATTACTAGACATTTCTAATGTGTAAGTGTTGACCAGTTCCATGGTAGATACGTAATAAATCCAATGTTTCTGGAAGAGCCAGCATTACTACATGTGCTCTGTACAGACAATCATCCAATGTGTCATGCACACATCAACCTTAGAGTGCACGCATGGATGACGTGCTGGAAGGAATTGCCAGATGTGCCTCAGACAGGAGTATGTGGCAACCCCACTTATGCAGATGGCTCTCTGCTGAAACAGGGTGACTTTGATGCTTTTTGTGGGTGAAGAAATGCTTATCAGAGAGGTTCAGAAAGAGATCTTCATCATCTGGGGTGTTTTGTGAGGTTATAGGCATCCACCAGGGAAAGCTTGCATTTTCTCATTTGGGGTTTAATAAGGAAACATATTTGTGTATCAAGAAAAAGTGAAGGCTTTTTTATTTTTGCTCATAAGGAAGAAAATATCTAACTCAATCATTAAAGCCCATTCAAGCTAAGACACTACTCCATTTATCTGCTCTAGAGCTTTCTTCATCCACCTCTGTAGCCTCTCAGTGTCTTCCAAGATGAAAGAAGAGTGCCTAATCTGCTTCATGGTGTCTCTTGCTCTTTTTCTTCCCTTGCTGCAGGAACAGGTCTTGGCTGAAATATCAATAGACAGTTGTCTGTCACACACCTCTGTTCTCATGCTCCATGTACTTGAATTTTCATACGTCCAAATTCTGAAAGAGAAGAAGTCTTACAACATGTTCTAAAGGTGGCCAGTTTCTGCTTAACTTTAACCTCCTGCAGTAAACTACTTCCACAGCAGGATCTCTTGACCACGAAGGCTATTTCTTCCACTGCTTTGGGTTTTGGTAGCTGTATTGACCTGGAATAGTGCAGTTGTCTTAATGGTTCTTGGACAATTTAAAATAAAAGCAAAATAGCAACTGTAAAAGCTGATAGCAAATAATATAGCAAATAGCTAATAGCAAAAGCAATAGTGAATGAAAGGATCAGGTCACAGGAAAGAAGCCCTTATGATGGCTTATATTATTACAGGAAAGAGCTGCTGTAGTCTTCAGGACCTAGAAGCACTCCATTGCTGATGTGTTAACCCCCAGATTTGAAGTCTGGTGGCTCTCATTCAAAGAAAAAAATCATGATATGGACATACATGAGATCTAATAGGGGTTCTCTGACGTCGTATTCCAATACTCATTCTTTTTCTGTCTGTCTAAAGATTCTTCTCCGATGCGAGCGTGGAGAGGGGCCTGAGGGGGTGCCTGCTGTATGCAAACACACTGTAAAAATGGCAGCAGTTTGGGTGCGGGGTGTGAGGGGGGATTGAACATGTGCATGGCATTAAGCCCCAGATCACTTTTATAATTTAAAGCGATGAGATCAGCAGGGCTCTTTGGAGGTATAACTCCATCAGACAGCACCACAGATGCTCTGCCCTCCCTTAAAGACAGAAGGCAACCCAGGGTGAGTGGGATCAGGGGGCTTAAGGAAGAAGCTTCCCCTGAAATAGTCCCAAGAATGGAAGTGCTACTGGGTACTAGGGCCTTTCCTCAGCAGAAGGAAAAGATACATTTTTAAATGCATGGGGAGCCCTTTGGTATTTCTCCCTCTCCAGATGACCAGACAGCTGGAGGGAATCACAAGTCAGCTTAGATCCAACTGTGAAACCCTTCATATAGATCTCCACTACAGGAATCCTCTGAAACTTCAAGTCTGGAGAGTCCACTTTGGCTAATCTAAGAATAGAAATGAGCCAGGACTGAGCAGCAGAACAGTGAAAGAGGCTTTGTAGATCTCAGAAAAGAACAGAGAAGATAAAGGGTGTTTCACACAAGCATTCAGCTCTGGAGATGTTTGCTCCAGACTCTGACTCTCCGTTACTTAATGCAAATGTTGCAGAAGTTTGGAATGGCACTGCAAGTGCAATGTGCGGATGCAGTAACATTTTCCAATGGGGCATATTAAAAATGGAAAGAAATTAGAAACTCATATGTGACTTGTAACTTCAAACATTTCGACAGGATAAATATATGCAGAGTGCTTAACAATGCTGCGCAATGTTTTTTTGAAATATATACTCCCTAATGTACTTGTAAGCAGGGGGAGTTCAAACAGCAATCAGCCAAAACTGACTAGGTACACCCCATCAGAATAGATTTTCCTTATAGTTGCCCTCAAAGCAGCATCATTTCTCATACTACTTGAAGTTGATTTAAGTGTTGGGTCTGTGCCAATTATTTGTTAAGCCTTCTGTCTTTATTTTATAGCTTATATGATACAACTGACCAACTCAGGGAAACATCTGTTGCACGCAAAGGCAAAAAGTACTAGGATCCTACCAATGTTTAGATGGCCACTTTGTCCCTTTTCTGCCATCATTACCTCTGAGGGTGGCCTCAAATGCAGATTATGCTATTCTGAAATGTTGTTTTGATCATTTTGTAGAGGTGGGAATTTATTGCTTATTTAATTTAAGTTGATCTTTGTTAGCTAAGTGCACAATTAAAACTACAGTATTTGATGTAGATCTGGGTGGCTTATAGCACCAGTCTCTCACTTCTAAGCACAGAGTTAAAGTTCAGCCAGAGGTCTTGCATAATATGAGTTTTCAGGGATTTTAGTGTAGTCCCCACAGGAGTGTTATCTGCAACACAAACAACTATACATCATTTGGCAATTCAGGACAAAATTTGATTAGGAAACACCCTATTCTAGCTAATTTTAACATATCGAAAAGTGTTCTCCCTTTGCACAGCAGTTATTTCTGGCAAGACCTGAAATTGTTAATGAAGAAGAGGAGATTTGCCATACTATCTAGCCTTCAAAGCGTATCAAATTTGGCACTTCTCTTAACAAATCCATAGCATGATATTTCACCTAAAAGATTATATTGAAAGGTGACTGACCCAGTGCCATGGAGATCTGAATCTCTCACTCAGAAACAATTCTTTGCCTTTCATTATGTTTTATAGGTTTTATTTAACCCAACACTGCCTAGTGCCTTCAGTGCCATATTCTCTGAACACCTTGTAGCGAATGACAGCATTTTATAGAACAGGGTCCCTTCCTCAGCAAAACTGTTGCACATTTTAACAGTGGGACTCATTTTGCCTAAGTCTATCAGTGTCAAAATAAGTGTCTAGTCTAAGCAAGCTCCTCCTACAGTAAATGGAACGGCCAAACTCGAGTGAGGGAGTCCCATACCAAGTTCCTCCAAGAAGTCTCTCTTCAAGGTTGTCTCTTCACTGAGACATTATGAGGGTTATAACCTAAAATGCTGGAAAGGAAAGGATGTCCTCATGGTTCAGATTAATCAAGCTTTATCACCATCTAAGTCCATCATAAGATGCAGTTCTTCCATGAGTCAGTAAGTCAATAATTTGATTTCAGCTGGACTATCCAGAGTCTAAAATGCATAACTTCTCTAACTTTTCTTGCTGTACCTCTTTCTTGACTTTGAACCCTAATGACTGTTAATTCCACACAGAGACAATATTATGCTGACACCTGTAGAAGGCAAGCACTGAAATTTCTTCAATATGTGTCAACACTGGCATCTGAAAAAAGAAAAATCCAATTTGAAAACAGTTGAAAATTTCATGATGCCAAAGAAGACATTGCTAGGAGAACATGTTTTTCAAAGATACACATTCAAATCAATGAAATCTCTTAAACTATAAAAATTCAGACAGAATTTTCCTTTTCAAGGACTTACATGAGGAAAAATAAAAGTCTGTGGAGCATTACACCGTGGTGTAATGAACTTCCCCCAGTTTCTGTTGCAGAGGAACTTCCTGCTGAGCAAAGTTCAAGAAACTAATTTAAGCAGCTTTCAACTTCAGTTCTGTAAGCAAAGGTGGGATGAAGATACTGCTTGGGCAAGTCCAGTTGTAAGGGGACAGACAAATAGCTTTCAATCACATTCAGTTCCTGCACCTCTTCTCACCTCTTTGGATAAGTATGAGCTATATGCCACCTTTCTAATGATATCCTGAAGTGTTTTAAATTGGATGTCAAAACCTTGGGACCCATGAAGTCCTGCAGAACTGCAGTGTCTCTTCCCCGAGCACCTGCTGCTGTAAAAATGGCAGCCAAAGCCTTCATCCTTCAACAAAACATTCCCATGTTTTTTTCCATGTTGTTCTATCTCTTTTCCTCCATCTGGTCAGTCTAAGTCCTTCACCTTTTACCTTCCAAGTCCTCCTAAATATCAGTCTTCTGCTTTATGGCAGTTTGTAGCATACATTGAATCATCAGCTTTGTTGTCAGCTATTTATATGGTATCTTTTATTTTGATGTGGAACCTTATCCCACAGCTTCTTGTTTTAAATAGCCTATCATTCATTAGATTAGATGAGACTTAAATTTCATTTAGTTTTCTCATTAGAAGTAGTTAATCTTTTTCTGTTTACTGTTACCTGATCTCTGCAACAATGCAAATGACTTTTTGTTTCCCCAAGATTTGGATCTCAGTGTCTTCTTTTCTGCCTCCTCTAATTCTGTCTGCATATATTCTCTTATCGAACATACACACCTATTTAGATGAACTGCCTAAGATGTTCATGTGATGGCATGTTATGCCTACCTACATGCCGTTCTCAACATCTACCTGTGCCCGTCAATGGACAGAGGCTCCACAGCTGTCAGTCCCCCTAAAAGAGCAGATCAGTTTCAAAGGAATTCAAGAGATGGTTGGATGCCTCAGAGATACAAAGTGCCTTAAACCATCGTAAATGTAGGTACCTAAACAGAGGAAGAAGATCTTATTTAGTACCTCCACCAAGAGACATGTAAACAGAAATCAGCCTGCGGCGGCCATGCGTTGCCTGATCCGTCAGCACTGGACCTGCCACTTCACTAGGAAAACAGGCAGATATGGGAAGGCTATTGAATGGTAGAGGACAACAGTGAGTTGAGAATGCTGGAAAAGATATTAAGGGGCATAGGGCAAAACTGTGGGAAATCAAGTTTGTTTATCTCTACTCTCATGGAACAAAGTGTTTACTGTAATTGTCTCTTCTGAAGAGCTGTTACTTGCTGCTTTGTGCTACCCTGACTGTCTCCTTAGTGTTATATGATATTCTTCTCACATCTCATCTTCTCTGTCTGACTGCTATTTAGTTTCCCACTTATTTAGTCATATAAAGTAATCTGTGCTAAAAACAGACATGGCTGAAGTTTTGTTTCCTTTTTTATATAAAAGAGAGGGGGAAAAAATCCAAGCTTGCAACAGAACCAGACCAGTTCACCAAAGCTGCCCACCCATTCCCAGCCAGCCTGAGGACATTTTATTCAAACAAGCCCTTCCAATATTTCACAAAGCCAGTTCCTTGACTGATGAGGTTTTACTAAACCACTAAAGAAAAACCACCTCCCTTCCACTGGTTTACTCATCTCTACCAGTATAAAATTAAATTTTACACATTGAGAAAATTGAAGAGTTTTTTCTTTTTCCTGCAACAAACATACAGAAGGCACATAACTGGCTGTGGACACTGAGTCTTATACAGCATTATAATGTAAAACTTCATTACATTCAGGTAACTGACCAGTACAAGAAAGCACTCCGAGGTAATTTCTGATTTGGGCTGGTGGTCGACGTAGTGAAACAAGCTTTGGGTCAGATTTGGGCCAGGTTTGTCTACCTTGTAACAGCAAAATCTACCATCTCAGAACTACACTGCTTCACCAGATTAATACATTAAGAAAACCTTTTTAGAAAAAAAGTTGTAATATAAGGAGAAGGAAACAGAGGCAGGAGCACAATTCAATGTTATTTCAAGAAAGATGAGACTGGATATTGATAATAATTTGCAAAGGATACAGCAAAAACTTCATAGCAGAAACATCCACTTGAAACAGAGACTGGAAGTCAGCCAAACCCCCTAAACTGCCGACGACAAATCATGGTTGCTTAAGACATCCCCCAAATCATAGTAGAAACTAAACAGGGGAGTGAGCAGAGCAGATGTTTGGAGGTCATTAACAGGAGCTCAGTTTTCCTTGCCTGGTGGCTACCTCTACAGATATCTGATTCCCAGAAATTTCCTTGACCTCCAAACATCTGCTCTCTTCTGTTTTCTTTACATCCGTACTGCAGAGAGCCTCATGCAGTCATAACCTTTTCAGTCCTTTCTTATAAAATATTTTTATCTCGCTCCCCTAAATCATGAAGGAAAGTATTTAACAGGTCTGGACCTATCATCATTTATGGTAGGACCTTCATGTTCATTGCGGTTGATGCTAAGCTGTATTACTTGTCTTTATTTGCAGCACGCTGTGAGTGTGCACATCAATGGTACAAATAAGCTAATGTAGAGTAGTTCCTATGTAGTTCTTTTGATTTGAACACTTAGACACTTTCCTTATGGTCTATATTTTGCCATTTTACTGCATTTCTTTATCTGCTGCCCTTTGTCAAGTCCTCAGTCTCCATGAGAACTAGACATGCCCGAGACAGCTTTATTACTTTGCAAAACATGGGGGCCAAACACATATTTCCAAGTATGATTGCTACTGCTTTTCCTTCCTCTAATGGTCAAGCATATCTAGTGAAAGTTGTTGTGTACAATGAGCTCTGGTATTGCTCAGGAGTCCATTATCTACAGCCATTTAAAATGTTTTCCCGTGGGACAATAATAGCCAGAGTCATTCTTCCTTTTTGGATGAGTAGTACCATATTTGCTCTTTTTTCTTCTCAAAATTTCCCATACCTCCCAATTTTCCTGGAAATCAAAAATAGATTACATGTGCTGCAATAAGCTTCCTTGCTAATCCCCTCACATCCCTCAACACTCATGTCTAGCAGATAGCAAGTTCCTTGTGTGATCACATATTCTAAGCATCTCCCGCTTACTAATAACTTTCTAGACTATTTTCTCTGTATTATCTAGTTTACTAAGGGTTTTTTTTAAAAAAATCTTTTTTACTGAAGTGTTTTGTTAATCTGTTTCTCAGAAAGCTCTGAGGATACCACCAGCCATTTTGGAGTCATTGTTCTCTGTTCCTCTGCTCACACACTTGCCAGAATAAGGTGGGTTTTGGATTAAGGAACTGATTTTTCAGCACAGCAATCAATACACTTGCAGTTAGAGAGGGACCAAGTCCCTTTTTCATTATTTGGATCCATGGGACAACCTCGGCAGTTTAGGATTTAGAAGTGAAGAGGACCTTGGAGTTAAAAACGGCAGTCCTTACATAGGAGCCTAACTCAGAGACTGTTGCGAGAGCTCAGCAGTCAGCATCCACCCCCAGCCATCAGGCTATTTTGTGGTTTCTTCCCTCCTCTCTCACTCTGTTGATGTCTCCGGGGGTTCTCTCTATGGCCACATTTTCCTTTACTCGCTATTCCTGAATATTGTAAAATGATCACATGCCTTTTTTTTACTGTCTCAGTGCTGAAATTGCATCAACTCTGCCCTACTGCCCTTTGCATCTCAGTTCCTGCCCTCGTTTTTGCTCGCTTCTCTGGATGACCATGTTCAGGGTCAGCTCAGCTGGGCTGACACTGAGGAGGAAAGCTCCTCCTGAAGGACCTATTTGGGGTTTAGGGAGTCAAGCACTCCACTCTGATCCTCCTGAGGGCCTCCCCAACGGTGGCCACTCTTACAGGGGCGGACACATGCAAACATCCTCCTGGAGGAGAAACAATAGGCTGAAGCCAAATCCAAACTGGTTTGAACTTTTTGGATGCCCTGTACCTGGACGAACCAGGTGCTATTAGTGTCAGACCCTGCCCCTTCCTGCTTGCTAGGGAAGTAATCCCTTCCTCCAGGTGGGACCAAAGACCCCACTCCCTTCGGGGTCCAGCCGTTCCCTGCTGGATTACTGTGGTTTATGTGTCTTGAGCTAAACCTATAGGTGATACACAGGCTCCAGCTGGTACAAAAAGGAGGCATCTGCCATCTCTATGGCTCAGGCCACCATATGCACATCATTCTATATTCAAATCCTTCTGGTGGCTTCCCATCAGCTTCCAGAGGCAGTCTGAGGATGCAATCCTAATTTGTGAAAAAAATAATGGCTTAGGTCCTAGCTACATCAAAGACCAGGTTTTGATCTGTAAATGACTGTGAGAGCTGCGCTCCTCTGGGACAATGGACTTTCAGACTTGCTGACAAAAGTGTAACAGTATCCAGTAACAAGGAGACAGAGTTCGACAAAGTCAACCTAATCTGAATAAGAAGCAATTTCCTAGCTCTGAAGGTAATTAAACATGGGAGCACTTCACCACAGAAGACTGCAGACTTCGGTAAGACTTCGGTAAACACTGGAAACTAAAATTAGAATTTGGAGCCCTCCATCTATGCCCAAACTCACACCAAAGCCCACACTTCAATCAATGTTGTACAGATACAGCAATTCCTGAAGACCCATTTGGGTAAGATTTCTGATGTTGGAAAACAAGGAAACATGTCCTGAAAAGTGAACAAATCTACAAAAACTGTAGCTCTTAATTTTTGTATCATTGTGGCTACAATGATATTTGTCTGGTTTAGCCACTGTCATTTTCTCCCCTTTCTGTCTCACTCTGGTCACTTCTTGCTGACATCTCTCTCCAAAACATCCCACATTTTGTCCTGTCATTCAGAGTATCCAAGACATGATCATCTTCTATCTACCTTACCTCCTGTCTTGCATATAAAAATACAATCTCAAGAATTGATCTAGCCTGTTATCAAGGTGGATGCATCTCCTCCTGCTTTGTTTCTAAGTTAATTCTGCTTTAAAAGCTGTGCAATGTAGGTCTTGTTCTGCTAATACAGACCATCAACTTCAGCCAGTCACTGCTTGGTCATATCCGATTGCTTTTCTTCACCTTCTCATTCACATATATGCGCCTCTCACTCTGCTTCAGTATGAGGAAAAGTCTGCCTTCAACTTCTCCACTATATATTCTCCTTCATATGCCTTCCATGGGACCCATCAACTTCAGTCCTTTCTAAATTATGGTATTGTTTTTATTCCTGCCAGCACAAGCTCAAGCCAGAGCAACTAGTAATACTTCCCTCTGACGGTTCCATTCTGCGTTATTGATGTATATTGCTTTACTTCCCCATTCATATTGTAACTAACTCTTCATGCCAAGCACATGATCCTCTCTGGGTAAACAAATAGTCCCAGACTACACAAGGGAACTCAAAGCCCTCATTAAAAAAAATGAAATGGTAGTTTTCAAAAGAATGAACCCAGCTAATTAAGTCCTGCAAAATTCAATTTTCTGAGCAAAGTTCTCCAGCTCATTCATTTTTAAAATCATAGTACTTTACGTTATAAAATGTCTTAAGGCTTTGAATTTTCCCTTTGGCCACCATTAGGTCATATTTTAAATTCCTGGCACTCTTATTTAAGTCTTCAATAAGTTAAATTGTTATTAGGTATATTTTAAGTCTGTAATACTTTCCCTAAATATACAATGAACATAAATCAAATATTCATCATATAATCATGATTCAAATATATAATGTTCCAGACATGTTTAGGACAAATGTAGATAACTTTAATTAAGGGAGTTACGGGATTAGAAGTGAGATGTAAAGGGTGGCAAATCAACAACTTTTTTATCAGTTTTATCAGAACCTCACAGAAATCATCGTGTTTAAGTTACATCTCCTTGCTTTTGGCTTAGCGCTTTTTTCCCACACATCTTTGGTCTTTGTTACAGGGTACTTTTTTGCCTGTGCTAGAGTTATGATCATGTGTATGCACCGATGCCCATGTCATAGGTGGCCTCATTTGTCAAAAAGTGTTGGATTTAATCAGCATTATTGAATATGTTCTCAACAACATTAAGACTCAATGAACAATTTCAAAATAAGACTTGACTTCTTCAAGATTTCCTTGCAATATACTCTTAAGTTGAATAGCTTTCCACAGAATGAGGTAGAATACGGAAGGAAACCACTAATACACTTCTAGATGTCAAGGGAGATATTTTTCTTTCCTTCAACTGGAGCAAACATATGTCAAAGCCTCCAAAATCTTCAAAATTATGCAAAAGAGCTTTGCATAGAGTTTGGCAAAGAGAAAGCAGAAGAACTGCAAGAGAAAGTTGGAGCTGGCCTATTTGTCCTCATCTTTCCTTCTTCTTCAGGTGTCCTTCTGCAAAATATCACTATGACCCCTCTACCAGTGAAGTGTCCTTACATCTAGTAAAATAGATGATAATGCCCTGGCATGCAATATGATGTCCTGAAAAGTTCACAGTGGAACTGGATTTGTGCCATAAGTATGACTGTTATTTCACTGTCAGCCCCAAAGAAAAAACAAGTTCAAAGTAAAGAACAGAAACAAGTATCTCAATAATTTTAGTCTGGCTCCTTTGCTCATTGCTTAGCATGGGGAATCATTTTTATCAGTGATTTGGTGATCAACATGTGCTGACATGCACAAGAGCCAAATAAATTGGAACTATCTGTACACATTTTTCATATGGTAGCTCCTTTTTGGGTAAAAAATTCAACTGGTGTTCTTGGCACCATTCCTTGTGTTGCCATATATCATCCATCAAATACATACGAGGTTTTCTGTTCCTGGCATATTGCATGTTTCAAGAAGTTTGTTTTCATGACCAGCCTTGTTCAGCAACATTCTACTCAGAAAGGTCTATAAACCTCTAGCAGATGTTGCTGGATGGCTGCTCAATGACAGCAAATACCTGGACCACTCATCTCCGATGAGCCTGCTTTGGGCCCCCTGACACTGATCAGTCCCAGCAGTGGACCTCAATGGTGAAGAACTAACAGGGGACGGAGATGTTACACTGTAATGGAGCACCTTCTCCTACCTAAGGCACAGAACTTGTGCGTTCACTATCGCTCTGTTCATGCAGGAGTTTCCTAAGTGAAGGCAGACATATTTCAGTTGTCCTTCCTACACAAAGACAAGGGAAAGTTGCCCTGGTTTGTAACTACAACACATGGGAACACTGGGTCTCTAGGGATGCCAGGGATATGTGTTCCCTTTTGAATAGTACTTCTCTCCCTTCACCACAGCTGTATCCTGTATGATATCTATATGACTCAGTGCAAAGCCACTGCCATCATCACTGGAACAGCACATGGAGAAAAAAAGAAAAATAAATTAATCCTCTACTTTCCAGCAATTCAGATTTTTACCATGAAGGGGTTATTTCTGTTACTTTTTCTGTGTCTAACATAAGTATCACGACTACCACTACAAGTCAGCAAACACACCAGCAGCACTTGGAGCAAGGGAAAAAGGGTGGCTGTACTCCAAAGGACACATTTCCAGCAAACACACCCAGCTGAGAGCATTCGAAACCAGCTGGAAGGTCTGGTTAGTGTTCGGATCACCTCACAGCGTGTCACATGTGGCTTCTTCACTGCGTACAATAGTAGTGACACATCCGAAGTGCTCAGGAATTCAAGTAACATTTCTGCCATGCCACTTACTCCCTGAATTTGCATGGAGTTTCTTTGATCAGGTCAAGTATGGCAGGTAGAGGAGGTTTCCATCCACTTTATTTATTCTACAAAATTCTGGATTTTTTTTTTCCAGAATCCAGGAGGATGAATACTTCTCTCTTCAGATTTTCATTCCTGGTGCTGGGGAGCTGAGACTGCTCAGCTGTGCCTACAAGCATAGAGTAAAAGGACAGAGTAGATGGGAGCTCTTTGCATCAGTGGGAGCACTCAGGCTTCATGCAGATAGAGCAGGACCAAAGCAGACACAATATAACAAATATCTCTTCTCCACTCTGCTCCTGTTCCTGTTTCCACACATCCTTCACCCAGCCCCAGCCCTTTTAATCTCACGTCCTTGAGGATGCATGAGAGGATGCAATGATGTAGCATGAGTAGCGTGAACTTGGGGATAAGGAATGAAATGGGACCTCCATTGGCCCATGTGCACCTTCCTTTTCCACCAGCTCTGTAAGCCTGAATCTTGGTGTGTTTGCAGTGTTTGTGTGCTTAAAAGCTACATGACACTGGGAGGGCTGGAAAGCTGTCAGAGCACTATAGAGTATTTATTCTCTCTGGTCTCTGCGAGCAGCCTTCACCCATGCTTATTTATAGGGAAGATAAGAATGTTCTTTGCTTGGTTTCACCTGTCAAGGAACTTCAGGATCCTGGCTTGTATACACAGACCTACATTAAATCAGAATTTAGCCTGCTATGTATTTAAATACATTCATATATACATACCCATATAAATCTATATTTACACTCCCAAGTATATATTCACTATACGTTGAATATGTGCTGAACATACAGTTAACAGACATTTATTTTGAATGTGTGATAAACAAAGTCAAATTACCCAATTTCTGCACTATAAAGGAGAAAAAAAATGGCAGACAGAACAGGCAACTTGGCTACACTCACCTAAGAAAAAACTTTAATACTCCCCCAGATTTTGAGGGCAGATGGAACCAGTCATGATCCTCCAGGCTGATTTCCTAGGAAATGTCAATATCATGCTCATAACTCCAGGTCAAACCATTGCGTATGAACACAGCGAAGCAGGAGGAGCATTCCTTGCATTGCTGGGAGGCAGGAGACAGGCTCATCTGAGGTGAGCAGTGGAGAAGAGGTAATAAAAGCCCACATGGTAGCTGTGTTACTCAGAAAACAAGCAAAACCACAAAAGCTGGCAGAGGTTTGCCCTGTACATGCTCCAAGCTCCAAATGACCAGCACAGGAGCAGCCAGCATCATCTTTCCCTAAAATGCTATGGGTATAGCTCCCCAGATAAGCTAGGTAGGAAAAAGCAAAAGTATGTAGGAATATGATGGGGACTTTGAGAAATTCAAGCTTAATGAGATAAAGACAGATCCAGTGAAGAAACTGAAAAGAAGCAAAACAACCCAAACCACAGTTTTGAAAAGGTAATGGTAGATAATCTATTTTTGTTCTGCTTGAGAAAAGTGATGATGCTATGGGCTAGATTAAAGCATGGAGGTTACAGTAGGCTTATCCTGGAGTCCCCAGTTATTGGAGTACCTAGACGTTGACTTTAACTGGCTTGTAATGGCCAGTAAAGTACTTAAGCTTTAGGGGACTCCTAGGCTGCAGGAGATGGTGGAAACCATGGGGAGCACGGGGGTAGCAGGCAAATGCAGAGCAGAGCAATTCTGGGCTTGACCACTCCTGTGCCAGCGGGATGTCAAGGAGATACCTTACACCAGGGCTGCGTGGCTGGAGGCCACACCATCACCCCGCCTCACAGCACCCCGGTGCAGAGTCTGGCCATGAGACGTGTCCAGGAGCCATGTCTGACACGTGCTTTTCTGCACGCTGGCATCTGTGCAGGGTGGTGCTGGTACCAGCCTGGGGTGAGTCAGTGACAACCTCCCCAGCAGGGAACCACCCCTCCATGTCCAAAAATTCCCTGTGATGCCATCAGGTTGGGCAGCACTCATGGTGAAGACAATAAAAACTTGGTATATTTGCTTCCTGGGTATATATGGGAGGTGGGTATTAACCCAATTTAGACGTAAGTGAAATTTGGTGGTCTGAGCTTACCTTCAACTATGTCCCAGGAATGGATGCCACATCTACTGGGCTTTCTTCTTGCCCCCTCTGCCAAACCACATGGCTCAGCTATCCTGAAACGGTGTTTTCAGTTCTTTTGGGGAGGAAGGATGAAAGGATGAATGAACTGTAACTCATATCTGGGTTAACACCTGTAAAAGCAACCTTCGATTACTTTCCTAAAGAGAAAAAACACTGTATCTTTGGCGCACCTAAGCAAGGGCATTTCCAGCAAAGCCAGCAACTACCATTTATGGCATGGATGCTTTTTTTCTGCTGACAAAATTCCAAGTTTCATCTCTAAGTATCAGCAGTTCACATCTAAATATTGCTTATGCAACGACCAAACATAGGGTAAGCTGAGGATAAATATTCCATGTTCAGGGAATAGGAGGAGTTTATGGGTTTTTTTAGTAATAGTTCATTAAGAGAAAGTGGAGTACAAGAAGAGTACATTATAGAGCAGACAGGGAATTGGAAGTGAGGTAAGTGAAAGGCACGTGATAATTTCAATTTACTGCCTCATTCTGTGGAGTACCACATGGATGTCATCAGCATGTATGGATGACTTAGGCCATGGATGTGCTAATGATGGCTTATGGCATCCCTGCCTGTTCGTCCTCTCTTGCCTATCACCTCTCCTTGCTTCCAGACTATGCTGACAAAACAGCTCTTGCAGCAACGCAATGACCCTGATCAGGCGAGGGGTCTGGATTTGCAAAATACCTTCTCTCCCTTAAAAAAAAAATTAAAAAAGGTTTTTCTTAAAGTCGTTTTCCTGACCAGTTTCACAGCCTTTCCCCACGAACAGCTGTCGTGGCAGAGCCGCAGGGGCATTGTACTGCAGCTCAAAGACCGGGAGAAGAGCAGGGGGATGGAGTGAGATGCAGAAATACCTCTGGCCATTATTGCCACAGGGACAGGACATTGCAGAGCCGCAGCCTTATGTTCTGCTTCTAGCTTGGCTCACACTCACGGCAGGACTCTGGGAAAGTTACTTGGCATCCGTGCACCTCAGTACCTCGATTTCTTACATTGTAAAATGGAGTCACCAACGGTTACCCAACCTGGTGAAGATCTGAGCTGCACATGAAGTGTTCTCTGTGAATGTGTGTAGTATATGCTATACCGCACACGCATGCTCTTACAAACATACGTGTGCATACAATTACTTTCCTATGAACATTTTTTGTGTCAGAAATAGGCTTACAGCCAGAAGCGAACAGGACTACTTCTCTGGGAATATTGTGCAGTTGCTAATTTCACTACCGGAACTGTGTTGCTGCACAATCTGGCCTCCTTCCACAGCTGCCTCTATTGAAAATAAAGGCGACTGATGAACCTATGGATAATGGTAAACATATGGAACGCAGGCAGTGCTATACATTAAAAGCCAGAACACATTAAAAGGTATTTTAGTTGTTGGCAGCATAAGATCAGTGTAGGAAACATCATCTAACAGAGAAATCTCATACCAATAAGTTTCATGCTCTGACAGCATTTGGCATTTTTCTTTCACTTAACAAAAAATAAAATAAAAAATGACTAATTCAAAGCGAGGGCCAAACCATTAACTTTCAAATTAGTTTGTCATAACTGCAAAAATACTGGATCTTTGGTTTTGTTTATGTTGGAAAGGGCTTTCATTTCAGACTAGGTCACTTGATTTTCTTTTGAGTGTACATGAGACCTTTGACTCCTCGGAGGACACAGGAGACGAATTGAGTAATGCGATGTCATTGCCTTGCAGAGTTCTCATAACACTAAATATATTAGTCACTCGCCTTGCCAGTACCAAGAGGGTAGAAAAGAAATCCAGCAAGATGATGGTATTATGCAGATGGACAACAATAATTGTTCCCTGTGATATATGCTACTTTCTCCCCTTTATTTCCATCATTTTTTGTGAAGCCTGTGAAGGCCATATTTCAGCTAGGTGATATTTCTCACCCAAACATTTGTCTTCTCCTTGCTGTTTACATTTACTATGCAAAATCAATGAAATTTTGTACTCGCTGACAATTTATCTTAATTACATCCATTAAGTTAAATAGCTTAAAAGCTTGACTTTTACTTTTTACCAGGACTGGAGATTGTTCAGTCTCAGGTAGATACAAGAGGCTAGATATTTGAGAAAAGCATGTTGTCAGTTGCTGCTGGATTTTTCTCTTAGTGAGTGGGGGAGGTATGAATGAAGGTATGGTTATACTTAGCAAATACCTGTTCACACAGTGACATGACCGTCCTTTTTTACAAGGAGCAGGGAAAGCTGCATGATTTCTGTTTCTCCTTATAAAGTATAAGTGTCAGATGCTTGCTCCAGTGAAATGCAATGTTGGATTTCATACAGGCTCCATGTTGTTCACACCAAATGCTTATCTGTTGGGTAATGACAGCATATTCTCATATGGGATGGCAATAAATATAAAGATGCATAATTTTC
Organism: Ciconia boyciana; assembly: GCF_034638445.1. NCBI lineage: Eukaryota > Metazoa > Chordata > Aves > Ciconiiformes > Ciconiidae > Ciconia > Ciconia boyciana. Next base: position 40,226,094 of record NC_132936.1, read on the forward strand.
CTCTCTTTAAGTTTTCATAGCTAGCATTCAGAAAAAGGAGTAATTTTCCATACTGACATTGGGATTACTTCAAGCAGGTTTTGTGAGTGACTTTTGCTCCTGCTTTTAATGCCACTGATTTTCTTGTGCAAGAGTTATTTTCGGTTTTATCACATGTAATACAAAATGAGTAATGGAGATTGTGGAAAGTGTGCTGGGATTCTTCTGCTAGTACAGAAAATATTTTTTAAAACTCAGAGATTTATCACAATGTGTAGACAGCATCTTAAAGTATAATTAGCCATTTGCTAATTCTAAGATCAATGCAATATATCAGGATTTTTTTTAGGGATGCTTGAGGGAAAGAAACCAGGCATGCAAACTCTTGTCCAGTGAATAAATTATGGTTATAAGATCCCAGTTTCTGACAGGCTTAAAAGTTAAATAAAAGGTTGGTCAACCCTTCTCAAAATCTCTAGCATATTAATCAGCTTGAAGCACTACTTGGGTTTTACCAAGTGACTAGTGGAAAAATACCTTCCAAAAAATCCTACCATTGAAAGCCTCATACCAACTCTCTCAGTACTTCAATGTCTGTGCTTAAGTGAGAAGTGACATGGTTTAACTCAGCTATGACTGTACTCAGAGCTATGTGTTGTTCAGAACAGCCAATTCTTAGAGACATAAACCAATGAGGGATTAACTCCTTCAGCTGGAGTTAGTGGCCTCCTCCACCCAAAACTAGAAAGCAAAACAAGCCTCCCCACCCTTATGGCCCTCCTATCTGAAGCTGAAGTCATGCAGACAACATCATGTGTTCATGGGAAAGATAATGCCCATAAGTAATTGGTCATGAAACAGATGGGATTAGATTAAAGCAGGAAGCGGGAAGTCCTGTATCCCCCAGGACCAACCAACTCCTCCTCCCTTTCCCCAAATCCTAAAATCTCATTCTTTTTTTAACAATAATTGTCTTCATTGTAGCCTACTTAGTCTACATAACCCTTGTATATTTTACACACTGTGATAAGTCTTTCCAAAATGAAACAGAGGGTTGACAGAAGGGCATTAACATAGGGCCCATAATTTTGTATAGTCTGTAAAGTGATGTTAATGTTTGTGCTGAACAGTTCCAGCTCTCTCAGACTCTCCCCATATGTCAAGTGGCCCCAGTATCAACCCTTAGTGTACACCACTAGTGAGTGGCCTCCAGCTGGACTCCGCCACTGTTCACCAGCCCCTTGAGCTAGTCAATTCAGACAGTTTTCAGTCCACCTCACTGTCCACTTAAACAGGCTGTACTTCATCCTCCCTGTCAGTGAGGATATTATGGAAGACAGAGTCAAAAGCCTTTTTACAATCAAGATAAATAACATTCACTGCTCTCTCCACGTCCATCAAATTAGTCAAATCATCATGGAAGGCTGTCAGATTGGTCAAGCGTGATTTGTCCATTGTTTATCTACACTGACTAATCCCAATAACCTTTTTGTCCTTAATATCTTTGGAAACATTTCCAGGATTATTTGCTCCATCCTTTCCCTAGGATACAGGTGAGGCTGACTGGCCTCACTCCCCAGATCCCCCTTTTTTTTTTACCTTTCTTGAAGGTAGCAGTGACATATACTTTATTCCATTCCTCAGAAACCTCTCCCATTTGCTATAATCTTTCAAAGATGATCAAGAGTGAGTGGCCTCACAATGACATTGGCCAGCTCCCTCAGCACTAACATGTGTATCCCATTGGGTACCATGGACTTGTGTATGTCCAATTTGTTCATTAATCTGATCTTCCTCTACTGAGGACAGTCCTCTTACTCATCTGAAAGTTTATCCCTTAAAAATGCCCTATGTGAGATCACAGAATATCAGCCCAGGCCTTCGACCAATAGTTTAAATTATGTTCTTCAATCCACATTCAAGGAAGAAACGTAAGAACATGTGGCTATATGATGCATAGCATGTGCTACAATTGACTGATTTTTATCCAGGAATATTGTTTCAAGACTTACATCATGCTATGAAAAGGCTAAAAAGAGATAGCAATGTCTACCTCTGCCTTGTACATGAAAATACTTGAGCAAGAGACTCTGCTTTGCTGCCCAGCATCTCCCTTTGTTCTTTTCAGCTTTCCATCTTGAGCTGAGGTGCTTTCCAAGGAAGTTTATGCTTGTGGTCCAGGCATAAATTGCAGAGCCAGCTGTGGAAAGTCAGCCTTGAGCCTTACCAATTCCTTTCTGCTGTCCTATTCTCAGACATAATTTGATGTTATTGCGAGGTGTGCTGTGCTCTGGGAGATTGCAGGGAACACTATTGGCTGGTTTCACCCTAGCCCAGAGGCTAATACCTCCTTGTGAATCTTCCCTGGCATGTGATCTTTTCAATTAACACTAGCATGGTACACATATCACATATCCATCCTCCAAGATTATTGTTAGGCTAACAAGGGATACATGCCACAAGCAGAGGAAATGCTTCAGGGACATTTGGCCCAGATCCAAGCAGTTATTTAGGCTTCTTAACTCCCACGGAAGTCAAACAGGAGGAGTTAGGAATATAGGTATCTCTAAACCTGGTGTCCCACTGCATCAAAGGGCCAGCTCTCAAAGGTCCCATAGTCTTGCTGCCCTTCCTTCTTGCCTGCTGCTAGATTCAGAAACAACCAGTATTAGTAGAGGAACTCGTTCCAGCCCATCGGCTTTGACCTACCTGTAGTGAGCCACATAGCTATGAACTGCAGATGAATCACTGAGATTGCTAAGTAATGAAATCACTGACTTTAGAGAGAGGCTCCAGATGGCTCAGAAAGCAAATGGCCCATTTCAGGTTGCCAGGAGCACATCATCCAGGTGCCCTGTTCCATATGTTGCTGGTTCCCAGTTGAATGCCAAGCCTGATGCTTCACTCCTGATTTTTAAATCCTCCTGCAGAACCAGCCAAAGCTATTAAAAGGGCTGTTTCATTCATATTTTCTACTTTATTAAATTGGCTGAGTGAGGAGTGATTCATCTTCCCTCACGCTCATCTCTCTGCAATTCATCTAGAAAAAAAGGTATAGTATGAATGAAGGAAAGTGCCTCCAAGGATGAGATGGTTTTGTTGGGCTGATGGGACTCCTGGCCCTGAGTTCTGTGCCGCCTGAGGGCAGGGCAGAGGAGCAGTTCAGCTCACAGGCCAGTGCAGCATTTGCCCCCCGGACTGTACTCCCTGCAGCATTTCCCAGACTCCCTTTCTGGAGTCATGTTTGTGGGCTGCACTAGAAGGTTTTCTAATTCCATATAGCAAAACAGCAGATGTGAGCGGTTGTACAACAGTCTGTGGACCACCTTCTTTGCTCAAGTATTACAAATGCTGACAATCTGAACCAATTCCAGTGGCAATTTAGAAAAATTAATGGTGACTTCTGTGTGCATTATTTAGGTCATTATCAGATGTATGCAGTTCTATCAATGGAGAAGAAAAAAGTGTCATTACGTTGAAAAATGCTGTAAAGGCTCCTCAGTTCAGCCATTTGAGTTTTGTTCATTTTGTTAGCTTGTAACTGTGTTTTATTGCATATTTCCATGGTGACAAGAAAGTGTTTTATCTTCTCATTCCCAAAGCAAAACCAGGAACTACATCCCCTAATGTGTTTTGTTTGGGTGATGGGATAGGGGTCACCAGCCAATTTTTGGTTGAGGAAGTCATGGGCCAGCTTTGTTGCACAACTATACATTTAAATTCAGAGTTATTCTACTGAGGTCTGTGGCATTTCACCACTGTAATAATGCAAAATTTGACCTCTTATGTCCTCTCCACAGGACATGGTGAAAGTGCTCCACTCCCCGGTCTTCAGCATAGGTCGCTTTTGAGCTGAGAGGAGGACACATGCATAAGTATCCTGTCGCTCAAGAGCTCTCCTCCATCTCTGACTCCTTCATGGCCAAGAAGGTGAGCACTACTAGGGGAAGCAACCTCCAAGGGGAATTACAGTTCGTATTGTGGAGGGATTTAAGCTCATGGCTAAAAGCAGTGCTACTAGACAAAAAGCCTGCCTTCCTTCCAAAGTACGAGGTGAAGAGGAGTGTCTGACTTACAGAAAATAAAAAAGGCTCAAATGGCCATGAGCAGCAAGACAAAAACCAGACAGCAGCTTTATACCCATGCGAGTTATTTTATTTTGGTCAAACATTTTTCTTACAAGAGGCAGCTGTAGAGATCAAGAGGAATTTTCCTTAGAAAGAAACAAATTTTCTCTGAGGAGTCCTGGCTCTCCCAAAGGTGAAAGCTATGGCCATAGACTTAGAAAGTCAAACAGGGGGACTGGGAAATACAGCGAGAGTTGGGTGAAGGCTCTCCCAAAAGCCTCCTATATGAATTTGGAGAGAATACCTATGCCCTGAATCAAGATTGGATGGAAAAATTAATTTTAACTGTGTGCATGCATCCCAGACACTTTAACAGGGCCTCAAAGCACAAGGATAATATTATCCTGCTGGGAGTTTCCTACCTAAATTAGGTCCTTCAAACTCCATCTCAGTTTTCTTCAGCCATGATATGAGTTTGAAGACCAGAATCCAAGGCCCCCTCTTTAAAGTGGCCAGTGGAGATGTATTCAAAGAATGAGCTGCTAGATAGAGTATTTCAAACTGATGTAAAAAATCCACCTTTGTCTTTGTCTTTTAAGGCAGAGGTTGGGTTTCAGTCTATTCCCACATTTAACTGTTTTTCATAGCCATTCTGGCCTGCCTCTGCACCCATTAGCACTACTCCAATGAATGTTTTTTCTGTTGTGCATTTATGATCATGGATTGAAACCTTCTTCCCATCAGTTGATGCATAAAGACATAATTAATGAGAGTTTGAGTATTAATACTGCTGAAAAAAATGAAGAATCATCTCATGAACAGTTGCAGAGTAGAATGTATTTCCTCTTTTCCCATATTCAAGAAGTAAAAGTAGAAGTAGAAGACAGAAAAAAACCATTTTCAGATAGGCCTGTCCATCTCACAAGTGAGCGTGTAGGAGGAAACACAGCTATGGAAGGGCCTGGGTTTTAAGAGGGTTGCATGAAAACCAGCAATGTTGGAAATTGATATAGGTGTAGAGATAATACACAGCTATGAATTAAAAGTAAAAGTGTCGAGACTTTTATCAAGTTAAGGTGAATTAAATATTCTTAGTTTTCCAAACTATCGGTCTGTTCCCTTCTGTAGGACATTTACTGGAAATAGATATCAGTTCTTTCTAAGAAATGCCCTGTCACAAACTGCTAAGGCAGACATCATCTAGAAAAAATTTTTTGGTGATTTTTGTCTTATCCTTGGATAGAGAATGAATGCTGTGGTTGTTTAAAAATAATCTCAAAATAAATAAGTTGTTGTATGGGAAAAGGTTCTCATGTCAATGCTTGTTTCCAGGCCAACACAAATCCACAGACATTGTTTTTATCATATAAACAAGATATCTTAGATCTAGGCTCAGAATTCTCCCTTTTTATACCCATTTATTGAAAACAAAGTACAATTAGGGCAACCAGTTACTTTTGTTTCAGAGAAATTTAACACAAGTGAACTAGTGTCTTGGAGTCAAATCAGTAAATCACTGCTATGGCCCCGATGCTTAATGTCTGAGGCTCATTCTGAATAATACAAAACATCAGCTGATATTGGAGGCTTGAGTCAAGAGACTGCAGTTTATGGCTAGCTTACCTGATTGATTTAGAGGAGGCCCATTTTGATACTCCAACTTTCTGGAAAGTTGGGCCTTTCCACATTGAAGATCTAATAATTTTTCAGAATGTTGATTTTTATTTGACTAGCATGACATGCTGTGGTGAAGTCTGAAAACTTTCACTGGAGTCTTCTACAAGGAAGAGGAATATATAAATGTTCTCTTTTGCCTCAGCATAACTATTTCAGCTGTACCAGATCCACTTGAGTTCCACCTTCTCTGGTGTCCTGGCAGCAAAAATGGCAACTTTTTTCTGCCATGTACTCTCCTTGGCAGTTCTTTTGCCTTCTTGAATGCTAGGACGGGGAGAGATGGAGTTTGTAGCACATTTGAATGTCACCAGATTCAGTCTATTTCAGAACAAGCATGGAGAAAGGGAAGCAGAGGGCTTTCAGAAGTAGGTCCACCAGGGAGTCTGCTACTAGCACCTCTTTGCTTCTGCATTTCTGAGCTGATACCAGAATGGGAGGAGAATGGCACTCAACATTAGACCTATGCCAATAAGAGCTTCATAAATCAATAAAATCTTTACCTAACAGGATGATAAAGCTTCACAGACAATTCATCCCTAGGAAAAAAAAGGTAGTATAGAATAATATCAAATAAGTGAGGGCCAGTTTCAAGCACAGGAAATAGTTTGTTGTTGCTTCCAGGTTGAATATGACAGAAGGTCATAAATAGTCCTGCTTCCGCAGCCTCAGTTGCCTATGCCACAGCCCTTTAAAGCTAAGCTGGCTGCTTGGGAGTATATATAAGAAGGTAAATACTGCTGGAAGAGAAGGTAAATTTTCTGACTCCCCATCCTTCACTTCCCTGGCAGCAGGCAGTACCATGAGCTAATTCTCCAGAGCTCTCCTCCTGCTTCTCTGTCCTAGGGCTAGTCCTTTTCCTTCCCACACCCACCCCACATCATTTCATTGACTCAAGTGTTCAGTTCTTGCCTGGACAATCCCCTATCCACAGGGCAATAACAATCCAGGCACATTCACACTGCTAGAAAACTTTGAGCTGTCTTTGCACCCAAGAGTTTCAATCTGTGTCCAGCTTTACAACAACTGAAATGTTCATGAGAAAAACAGAGTTCATTTATGACTTTTCTACAGTCTCCCAGTTGTAATAAGGTCATAGAATAGTTTAGTTTGGAAGAAATTTCTGGACATCATCTGGTCTGAGCCCCTGCTCAAAGCAGGAACAACTTTGAGGTTAGGTCCAATTCCAAAGTTGGATCAGGGTGCTTAAAGTCAGATCACTGAGTTTTGAGTATGCTCAAGAGGATATTGGGCAACCTTTTGCACTGTTTTACCACCCTCCGTGTGAGCAAATTCTCTTAATATCTAATGGGAATTTGCCATATTGCAACTTGTGCCCGTTGCCTCTCAGCCTTTTGATGTGTACTGCTGAGGCGAGTCTGGCTCTGCCTTCCCTCTGTCCTCCAGTAGGGAGTTGCAGACCACCTTCATCTTCTCTTCTTAAGGCTGAACACACCTAGGTCTGTCAGCTTCTCCTCATAACATTCTTAGTAACATCACCCTTGATAAATCATTCCCTGCCTGTCTAAAGCTTTGTTATATTTTGGAGAACAATAGTCAGAAGAGCAATGGGGGGAAAAGGTTTCCTTTCTTCTTTTTGGCACTTCATTGATTTTTAAAAATACATAATTTTCATTGGTTTAGGCAGGAGAAGGAAATCAGAGTTTTAAGTTATTCTTCAAGCCAGTTTTTCTTACATAGATGTGTTTTATACTATCCTTTCCTGTGGCCGTTATATGTCTTGTTGCAAAGCAAGCTGGTGAGCCAACCTTGCGTTAACACTTGTTTCTGGAATCCCTGGAGCATGGAGCAGAAAATGTACAATACAAATCCCAGCAAACTCTGCAAGCACAAATTTCACAGGTGCATGTTTCACCTTAGGAAAGGGAGGCAGGGCTTTTGCAAAGGGTAGCATAAATCTTTCGATGTTGACTGAAAAAATAAAAAAGAATAAAAATAAAAAGAATAAGCTATCAACAGAAATCTTAAGGACTTTAGCTGACATCGAGATCTATAAGAAAAGTTGAAATTATTCCTAATACACGGTGTATTTTACTGGAAGATACGTTTCAAGATTAAGAAACATCAACATCCCTCCCTCCCCCATTTCTACAGAGCCTGGGCTGCAAGAATGAAAGGGTGCAAATCTGAGAGACGTAATGGGTATTTGACTCCAGAAGTAGAGCTGTAACCACTCAGCAGCCAAGCTGGGAGCAGAGGAGGTAGCTGTGGCAGGCTGGACCAGAAGGAGGCAGCAGCCAGGTGGCAATAAGTGGGCAAATTATTTCATGGTGCAGCTGCTCTGGATGGAGCAAAATGGCTTCTGACAAAGAAACCTTCTCAAGTTTCCCTTTTCCTTCCTGAGAGTAAGGAATGGAGAAAAAGCCAGAACTGTCAGAGTCTGAGCCAGCAGGGAAGGAGCCCTGCGTGGGAAGTAACACTGGCGGCAGCCCCAGGGCCACCAGTGGGACTGGTGACGGAAGATTATTTCTGCTGCATGGATGGGGCAGTGTTTGCCTCTGCTGCAAAGGGGGCGATAAATTGAGAAAAGGAGTACTGTACATGGGAACATACACCATATATACACATACACAGTGTACATGTGGGGTTTTTTTATGTTCCATCACGTTAGAGCCAAATGTTGCTGCAGCATCTAGTGTGCCCAGTACTGGGACCTGCAGCTGCTTTTCACGCACAGCTTCTGCTGGTGAAGACTGGATCATGTTCAGAAGCAATGCACGGTGTGCTGTGCATTACATCAGCTTTGGTCACACTCAAGCACAGTGTTAAGATCACTTGCATCACATCTACTAATGTGCAAGCCAGGAGTAACCTGGCTCAACGTGTGCTCCAGGCACTCTGAGAGACCTCCTCCCAGAGGATACTTTACGTTTACACATGGGGCGCACTTCTTTGGGTTTGATATCACTGATTTATACCAGTTTAGCCTCAGTCCCTTTGTTACTCTCTTTGCAAGTATGTAAGAAAGTCTAGCATGTTGTAAGAAGACCAGAATCTCTCACAGTGTAAATTATGGATGGGTGCAGCTGCCACTGTCTTCACCTCGGTTTTGAGCATAGCTTCTTCAGTTAGCTATTGGAAACAACGTTTTTCCTAAGCTGGTCTGGTGAGCCTCACACCCTATCCCCTCTGCCCTTGCAGATGCTGCTAAAGTTTCCAGGCTCAGAAAATTTTGGGAAGTGTGTCTGTCCGGGAGGAATTCTTGGGTCTCCTTGGGGCTGCTTTTCAAAGGCTTTTGCCACAGCCGGAAGGAAAACCTTATATATGAAAACAAAGCTCGGGTGTCCCAATTTCTTTTATTTTGAACATCAGAATGAATTAAGCGTCGCACTCTGTAGGTGTCCACGAGTTCACAGAAATATTTCTTTCCCATAAAAATGTAGTGGAATTAAAAAGCAAAATAAACCCACCCCAGAAACCTGTCCTTCACCCTCTACCAGTTGCAAGCTTTAAAAACTGCGAAACAGAGCGGGGCCTTTTCAGGGTTCACACTGAGAAGTTGTTGAAAAGTGTAACCAAGCGTGACTAATGACCGCATGGCGTGGGGTATTTGCATGGGTTCTGTTTGCAAGCATCAAGCATGTGAAACCAGATCATTTGAGGAGGAACATAAGCAGCGCATGCAGGAACGCAGACAGAAATTAAAAGGCTTGCGTGGCGGAGGACAATCACAGCAACGCAACCAGTGCCTCCTGATACACGGTGGCTGCTCAGTGGCATCCAGTGAGAGGGAGGGTGCATTGTTTACCTGCAGGGATTGATGTTCGTTAATTAGAAACCAAGGAGTAGTAGGAAGCAGATAATTAATACCAGGGTATTAATGCTATCTGTAAATTAGAAAATGCGTATTGGGCAGTGACCTGCATCATGAGAGTTAGTTATTCCACTGGAAGATAATGTAGCTCATAAAAAATTACTCGGTATGAATTGCTCAGTGCTCCAATCTTCCCTCTACTGTCAGCACTATGCACCATAAAATACAAATTGCAGAGACTAGGCAGGCTTTCGCGCACTGAGCAGCTGTGTGACACCTCACGTCTGGTTGGAGTCAGTGAGAAGAGAGATGCTCAGCTATGGCTGTGGACTGAACTCAGTTGCAGGGGCATCTTTAGAAAGCTACTAGGAGGAAACTGAGGTTCTTGCTCCTGTCTATGGTATGTATGTGTATGGCCTTCATCAACCCCACATCTATGTGACTCTCGGGCTCTGACACATTCAGCTTTCTGTGCTTCCCCAAGGAGGGGAGACAGATGGATTCCAGGGCTGCCTGTCACTGGGGGTAAGAGCCAGAGGTACCAAATCCAGCAGGGAGAGGAGGGAACTAGGAGTGGCTCACTGGGGAGGCCTGCCTCTCTCCGGCAACGGCAGAGGTGCTGGGATGAATGGTTTGTAGACAATTCCTCCCCAAAGTGTTTGCTCACGGCCTTGCAAGGAAGCTGAGCTCAGCTCTCCCTGGTGCACCAGGAGCCCCGCACCTGGAGCCCCGCACCTCCTTCCTTGCCCTGTGCAGTGCTGCCTTCAGAAAGAGCTATCTGGGGAAGGTTTCAAGAGCAACTGGAGGCTCTCCAGAAGTGCCGGTAGTCTCGCAGTTGGGTCAGACTTGCAGTCACATGAAACCCCTCGGCCGAGAAGGGCTCAGCCTCCCCCCAAGCCTATGTAGGGGTGTGGCAGGGCTCCACTTGGGAAGAGGATGAATGCTCTTTCCCTCCCCATCCTTCTTAGAGGGAAAGGGATGCAGTTTCCCACCCTAGGGATGCTGGATGTCTAGCATCAGCGTACTTCTGCCGTCAGCCCTGAAGCAGGGAGAGGAGAAGCCTGCACAGTGAGAAGAGGAGGGATGGCATTTTGCATGGTGGGAGCTGGTGTGGGTGCATGGCCACCCACAGCACTGGCTGGCCCTGCCCTCCCTGGTAGGGGTGCAGCCCACGGGGCGCAAGCGGGCCTCCATCCCTCCCTCCTCCTGCTGCCGTCCGGCACTGTGTGGCCAGCAGCACTCCAGGCAGGACAGGTCGCTCCCCATTCCCTCTACTTGTCAACAGCAGTATCCAGCTAAAGAAGCGGAAGGCTTTTTTTCCCGTAACGACATTAGGCAAGAAGGGTCAGAAGTCTGGGATTATGAAAGTAAAAGATTTCCAGTTAAACCCTCTTTTTTTTCAATATTTTGCCTGTTATCAGCAAGAGATATAGGCCAAAGGCTCTACGTATTCATACGGAATTATCAGTGGTGAATGCAAATCTGGCTGCCTCAAAGGCGTTATTTTACTGGACTGGAGCATGCACTCACCAGCATCTCCAAGTGTCTCTTAGAGTTTCCTCCGCTGCCATTTACCCTCCTGTCCTATTCAAAATTTCTAAGTGTGGTAACCTTACAGGAAGGGGAGGGCAGGCCCGGGTCCATTTTTAGGCTGAACGTGATACCTCTGAATCTATTACAGCGACCGCAGTAAAGCAAAATGCAGCACTGGCTCTTCCCAGAATCTGAAATCCAGTTCCTGCTGCCTTCCCACATTGCCAACTGGGAGAAAGCAATGCCCATGCTGGGGGGATGAGGGGAAAGGACATACGCATTTCCTGTCAAAGCCCTCCAGTCCAAAGACCCCAGGGTATCACCACCGATATTAAACACCCGGATCTAGAACTGGGTGATTGAGGTGCCCTTAGTATGCCCATGGTCCCAACCCAGGATATGTGGAATAATCTATGTAATTATATTCCCCTTAGTGCTTCAGAGAAGTCCCAGTGACTGTAATACATGCTAACTTAATCTTAGCCACAGAAAAATGTGTTTCTAATTTACAAATTCGGCAATTTTTCAATAAAAGTTGTTGCACTTTGTCTGATCTATTCTCAAAATACGGAAGTGCTTGAAGCATGACCACCTGCAATAACAGATTACTGTTCCCTAAAATATTGCCATACACCTACAATGTGGAGGCGTAAAGCTTCTCTAAAAAAGATCTTTGTTATTTTTTCTAAAAGAAAGAAACGATCCCAAAGTAAAGCTGGTTTTCAGCAGCCTCTCTGCTCCCCAATGCAACTGGCATCAAAGTCTAATGAAAACCTGTTTGCGGACACTGGAGCCGATCCAAGGTACACTATTGGCATATTCTAGACCCCTTGGGACATGACTCATATAAAAAACACAAGGCTGTCATCAGATGGCTGGTGGCTCAAATAAATCAAATTTACTTTGAAAATTGAGGCATACCAAAATTTTATTAGGTGAAACTTTGGCATTTCTTATAGCCAACTTGCACATATATATTTTTATTACTTACAGCAGTTTAAAAGTATGCTACCAATCATATGCAAAACAAGACGTGATTGCAAACGTACATTTTTTACTGGGTGGCAGGAGGAACTGTCTTGTTTTCTTTTAAAAGCCCTGAATAGTGCTGCATGTTTGTTAAAGGTGGCACAGCAGAAAGGGCCTCTCTGTTTATTTTCCTGCAAGTGGCTGGGCGCACATCCTCCATTTGTGGTCTCAAGCCCTGACTTCAAAGAGCAGCTTCTCTTACAGAATAATTGCTCACTAAAGCTATCAACTGCAACACAAAAATGACATATAATGTTTGCAACATACGTTTACAAGAAACAGACATAAATGCCGCTGAAGTCCCTCGATTGGTCCAGGAGGAACCTGGTCTTCGGGCTTGAAGGGGCTGTTCCTGCAGCAGCCCACATGCAGAGGCAGAGCCCAGCATTGCCACAGCCAGTGTAGCAGCTGCTCCTGGCTCAGGTGTATGGGGCTGTATAGGGTGCCTCTTCTTGTGCCCGCACCCACAGAGGCTCACCGCTTGCTTCAATGGAAAAAAAGATGCTATCAAACGTGGCAAAACAAAGGTCTGGTTCCTCTAATCCTCCAGCACATGAATTAAAATCAAGGCAAAGGCCATATTTTGGAGGAGAGTGCATGCTTTTGGGCCTCATGATAGGAGCCAAATCCATGAATTAAAATAAAATACATTAATTTTAAAAAAATCTCTCAGTAGACAAGAGAGTCAAATGCCCACTGATATTTCTAACCTTCATTTATCCAAGTGCGCGGCAAGATAGCCTCTGCTTTAAACTAATAATAAAAGGAGTACGAAGCTGCGGATTTGGTCTAGTTTTTCCTCAAACTACAACGAAAGTCGATGGGAATATATTCAGATAGAGTCCGAGAAGCATGCTGGCTCTGCTCCAAAATAACTTAATTCACTGTGCAAACACAAAGAAAGGGAAAATAATGGCACTGTAGATAAAAACCACAGGATTGCTGTATCTGACAGTGCGCTGTTTTGGGACAGAGAGATTCTTGGCCAAATGCTGACACCCATCACAGAAAAACGAGCCACTGAGGTTCCCAGTGGCTGGTTCCCGGGGAGTGCTGTAGTCTGGTGCTCTGTCCTGCTGGGGGATTGGAACTTCTTGCTTAGAGGAGCTCACCCACTGAGGCAGGTGCTTCTCAACATGGTGACCTTCTTCCTGGAAAAGCACAAAGTATAAATCAAAACAGAATTTGGCCCCAAATATGAAACCCCATGTTCCTTAATAAATTTAATATTAGGTCGTAAAGAGGTGCATTTGTAAGGAAGTGGGAAAGCACAGCCTTGGCGGTGTGGGCTGAACCCTTCCAGGAGTGCTAGGCAGAGGGTGCGATTCTTACAGACCTTCAGGGTTGTTGTAACTCTCTTTCCTTGAAGTAAAAGCCATGAAAGTCCCTTTTATTTCCATGGGAAGAGCAAGAGCAAGGCCAAGAGCAAGGCCAAGAGCTGCTGCCTCCAGAGTCTGCCATGGTGGACTGACTGACCAGCTCTTCTAGAAATCAGGAAACTTGTCCGTTTTCCATTTTGGCACCCAAAGAAACATTGTCTGAAGCTGACAAAAGTTATCTTTGTTACACAGCATTTCCAGCGAATTTAAAGCATGCATGTTCATGAAGCAACACCCTCACTTTACATATTCCTAATACAATGGGCTGTGAAGGTTTTGCCAGTGGAAATGTGAGGCCTGATCCAAAGCATTTGAAGAAGCAGTTCCTTTCATATTAGTCGACTTTCTCCTTAGCCCTTAATTCCATATGTTGCTGGGTGTGTTTGTTTAGTCTGTGGCCGGACATAATGGCACTCCATAGACTTGAGAAATTTCTGCAGAAGTCAGGCTTCTTCCCTTATCGTGAAGGAATAGACACATACTTCCTCTTGAAATAACAGAAAAGTGAGTCATTAAGAGAGACATCAGCAGTATTTAGTTACTGAAATGCAGTGTTGTGACTAAAAATTTATCCCCATAGATATTTGATCAGTTTCCAGGAAAAAAAAAAAGATGTAACAAAAATCATATGAACTTGCAAGTGAAGGAGAAATAAATTCTGGTAGCCTGTGGTTCTCTTGAGATAATTTCTTGTCACTTCAATACACTGCTTGAATATTTTCCAGTATTAGTGTTCTCTATCTCGTTGTTTTGGCTGCTGTATGTATTTCCACAATTTTATTCCCCCTAAATAAAACAAAAAAAAATCATCAGGTCATAAAATGTTTCTACAATTTAATTAAAAATAATATTTACTGTCTGCACAATTTAAATTTGGCCTACTTTTGCATATGCATCATGATGCAGACTTTATTTACATGATTACATAGTATTTTTCCCCACAGGATTGCAATCTTTGCAGGATAACCTTCTTTCCAAGTCCCTAATTTTTGATTGATTGACTCTGAGACTGGGAAAAGAGCTGCAGCTGAGAAGGGGAAGTTTCTCCTCATTACCTAACTACCCCAGGATCTGTTCCTCAGATTTCACCTTCCAGCCATGACTTCCTTTCCAGCCCACATCCAATTCTCCCTCCTAAATTGTCTTCTGATCTATCCCTCCTTCCTTGTTTCCATCTCTCAGGCCATGCCTCGTTGCCTAAGTAGTCCCACATTTCCTTTCCACTTGCCAGTGATCCTACAGGAAACATCTTGCTGCCATAATGTGGCTCTTTCCTTTCCACCCAGCTTTGCTTTTGTCCTGCACTAGGTTCAGATCAGAGGCTTCCTTCTCCTCTTCCGGAGGGCTTCCCCAGAGGAGGGAGGCTTTGGGAACACAGAAGGAGCCACGGGAGTGGGGCTGAGCTGGGACATGCTCATTGCCTGAGTGGCGATGCCTGTGCGGGCTGAGCGCGATGTGAGCGTGCTTTGCACTCTTCCGATCGATCCAGTAAAAAGTTCCTGCCTACGGGAACAATTTTTTTACCAAAGCTTAGCTAGTCTGGGCAGGTTTCTACAGAAGCAGACCTATCCCTGGTGGAAAGGTCATATAAGAAGGCCTGTGTCCTCCAGTGTGGTTGTATTTGAGCTTTCTTTTTTAAAAGAAATAGTGACATCAATTTCTTCAAGAGAGGCAAAGCTGTTTATTTTTTTCCTAGTCCAATCTTGGATATGGCCATACATTTTCTTTTGCCATGATGTTCATCTGTTTATTAAAAGATTCACCCAACCACAAATGACCTTTGGGAATATTCAAATCACAGTTTTGCAGAGTTGTTAGCAACTGAAAACATGATCTTCTATCGGGATATGTCAACAGTCTTTGCAAACAGTAGTACAGGTAGCCCTGCAATATCACCCTAAAACCCAGCCCACATATAGAGTCAGTCTGATTCTAAGCACTGGCTCAAAACCCAGCCTTCCTGTGAGTCTGCTGTGGCAGTGATATATGCCAACTGTGCCACATGTGACTGGACCAAAAGAAGCCACCAGGAGACCCTGTTGGTAATTTCACTTACGAGTGAAGACTTCTTCTAACACCCAATGAGGAGATGATGGGGCAGTACCAGAGACAATCTCTACCTCCTGACTCAGCCTAGGTACAAGGGAGTCCCCTACTAGAGCAGCATAGGTGAAATCTGCCTCCCCAGTCTTTGAAAGATCAGCTTTCAGAGCCTGCACCATTGTGGGAGTATTATTTGGAGGCATCACTGCCTTATTTACATTCTTTTTCATCATTTCAAACTTCTCTTTGCCATGAATTAAAAGCAAATATTTCAGAAAGCTGCATTTATGCTATGGTCTCCCAACTCTGAAACACTTGCATTAATAAGTTCCTTGCACAGGTCCTGGCATGTTCAACTGGACCTTGAAAGTTCAAGCTGGAGGATGCAAAATTCACAGAAAAGAACAGAAAATTAATGGAACTCAAACTTACATGAGCAGTTGGAGGCTGGGTCCACAAGGACCTCCAGCTCTGCAGAAGACCTGTCACAGTCTTGGGTTATTAGTCTAATTAAAGAGAAGCCGGAGGCTTTGCAAAAGTCATTTCTTTTCTGCATACATAGCTGTTTTATGAACCAGACTTATTTCCTCAGTGCCAAATTGCATTTCAGAATGTGTCCTTGCTAAATAGAGTGAAATGTATTTCCATTTTTCATGACTGAACCACGTTTTGGATGAGGGGGAGGCAGGAGTCCCAGTACCATTTCCTGAAGTCAACAGCAGACCTGCCATTAATTTCAGTGTCCCAGGATTTGAGCAAAGAGATAACAGACCCTCAAATGGTTTTAAGCTCATTGAAATGTTAGTCCGAAATGAAGCATATGCCATTCAGTTAAGATGCACATTTACACAGCTGAGGATGACAAGTCTAGTTTGACTGAAGACCGGAGGAGAGAACAATGCCTCCTCCTACATGATCTGCCCCCTGAAGAAAACATCTGCCTGCATGTTTAACCAGGAATGTGAACTGCTAATGTAATCTGACCTTTAGACAAAGGGAAGAATATCGCTCCAATGTACAAATAGAGAAGAGGCTAGAATGTTACGTACTGTTGACTGTTTTCTGCATGTGTGGATAAAACAGATAAAGGACTGAAGAACATGATTGCTAAGTGAGTCAGGGCTTCCAGGCATCTAGGAGAAAATATGAGAGCTTAAATTCAGCCTGGTGTAATTCTTGGAAATTATCTGAAGTGGATCCATTGATGTCTTCATAGTAGTAACAATGTGTATTGGGGCTGTGAAATCTTGTTTCACAACCAAATTCGTGCAAGCTCTAATTTAGGCCAAAGCTCAGCACTTTCTATGAGCAATAGGATTTTGAGGGAAGTGCTTTTTGTAAGGATCCTTTGAGATTAAAGACCTTTCTAGGATCTGGCTGATTAAACTTAATACTAGTATCTACAACATAAGAGATGTGGCAGATACACTAGCTTTTTGTCTGTGGAAACAGCAGAAAACAAGAGAGATCAGAGGGAGTGGAGAGGACACTTCTTCTTTGGGTAGATGGTGTCAGGAAGGGTATAAATTCAGTTAGTTTTCTGCTGCTTAGTAGCCAAGCTACAATTTGAGGCACTTTGAGGCACCTGAGGGATGAGGGAAAAACGTCCCTCCCTTCGCATATTCAAGCAATGGCTACACACAAAACCATGAAAAGCTGCAGGCACAGTAGAAGACTTAACTCCTGTGACTGGAGAGCATGTTTTCCTACAGTGATGGGATCCAGCTTTTCCATCACGAGGACTGACTGCTTCAGTAATGGTTCACACAAAGGGGATGCTCTTTCAGACTTGCTTTGCTGAGTAATGAGAGTTGGTTCATTATGGATGTGACATCAGAGAGACTGACCCGAATTATCTGAGTCTGAGTCATTTAAAATTTCTGAGAGCAGCTGAGGCACTTGGTTTCAGAAAGGTAACTGGAGAGAAGCCATCAGTTCAGTGGAGCCTTAGAGCTCTGTTAAAAGCAGCCGTCAGCAGCCCAGATCAGTAGTCTCGGTGGGTCTACCAGGACCTTCCTGGCTTGATAGCACCAGCACTTCATGGGGTATCCAAAATGCTGCTGTAATAGACCCTCCGGACACGTTTGGTCTTCTCACAGCCACAAGCTACTCAGTCATCCCGTAACTGGCTGATGGTCAAAATTTTCTGTTTGTCTGTTCATTAGCTGCTTACCCGGGATTTATTTTTTTGTTGCATATAGCTAGCACGGATTCTTTCTTCACCACAATGCACAAACGTAACTTCTGTACTATTAAATTCTGCCCAATTTCTGTTGCAGTGGTCATCAACTTCTCACTGCAATCCTTCTGCATGTTGAAAATGCCTCCTCTCTGCCATCCTTCATCTGCAGGAGCTGCAAGTTCTTGCCTTGCTGGGAGCGGCGGGTGGGAGCAATCTGCCTAGCTCGGGCTGCCTGCACTGCCTGAGGGAGGTGCAGCCTTGTCCCAGGGCCGGGACTGATGCCTGCAGGGGGGAACCTCAGAACAGGGCACCCCGATGGGCTGCTCTACCTCTATGAGAGCAGTGGCTCCCGCAGTACCAAACCATGGACCCACTTGCAGAGCTGGATGTTACCCTCTCGTTTGCCAGGTATTTAGCATATTCTGCAATTTTTTTTACATTCCATTTTTTTACATTCAACAGTCAATGCATCAAGGATTTCCTCTGTGCGTGTTTTAGCAGTGCTGAAGTCACATCCAGATACGCTTCCAAGCTGTCCCTGATGGTCTTATTGCAGTTACAAGCAGCAGGCTGTGAAATGAACTTTGTATTAAGTCTTGTTTCTTTAATTGTAAAGAAGTCCAAATGCCACTTAGTTGAGTGTAGAGCTGCTGCAATGCTCTCCAAGGACTCTAGGTCCTTCACTCTTCCCCTTCTGAGATGACAGTTGTTCTTTTTAGTGGCATATTTTTCAGTATTTTGCTTGTGCTTGAACATACTTTGAAGATTGTTTACCACAAGAAGAGGAAAAAAAAGCATAGTCCAAGTGCTGCCTGTGCTGTCTGCCTCACCACCAGTTTATCTATTGTAAAAATTACCAGATGCTGTCAGAGTTCCCTGGCATTTTAGCAGTTGTCTTCATCGCTGGAGCAATTTGTAGCACAGAAGGGATCAAGTCAGCTTCATTCAGTCGCTGGTTTTTGAATGCCTTCATTTTGGATTTCCCTTAGAGCATCATTAAATTCTTGTAAACTAGCAGAGCTCTGTTAATTTCATTAATCCAGCCACATATTCAGAAATTGCTTTTTCTATTTTTTGTTTTTATGATTCAGTTTATAAAAAGAGAAACACTTCGTGTTCTCCGGTGACTTTTGGGACAGGCAATTTTGTAGAATTTCCACAATCCCAGCAAACGCTTTGTCTGGGGGTTTAATAGGAGCTGTTAAACTACACAGCAGGTTATACCTTTTAGCATCTATTACACTCAGTAAAACCGGCACATTTTTCCCATCAGTTACACTCTCCGTGATTATACACTGCTCCAGTCTCACTATAGGTGGGCCAGGCCTCCACTGAGCAATTAAACAAGTCATTTTCCCGCCAACAGCCAGCCATTTTAATGCTTTTGAAAACACACACACGCACACGCGCGCGTGCTCACGCGTGCACACACGCACAACCTCTCAACTGCTTGGTTCGCTGCTCGCCGCCTGCCGGGCCCTGCAGTCTCTTTCTGGCATGGGATTAGGATTACGGCGTCAGAGCCAGCAGCTGGAGCTTTTACGCTTGGCCCAACATCTGCAACATAAAGACAGCACACGCAGGAGCTGCTCGCTCACCATGTGCTGCACAGGAGCTCTCTGAGGCTTGCGCTTCTGCACTGGCCAAGGCGGAGAGGACGGCAATAAAGCCCCAGTGCCATCACGGCACCAAAGCCGAACGCTTTGCTAGCGTGTCTGTGTGAAGTGGCCATGCAGCAGGAGACCGTGCAGTAGCCCATTTTGAGCATGGTGTGTATGTGCTGCTGCTACAACAGAGTTTGAATGACTCCCAGGGTAGAGGTGGTGGTCGGGGTTTTGGGGGTTCCTGCCCTGTCCCTACAGCCTGCAGGGAGCAGGAAGAGTAGGTCACCCGTTAAGAGCAATTGGTCTTTCAAGATAACTGTACTGAAGATGTACAGCTGGGATTTTTCAGCAAATCCCACAGAATGAGAAATACAAACTGCAGTGAACGTCCTCTTTGAGGACATCCCAAGGAATTAAAGAAAAAAGCTCTTCTTACTTTATTTGAGCTGTGCTTGGGAATGGCTTCAGAGAATGATAGTTGGCCCATGCTGAAAGCCCGTGCCTGTGTCCTGGCCTTGTTTATTTTGCTAGGCTAGGCATGGTCCTAATTTTTGTATTGATGCCACTGGAATGACTAAGAGATTTTTGATGACTTTCACATAAGAAATTTCTTGTCCAGCTCAAGTGGGCTTCTGATGGCCTGCTGCTACATATAAATATAGTTAATAGGAAAAGAAATTACTGATTTTAAAAAGTAAGGCATCTCAAGCTTTAGTGCACCCACTGACAGCACACGTCCCTCTTTTCACGGATCAGGTAGCTATTCGATCTTGCAGCTCACTTGGCTTTTACAGAGAAGGACATCGTATAAGTTTTTCTTTTTTAACCCTGGGTGAAATGTAGTTACCATTGCAGGCCAGCCTGGCAGGAGGTAATGCTACAACTTCGTACGAAGAACATACAGGAAATCCTTGGAGCTGGTGTTCAGCAGGACACCCTGCACCGAGTACTCATGAACTGTGTAGATTGTTCTTTCTGGAGGGAAAACTGACTTTTTAGAGGCTGGGTTTTTGTAAGGGAATTGTGGCAGTTAGACTCTCATCATTCCCCATGATGGGAACTTTCATCAGCTACAATAAAAATAAGAGGAATTGGCACGTGGGATTTCTGTGTCCTGCAAAAAGGCCCAGAATACGGAGCCTACAAGGCTAGTGCTAAGCGTCACCGACATTTCTCCTTTCATCTCTTGGACACGATAAAGACAGTGAAAGTATTTTCATTTGTGCCTCTGGGCCCAAACCTGCGTGGCAAAGGACCTTCCTGATTTCCCATTAGCTTCAGTGAGAATTGAGGCTGGTCAGCAAAGAGGAATCTTGCACTTGTCAGAAAGTACCTAAAGAGCAGAGGGGATCCTTTATGCAAGAACCTGATGAGAGCAAGGCGTTTAAAATGTTTTAGCACACTGAGATACAATGGAAAATACATTTATGAAACAATAGATCTAGCAAATTTGAGACATCTTTCTGATTTTTTTTCTCTTTTCTCCACAGTTTCATTAGTTTCTGTTAAAACCTTTAACAGATGCCTAATTGACACAGTCAGAAATAGTTTTCCAATCATGTATCACTTTAATTATCCAATGGTCTTTTCAGATCTCTCATGGATACCCCTTTCACTGAGATAAATTATTTGCTGTGTTTCAAGCTCCCCCACTTGAATTCTGCTTATCTTCTCATGACTTTTCCCATAGGAAGATTTTGTAAGAAACTTGGGAGGGGAGATGAGAAGACAAGACAGGACTTCACGCTATTTCAGCCACAAAGGTACATTTTTCAGAACATTTCATTTGAAAGTTGAAGTCTGAGTGCAACGCTTTGCGTTTTAATGAATCAGCACTATAACTCTGACCTAATGGGAAGTGTTTCATGATACATGTTACTTGGGATTTTGTGCCTGTGTGAACATCCTGTTCTCAGCTGCATATCCCAGAGCCATATTTGTGAGGGGGGGCCTCTGACTGTACATGCTTTTTTCTTGGTGCTTTGTTTTACATATATAATTTCTGACTTTAGTGGAGATAGTCCAAACTTTATCAGTGATTAAAAAAAAAAAAACAAAAACCCTGCCTTTTATTTTTTAAGTCAATGATAAAATTGTAATCAGTCACAGTACAGCCAGGATTTTGCCCAAGGTACTGGATTTTTCTTTTTCAAAATTATGAGCTCTCAGCCCATAAAATACTTTAACGAAGGCTAAAATGCTTAGCATCTCTGAAAAATCAGCTTGCAGGAGCCTAAAATTCCATAAAGCACCCCCACAAAGAAAAGGTACCTCTTAAAAATATGTTCCCTGTGTCATCTGCTTTCTAATGAGGGCTGATCCTGCAAAACATTCTACGCTTGAACTTGAGGAGCACAACAACCCCCCTATAGATGTCATGCTGTAAGGCATATTGCAGGACACCTTTAACCAGCCATGTTCCCGTAATTGCAGTAACGCTTCTTTCAGTAATGCTGTCATGCCTTTAAAATGCTAACCTCTAGAGATGGGTTAAAAAAATGAGTTGTCAAAAGCTTTTTGGAGGGATTTTTGTTTCCTCTCTCTTCTAAAATAATTTAAGCTTTTTTGGAGGTGGTAATATCACAGATCACATTCACAGTTCTGGTCACTGGGAGACATCCGGATCAACATTTCCCTAACACTTTAAGCCGGAGACCACTGTCCATCCTCTCCCCACCTCCCCAGATATTTTCCTTGGGCTGTCATCTGTCACCATCATCAAATTTTCCATTGGAAATACTAAACAGGTCCTCTGGTTTCACAGATCATTCTGGTCATAGGGCTCACCCAGTCATTCGTGGATCCATGCAGTTCTTTTATGGAAGCATTACTTTAAATACTTATATCTGAATGATGTTAATGATCTATAAAACCAAAATGCATGTTCAAGTGTCCACTTCGTCCTGGGCAACAGCTGAAGGATTTGGGACCCAAAGAGACTGAATGTTGTCTTCCTTCTGGTCTGGAATGGCCCAGGGTTTTCTAGTCTGTCTTGGCTGAGAACAGGCTCTTAGAAGTGGGATAGTGTGATCCCAGCATCCACTCCACAGCATTGCTGCTGGAGAGGGGGGAAAGCTTCAGGGACATGGCAGAAGTCTATTTTCCATGGCAAGGTCATAGTATCAGCTAAGCTGCATGCTGGTTAAATACGTTTAGCCAGCAACAGGTATAAAAAAAAAAAATTAAAGGAAAGGAAAGGAGATGTAACAATAAAGGAATAAGTCTTTCCAAATTCTTACCACACCTGGTATGCAGCATGTACTTTGCAGATGATAACATTTACTCTTTATGACAGCATTATACCTATACATTGGGGTTTGGCTTTTTAAGTAAGGGATGTTAACAGCCTTAAATAAAATTGGGACAAGCAGTGTAAACAGGATGGCATATAAAGTGTGATACAGTATACAGAGGGCAAAGTATATTTGAAGGTTAGCTTATTAATAAAACATGGCTGGCCTTGATTTAGTTTATAAGAAACTTAAGACATTTATCAACATCTGACTGAACCCATTTCCAGTCTCTTTGGACTCTGTTGTGGATAAGCTGATTAATAAAAGATGATGCCTTAGGAAGGAAACTTAGATCTTTGCAGGCAATGACAAAAGAAAATTCAGTGCTTAATCTACATATGAAAGGAAACTGTGAAAGTAAACTAGTTTACCACTACATCCCAGGATGCCAATCTCTTATAACATTTCATCTGACTTAGTTTTGGCTGGAGTCTGGAAAAGTAAGAAAGAATTCCAAAAATTAAGTGTGGAATTAATTTACAAGAAAGATCCTTGTGCTCGCTTATGGAGACTCTGAAATCTAATCCCGTTCCCTTGTGGCTTCCTCCCCTCAGTGTTTTTAACTTTGCAGCTTTCCGTGTTTGTTTTTCATTTGTCTCCTTGATCCTTTAGTCTTTCCTTTCCCTTAGGCTAGAATAAAGTTCTAACATTAAACAAGTGCCACACTTTGCCTATTGATAGTTGTTGCCCAATAAAATGTTGCCCTCAGAAGCCAATTAGTGAAATATGTTTCTTGTAATAACCAGTAATTTGTTTAATTTTCATGCATTCTTGCCTGATAGTCAGCCAAAGGGATGCACATGCATAGTTCCTGTGTCTGGGACACAGAGACAGCCCAGCTTAACCCTGTGGTGCAGAGCACTCCCTGCCCATGCACCTGGCAGCGACGGTCTTACCCGGCTTTGGCATTTTGGCACTTGCAGGCTGCATCAGCAGCATGAATGTGGACTGCCGTCTTTCCAGAGTGGGAAGCAGCATGGCCGTAGCTGCGTGTGCCCTGCCTGGGCTAACACTTGTGGGATGGCTCTGCGAGTGTGCGAGGCTGGCACCCGAGCAGGTTTCTCTGTGTGGCACTGCGACACTCTGCAAGGCTCTGTGCAGCACAAGCTCGTTTGGAGCTGGAGCCGAGCTTCTCACTGCAGGGCACGGACAACCGCGAAATACACACTGAAGATCCACGTCTAATATTTGGGTAGCACTGGCATTCAGGGAACCTCCTCCTGACTCCACGGGATCACATGTTTCTTCTGTTACATGACCGGTGTTTGGAAACCAGGTTTTACACCCCATCCTCCAAACTCTCTCCCAAGGATGTCCTGAACAAGCAGTCCCTAGAAATAGTCCATGAAGCTATTCCTCTGCCCTGCTTCAGCTTCACCAGGGTGTTCCTGTGTCAGGACCCAGGAGCAGGATACCTGGGTACAATTCAGCAAGTCAGTGTTTGGGCATCACCTCCCCTCACTGCAGCCAAGAGTGGGGAGGAAACACTTGCCTTCGGACACCGATCCACTGACTATTTCAATATTTTATGCGAAGCAAAATGGCTCTAATATGGGAAAATGAGGGGCTGCATCTACCCTAATATATAAAATATGTCAGAGACTCTTTTCTGATCCTGAGGCCAATAGTCACTGCAAGGACCATGTCCATACAGCTTCACTACCTTTTCCCCCCAAAAAGGGTGGCTGCAGCTGCCTTGCCTTCTGGGAATGGTCTCTGGCCTGTGATAACCTTCAGGCAGGACTGGAAAAATCCCAGACTGAAACTTTGTTCACTGTTTTAACATATGGGTGAGGCAGCTGAGCATCCCCCACCTTAACACTTCATGGCCTGGTGCATGCTCCCGTGAGTGGTGGGCATTTGAACTCGTGTCTCACATCCCACAGGTGGCTGTGCCAACCACTAAAACACTGAGGAAAGAGAAATACATTTGGTGGCTCCTCATTCAACTCTGAAAAAAATGCTGAGCTTGTTGGGGAAAGCAGTAGCTTGAACTAAACAGGCCAGAGTAACGAGCAAAGCCTATAGGCTTTCCACAAGAAAAAGGTGTAGGTGCCAACCCTACACAGGTGAAAGCTGAGAGGGGAGTGACATTTCTCTGCAGCCCAGAGAGAGCCCATATGTGCCAGAGAAGGGGGAGGTTACCTCTGCAATTCACTCTCACTATAAATCTTGCCCTAAGAGGTTAACAGTGGCTTGTAACGAGACATTCTCCTATCTATTTGTATGAACTTTTAAACTGAAGATTACACAAAGTTGCAGGACGGATCCAAATTTTCTCGAGGTCTGGGTGGTGAAATGAGAGATTCAAATTTAGACTCTCTTTCCATGCCAGCCAAGAACTGAAGACTGCTGCATACTTCTGCAGTGTGGGAGATCAGCTTTTGAAGGCCCGTTTTACAAGGAAATATCTCTGGATGCCATTTCATCCTTGGAAAGAAAAGTTTGTTCCTTGAGGTAGTTTTAAACTATACTGAAAGCTACTTTAGATTAACTTGGATTTAAACAGATTAAGCAGACAGTGTGGAAAGGACCACGCTGAGCCAGATCCTACACTGGGTTAAATTGGCATGGCGCTCTCAAAGACAAAGGAGTGACAATTAATAACAGCTGAGTATCTGGCCCATTGCATTTAAAAACCATGTCAGAGACCACCTACTTTCTAACACAGCTTATAAAAATGGTTGAAGACATTTAGAGCCTGTTATGCTAGCTGGAAATTCCCAATCTGGTTTCTGAACCAATGAAGGGCACAAAATGTAGATGCCGAGTCCTGAATCCAGTTGTGATATTCAGTGCGTTTACTGTAAACAGTCTTGAAATGATGTTGATGGCAATGATTTTTTTAACAACTGCTAGTATATACATGTGAGTATTCCTACCCAAATATATGGGATCATGTACTACCGCAAGGATTTGGAGGATTGTGCATATAACTTAGGTTCCACCTCACTCAGGATTCAATTAAAAAACTGATTTATTAAGGAACAAATGGGGTAATGCAATTTTTTTCTAAGTTGCTGTAATCACTCTTAAAGCACATCACGCCACATGGTAAGATCCTTTGATAGCAAATACTGATAGCACATTCATGTGCCCTTTGTTGCAGTTTTGCATTACTCTCCAAGCATATTTCCCCACAGTCTGTAGAAGCAGTGCAGTTATAATATTGGCTCTCGTTCTGCATTCTTACCAGTCAAGATCATTCATTGATTCCTGGATGTGAGGATCAATGGTAGTGGCCATATGGTTTTGGAATGATCTGTTGTCTTTTCCATAATGGCATTGTGGCTTTGTGTTTCCCCAGCAGTGATTAATAGGCACAGACATGCGTTATGCACATGTTGATAGGTTTAGATGAACTTTGAATTTTCATGGTTTTCTTCTCACTTTTTTTTTTTTTCCTTTTTCTTTTCAGGAGGTGGGGAGAGGAAGAGTGATTCTGCATTGAGAAAGTGAGAACGGGGTCTTTAATGAATATTCATTTCTCAGGGACATGGTGTGATTTGATCAGCAAGGCTAGATGACAGACAGACCCCATCTAGATGCCCAGGGATAATTACGACATTGTCCCCCAGGAGGACTATCTAAGGACCACTTACAAGAGGCAGCCCCATGCTGGCAAAGAACAAATGCCTCCAAATGCCTCTCACTGCTAACCTTGGGAAAAGGACGTACAATGGCAAGCTAACCCCATACTCCCATCACCAGTAGCTCTAAAAACCAGCAGGTACCAAACTGAGGGGAACAGGTTTGCTTTCCCCACCACAGCTGATGGAGACCATCTCCCAGGCTTTCTTTCTGGGGGGCACAGAACGGGCGGGTGGATGGATGGATGGACTTCACCAGATGCCTTGGACCTCTTCTGTGGAAGGCATGGGGTGAGCACCAGGGATTGGTATTCCTTGGATACCCAGGGCACACCAACAACAGACTAACAAGACATGGCCTGTCCACTACACTGTTCTTGCCCACCCCAAAACTCAGAAAAAAAGCTGTTTGGTTAACCTTTGTTTATTAAAGTTTGAGGTAAAACTGTGCAGTACTAACACAGAGTCTGGTAAGGAGTGGAGGAGGATGGGGCATATGAAAAAGCATCACAGGAGTGCGCCTGAAGTAACCATGGCCTGCGTATTGCTGTTACAGGCTCTGAAAAGGTCACCTCACCCTGAACAAGAAACTGGGCACTTCTTCCATAGTCATTCACAACTGGGGGACCTGGACTCAGGGGTCTCTTCCCATCCTGTGCAATGTTTCATTCTCCTTCCTACCTTCTCTATTGATCGAAGTGGTCGGACTCCACGAGAAAACAAACCAATGCACAAACAGTTTGTGTTTTGGAGGAGAATTCATCAAGGGATACAAAACTCATAAAAATTATATCTGTACATCTGCCTTGAGAAATATTTGTGCCACAGGTGGTGAGCGGCTGGGCGACAACAAGAAGTATCACATCTGTTTGCTTTGCTCATTTGCTCTTCCCCTCTGGTCTTCTCACACTATTAGAGGTAGGATATCGGGCTGGACAGGCCCTTCATCTCACCCACTACAGCTGTTCTCATGTTTGTAAGTCATGGGACTTCAAGCCTTTCAAAAGTCCAGAAGGAAATGGCTTGTTGCCCAAGTACCATGTGGGTTTTGTTTTCATCTTCAAAAAAATGATAAAAGCCAAGGTGTTCACAAGAAGTAGCAGAAATTTCGCAAGAAAGCAGCTTCTAGAGCGCATCAGATTCAAAGGGTTGTTGGTGGTTTGATTGTTTTCAGTACCAACGTTTGAAGTATTATATATAACTAACTATTTTAACACTTTCCAGGTTCTTTCATCATGAAATTTATGTTGCAGCAGATTGGACAGAAGATTGGACTTCCTGTGAGGAGTTAATAGTATGCATGTTTACAAAGTCTCTCTCTCCTTTTTGATCTTCCATCATAGTACCCATACTGCAATAAACACTGGCAGTTGTTTGTGTGGCTTGGAAAGTGTTTGTCTTTCAGCCCTAAAAAAAAATGTATAGTCATCTCCTGGAATTGTAAAAATATTCTGTTGCAGGTTGGAAATTTTCAAACTTTTCACAGGTTTCAGGGAACTCCAGAAATATCAATAGAAAATGGCATCTAAATTTTTATTGAATTTGAGTTTTTGAGGCTGACACCACACAAGCATTTCTAATCAGAAAACCTAAGGTGCTATGTATTGACAAATATCCTGACAGGAGTAAAAAGTGTGACCAGAACATTGCAGCTGCCCAAAACAAGGCAAAGAGCTATGAAAAATTTGGACTTTTTGTGATGTTATTGAATGTAGATGGTCTGTTTGGCTCAATGGCATTAAGGTTACAATATTCAACTCACCTCCCTCTACACACTCAATTCCCAGTGACAGGATACTCTGGTAGTCAAGATAGTGTCCATACCAAGGTTGAAAAACTACCTCTGGTCACTCCACAGCCAATACGGATGTCCTTCCTCTCTTTAATGGGTGTTGAGTGGGTTAGACCAGAGCAGGGTATTGGACTTCATCGTAGTTTAAAGGGAGGTGGCCCAGCTGCTACCCTGTTGTGCCAAAGGAGAAATTTGCCTTGAGGTATGAGAACATAGGTGATTGATACACAGCAAGGGAAAACAGACCTATAGACCATAGGATGACGCTAAGGAATACTTGCCTGTGAAGTGTTTCCTTTGACAAAATTTGAGCTAATAGCTTAGAAAATGACTCTTTAACCACTTTAACAGCACATGGGGGAGTCTATTTTGCCTCTACTAGTTATAAGTTCTAGTAGACATAACTACTTTTAGTGAGTAATGTGTTACAAGAGTGTGCCCTAAACACCAATAAACCCGCACACTCTGGGATCAGGCCTGTGCACAGGCTGCTGGATGTCACGTGGTGTCAAGGGGGGAAAATGGAACTTTTTTACTTTTAGCTAATTTTTTTAAGAGACAGTAATGTTTTTATGTGCATAATGTATTCTGGTAGCTTCACAACCTCACTCCCATCCAGGAAAAATATAAATCTTTCATATTAAGTTGGAGTTTTCACAGTTTATAGAGAATACATTGAGGAAACAGAAGTTTTCTTGGAACAGTAACACAAGACTGCAACATGGAGACCAAAGAGGCTAGCTCCGAGGAAATAGAAAAAAATTTGCAATATTTGGCACTTTCCCTGTGATATAAAGTGCATGTTATTCTCATTTAGCAGAGAGCTGACTTGAACAATAGAAATGTTTGTTAATACATTCTGCTCCGCAGTGACTGTAAAAGTATTTGCTGCATTTGCTTCTTAGGTGCTGTAGCTCTCTCATTTCACACCTTTCCCCAGATTTAATCTCTGCAGTATTATTTATGTGGCAATATTAGATTCAATTTACAAATTACAGCCTGCTGCAAAACGGAGCTGTTCTTTTCCCTAGAGGTACCAGCAACAGTTACATTAATCTTCTTTTAAAAAATTATTCAGGGGCTTTCAACATGCTGCCAAGAGCTCCCTCCCAGATTCCTTTGTAGTCCTGTTTTTAATTGTAAGAATATCTGCAGAAAATATAACATGTAAGGCCTGGATCCCAGTGGAGCTCCATGCTGGCAGAGGTCCTGCAGTGAGCACCAGATGGGTGGATTTGGGTTTATTTTATCTCTTCCAGCTCAGTCCTGTACGTGGATCCTGACCCAGGAAGGTGGTTCGTCGCAGGAGGACCCACTGAGGAGGTCCCAGTGGGGCTCCAGCAGAAGGGGTGGCTGCAGAGGCACTGCCACCAAAAACAGGGAAAAACCCCTCGCACCGAGCGCTCCACCCCAGCAATCCTGCACCTGCAGCTGCCTGCACCACACCCCAGAGAGACCCGAAGTTGCTCGAAAAAGCTGCTTTATGGGAGGTTTGCGCAGACTACAAGGTGCACCACACTAACACCGCCGTTAGGGTTCATCCCGAGCGACACGCCGTAGCTCTGCCCGGCCATGCAACGTGCCCCATGAACACACACCAGGTGCCATGGTGCCCAGCATTGAGAAACCTCAAGTTTGGGGCAAGCGCTGTTCATGCCCTGTCACTCTTCTGTCCCTGTGAGCCTCACAGAACCGTTCCCAGTCCTCTTCCCTCTGCTCCAGCTGTGGCTTGAGCTCTGTGGCCTAACGACAGCCGAAAAATCCCCAGCTTTCTTAGCCGCTCCCTGGGGGCTGCTGCACCACCTGGCTAGGACCAAGAGCTTGGCACGAGCCAGCAGCGAGAGGATTGCCTCTCCTGGGTGACTGGAGAGGCTCTCCTGGCTCTCGGGTGAGACCTCATGATCTGCTGAGCAGAAGAGGTCAGATGAGATGAAGTGATGGTCTGTCCTGCTCTTCCTTTCTAAAGCAATGGCATTATTTCGCATCATCATTCTTTTGCTGATGTCGGGACTTCACCATCCCAAGCAGCAGCCTCATGGGAGCACAGGAAGCCTTGTGCCCTGGGTCAGGTAGTATGATCAGGTGCAAAAGTACTTGGTCAGCTCACAAGGAAGAAAAAAGGTATTTTTGAAAGTTTGTTACAAGAGCCTTACGGTTGGCATTGGCTCCTGACATTATAAGACAGCTCTGTCCAAAATCTCCTCCAGAAGATTCCCCATGGAAGGAGCTCCCAGGTGTCTGGGTGGTTTTGCCCAAACATTATTCATATAAGCTCTACCTTCTCAGAGCCTTCCCTGCCCAACCTGAGCTTTTAATCACCTCAGGCTGTACGAACCCCATACCTTGCATAGGGAAAAAGAGGGTAATCCCCATGTAAGATGAGAAATGTCTTCTACGAATATACATGAGGAATGAAAGAACTTCTCTGAGTCCATTACTAAATGTTGATGGTTAAACTCCTAGTAATGAGACATCATGAGACAGATTAATTCAATAAGTATTTCTGTTCTGGTGGATCAAAGCTGGAGGAAGTATGAGTATCATATGATGCTGATGAAATGTTTTCTGGTCTAACAGTAAATTGGGAGAATGCAAGTCAGCTCAGATCTGTTTGAGTCAGCAAGGCTGGATTAAATGTCCCCAAGACTTCCTAAGGCAGCAGCTAAGGAACTTACTGTTTCTCTAGGCAGGTAGTGAATGCTGTGCCTGTACTCGAGAAGAGTGAGAGATATGACCCAAATAATTGTAAGGTGGCTTGCCTAGCTTTCATTTGGGAGTGGCACATAGGAAACGGCTGATACTGAAGGCAGAAGTAAAAATCTGTGCCAATTGCTATGACTTCAGGGAAACTGGAGCTTGTCAAATCAACCTGATTTCATTCATAGAAAAAACATTTCAAGATTGGAAATCTGATAAATCAGTCATCTAATTGTAAAATTTCAAAAAATAGCATTTTTAAAAGCATCCACCAGATTTCAACATAAACATTTTATGGGCAATTATCAATGGGTGGAGAATTTCTGGAAGGGAAACCACCCCTTTTTCCTTTCCATCCAACACAATCTATATTTAAATCACAAATACCACATAAACTATTGCTAATACATTTTTCAGATGACACAGACTGGGAAGCAGTAAAGATGACAGTACTCTCGTGCGTGAAGGTGATCTGGCTCACTTCATAAGCTGGTTTCAACCAAATGCAGCCAAATACAGGTTCAGATTTAGAAACAAAAATGTATAAACTATGTTTACAGGACGGGGCACTGCATTACGGGAAGCAGGAAAAAGACTCTGGGGATTGTCACAAATAATTGACTGTCCATGAATTCTTAATATAATTTTGTGGTTAAAAAGGCTAATATGATCATCGGGAATACAGAAATGGGGACTGGGAATGGGAAGGTGATACTCTTTCTGTGTAAGGCAGAAGTAGGACCACTGTTGTAGTGGCCACTGGAGTGGGTAGAGGAGCCAAGGGTGGAATAGTTAAAGGATCAGGACCTTTTATATAAGACACATTTATTCCATGATTGTTTCATGATGGATTACCCCAGAAAATAGCTTCCAAAAGCGTTTCCATGAAACAGCAGAAGATCATGCAACTCCTCTGCTGGACCCTCCCTCAAGTCATGTTTTCTGGATTAGGTTCCAGGGGAAAACAGTAGGGGTTGCAGCTTTCTGAGGCAAGTTTCATGTTGGATACCTGCCTGTGTGCTGTGACGTGCTGCCTTGGCTAATAAATCGTGACCTGTGTGGTTATACTGGTCAAATGCTTTCTCAGCCAGAGCAATTCCTAGCAAATCAGCAGGCTCCTTTCACAGTGCCCATCTGACAAGCGCCGGGTAGCACACAGATGGTTTAGATATAAAAAAGAATGCTGCATCAATGCTGTATGTGTGAAATGTTTCAATTATTCCTAAAATATTTTTAACGTGTTCCAGATTTATCAGGCAAAATGTTTAGGAAGTAATTGGAGTTTATTCTGTTTTTCATTTTAGTATAGTATATTATAATAAACACATGTTCAAAATACATTTTAGGTATCACCAAATATTTATAAAACGTCTATAGGTGGAAATCCCAAGGTCACTACAGTAGCTTTACTTTCCAGTTTGTTTACAGGGAGATCAATCATTAAAACCTATGGCTTTTTTTCCTGTCTGCACTGTGAATCCTTTTGCACCTGCAGAGATAATGGATAGCCTATTGGTTTTACCTACACAGATACGACTAAACCTTCTTTGATTGCAGAGGCTGAATTTAACTCACCCTTATATTATTGCCTGGAATAATAAAAACTTCTAATGGCATTTCCAAAGAGACATGTATGTCTGATATTTAGTATCTGATCATTTTACTGGCATTTGCCCACCATAATGAAAAGACGAATTCAACAAATGTCTATCCCAAGTAATGCTGGTTAGGAAATCAGAAGGAAGATGGTATCATACTCCCTGAGGTACACTCTGGGCTTTTGCAATAAGAACTAATTGGTCTTTTGCATGCTTTGCTACCTGTCTTGAGAAATACTGACAAGGCTTGGAGACACTGCCTACCAGGGAACCT
Source organism: Ciconia boyciana (assembly GCF_034638445.1). Lineage (NCBI taxonomy): Eukaryota > Metazoa > Chordata > Aves > Ciconiiformes > Ciconiidae > Ciconia > Ciconia boyciana. The sequence continues at coordinate 40,258,603 of NC_132936.1, forward strand.
TTTCCACTTGTTTTAAGACAAAAACAGGCTGTTTTCTGCTGATCCTCTTGATGTCCCTGGAGATTTCAGGGGGGAAAAAAAGCAACACATTTTCCTAGCCTGAAGTCTGGAAAATATTGCACTTTGCAATTCCCCAGTTACCGTAAGTGAGCTGATTTTATTTTGGGTTTGGTTTTTTGTTGTTGTTGTTTGTTTATAATTATATCCAAAGTTTTAGCCAAGCAAATCTCCTTGACACAGCAAAGTCTTGCATCAACTAAGACATAGCCTGCAGTCTGTGCATTTCTGCCAAGATTGACATATCTGCTCCCATCCTTGCCGCAGTTGTTAGGGACAGGCTTGTTTTCCTTTTCAGCTCACAGAATAGTTTTAGCGGTGGTGGGATGAGAAGAGGGACATGCAGTGCTCTGAGAGCAGAGCTCTTCGCTGGTGGAGACCCCCTTCCAGTGCAGGACTGGCAAAGCAGCAGCCGGTGCCATCCACAGAAATAGCTACAAACACATTGACTGAACCACAAATCCCAGATTCCCACAAAATGCCATCAAATATGAACATAGGCACATACTGTCCTTTTTCCAATTAAAAATACGAGTTTGTGTGGTTTCAACAGGTAGTGCAGTGCATAAGGAAACATTATGAAAGATCAAAGCCTTGGGGTTTTTCTTCTTTGCTGCTCTCCCCCCCCACCTTTAATAAAAATGTTACATTTAGCTTTTTTACAAAATTAACTCCAATCCCAAGCAAAATCTAGACATTCCTGGCACTGACTTTATCCTGCTGCTGTCTTAGTAAATACTGACATTTCTGAAAGAAAAACTATTTCCTCAATTATCATTTTCATTAAAAACATACCATTTTACAAATGCTGTTCTGCAATATCCTTTTAATATCTACAGATTTATTTTATATATTTACACTGCTGGAAGATCCTAACAGTCAGCCCTTCCTCTTACCTTAGTGCTGTTGCCCCTTCGTAAGCCCCTTCTGCAGGCTCACCATCTGCAGGCTGTGAAGTAAGGAGAGCTGGGGACAGCAAATGACTTGTGACACTGGGAAGACGTTACACCTGAGATAGATTAAGAATAGCCTGTGTCCATGATGATGTGGGAGTTCTTGTTCACCTTGCATCACTCACAGACAGTAATGTCAGAAGCTGTAAAATAGCATTTCAGAAAAAGGGGATCTGTTAAACAAAACAGCTGTTTGGTTCATTTATCAGTGTTGGTAATTCCAGCCCATGAAGCCAACAGGTATGGTGTATATTGAGAATGTCTGTGTAAAAGATAATGACAAATTAGTGCAAAGAAGTTGGCTATCGTCAGATTTTCCCACTCATTTTGTATAATAGTTTATTAGGTAGAATAAAGAGCATAGACAGGCTTTATATATATGCATCATGAAGCAGTATAATCAAGATATGGTAAAGAGTGATCCAGACATAATTTAGGAATTTAAGATTAGATAAACTTAAATAATATATTTTTCTGATTTTTTTTTTTTATTTTCTACACATACGTAGATTGAGACTAACTGTAGCAGGGCCATGGATTAAAATTAATTTTAAACGAATTTCAGGCCTAAATTAAGAAAATCAGGAATTCCACTCACATGAAGAATGACTACAGTTTGAAATATGCAGATCCACACTATGTGAAAGAAAAGCTGGTTCAAGCGCTTGGCTGCTAGTTTGTGCTCGGGAATCTTGGTTCCAGTCCAGCTTCACCAAAGATTTCCAGTGGGACTTTGGAGATGCCACTGGGAATAGGACTCATCTCTCCCAACTGCAGCAACTGAAAGTCTAAGCTGGGGTCTGGGTTTCCTCTGCAGTTAAATGGAAAGAGAGTAACTCATCTCAGTCTAAGATCAGACTCTTCATTTTCAGATGGTGTAAGTCAGGCATGGTGAATCTGGGATCGAGAGTGCAGTTACAGAAGTAGCCAGAGCAACAGCAGTGTGGGCACTCACTGTGGGATAAATCATCTCAAGCTCTTCTGCTGAGCACTGCAGCAGAACCACAACTAGGTAGTTTCTGTATATACCAAAGCGTGCACGTGTGCATACATAGATGCACATATATGTACGTGTGTGAGTGCATATGTGTGTCTAGACACATCCATATGTATATGGATGTCTGCATGTATATATGCTGGGCTGACTGCTATACTGTATAGCCATATCCAGAATCTCCCTGTTCCTTGTCTATAAAACAGGGATAACAAAACACAGTGTCTTAGTCGCATTACAGGGAGCTACGTGTTGAAGGTTGTGATGCCCTCAGGATGGAGCTACCCTTGAGATGTCACCAGGACACCTGAGCTTGATTCAGAGCCAGAACAGCCTCATTAGGGGGACAAGGATGGGAGCTTGTTTCTGCCCAGCCTGCTCGATGCAGCAGGTCTAGGTGATGCCCACCACAGCCCTTTTCTGTCTGTGGAAGCAGTGTGTAGAGTCTGAAAAAAGGCAACAGCCTAATTGTCTTGAAATCAAAGCTGCATCCAAATAGCTCTGACAATAGAGACAATTTATGTGCGTAAGCATTAGTCGCGTGTTTTCTAATTGCAGGATCAGGCACTTAATACAGCCATTAATGTAATACTTCTAAACACCCATAAGTTTACTAACAGCACCCTGCTGGGACTCACATTAACACTTAGTAAATAGACTATTCAGAAAATGGCATGGTAAGAGTTACACCTCCAAGTAATATTCTATAGAGCTGCATACAAATTGTAACCACATTTTCATAAGTGATAAAATGTTTTATCCTCTTCTGAAAAATAAATGCTATAAAAGCCAAATGCAGTTCACAATAACAAAGGAAAGGAAGGATATAGCTGGGCAGGATTTGAAAGGTTTTGATTTCACATTGTCAAGTTGAACACTTATGTAGGAACTGGGCACCTAAATACCTTTGTGGGTCTGGCAAGAAGTTCTCAGCCACAAAGTATGGACAGGGAAATGGAATAAAATTCAAAGTTGCTAATGTGTGGTTCTACTTTAAGGACTAGCTAAGTAAAACTGGCACCACTAAGAAGTTGGTGAGATTCCTGAGCTTATTCCATCTGCCTTGCTTGCTTAAGTGACAAAAAGCCCTTCTTCTGACGCCAGTTCTAACTATACCAGCATGAAAAAGGATGTTCCAAGTTCCAGTCCATTTCACTCATGGCCCCTTTCGCTTGCATGGCTGTGACAGAGCTTCGTTCCTTCTGCAAAGCCTTTACCCCTGCTAATGCAAAATAGTGAAAAAAAGGGAATGTTAGAAAAAAAAAGACTGTTTTTCCAAACAAAAGGTTTTGAAAAAAAAATGTTTTGCTGAGCAAACCACTTTAAAAGAACTCCAGTGATGTAACTAAGAAAATATGGAGAGAAAGGGAAAATTTAGGAAACTCAAATGTTCCCTCTTTTCCACCCTGATATATTTCAAAGGGTTAAAAACCTCAAATCATGTAAGTAAAATACCCCAAAGCATGGCTTTGATTAAAAAATGAATTTTGAAAAAAAAGAAGAAGAAATGGAAAGTTTCTTTGTGCATGTGTCCCCACTTTTGGTTGCTACTGTATGAAAAAGAGACCTAGGCAGGCTTTTCAGCTCTAAAGTTCAATTTTCTCAGTTAGCAAAAATCTGGCTAAATCCTAGTCCTCTTTTGAGAGAAATCTGGACAAGGAGAAATTATTCATGTGGAACAGATTCCTCATATGGTGGGAAAGCTGGTCTGTGATACTTGTTCTTCTGCATCTTCTTCCCATCAAGACAGGGACCTTCTGGACTCCAGGTGTCTCCACTACTACAGGTTAGAACTGTTGCATCATTTTTTTTGGTAAAGTGTATTAATTAAACCCAATGATGCTATTTACAGAATCTTTTATCAAAATAGTATGAAATACTAGAAGAAGGGCAGAGTAGAGCAGGGCAGAGAAGAGAAACAGAAAAATCTTTCAAGATATCTTCCTGAAAAAAGTAGGAAATTATTGTTTCTTTGTCTAGAAAAGAGTGCATATCCCCTTAGAATTATAATAGGTGTATTTGGAAGGAATATAAGCAGTTATGCTATGGGGCATATCCACAGATAAATAGTTAGATGGACGATTTGTGAACAATTAGTCTGTCATTTGTCTGCTTGCAGTTTCCTCCATCCTCTAAAATCACTGCCACTTCCCAGTCAGGAGGAGCTCTGCTGGCCTGAAAGGGTGTGCCAAACCCTTTTTTGGATGAAGTAGCTCACATACTTTGGCAAATGCCTGCACTAGAAAATGAAAACCACATCTAGAACTTACTAGTTCCTAAATTTTCTATACTTCTTCATTAATCCCTTCCCACAACTGCCCCTAGAAGCACATCACGAGCTCAGCACAGTCATGCCATTCCTGTTGACAAATTGCAGTAAGGTTGAGTAGAACTGCCTACTCCAAAACCTACTCAAAATTCATGGACAACCTCTGTAAGCTTTGGATCGTGATCTTTGAGTCTGACCTCAGGACAATGCTTTCACCATTCCTCCAAAACAACTAGAGACCATATGGCAGGTAAGAGAGGAATAGCCTCACCTTACCGCTAACACTCTCTTTTGGCCAAAGGGGTTATTCCAATTTCACAGCCAGTGGCTTTTCAAAGCACGGTGCTCCTCAAAGCTGGCAGAGCAGGAGATGAACATATTGCCATGAGATGCCTTTATGTATCATCTCTGCAGCATCTCTGCTGGAGTGAGTTAATGCAGCTGCTTCTTTGGGGACTCAGAAAAGGAACTTCCATCTCGGAGCTGCACTAGTGGGAAACAATTCCCAGGCCAGCCCTGCCTTCACACTGTGGGTGATCACCAATCAATTCCAGGTGCTGCTCACCAAGTACAGCATGTCCCAAATTTCTCATGGCTGAGCTGATGCCATTCTGATACTTTCCACCATTTGAACAAAGCTGCAAGTTAGCTGTGCTACAGAGAGCTGTGCTTACACATGGGAACAGTCATTTTGTCACCAACCTCAATATGCTTCGGCATCTGACCTACCCTCCTATTTACAATTCTTCCCATCTTTCATTCCAATTTTATATCCTCATCCCCCTGGGAGTCTTTTGCAAAATATTTTATAGGCAGAGGGGTTCTGGAGTGTGGTGCCAATGCATAAGGCAGCATCAGGCGTCAGCCTGCCATTGCAGCGTGGTTTCAAAAAATAGTGGTGTGCTGCTTCCACGTATTCAGCAGTAGCTACTTCACCACCAGCTCTGTGAAGGTAGCTTCTGCAGAGGACTGCTCCTCAGCCAAGGGGGGCCTTCTCCCTATGGTTAGTAGAGACGGATACTTTTTGAAGGCTCCCAGAAAGCAAGTCATGCTGCCAAAATGGGTCTCCTTTCTGCCTATATTGACAGCGCTGGGAACCCTGACACCTCAGGGTTTCTTTATGAGGGCTTTGGGGTTAGGTGTTAGGAAGTGGCAGGCAGTGCTGCCCCCTGGGGCAGTACTCCTGCCAGTGTGGCTGGGCTGGCTTTGCTCTCCTTAAAAAGAAGGACGGTGGGAGGCAGAGTACAGATTTTCCAGACCTGTTTGATCATCTTCATCAGTGGTTAGGACCAAGCTCTTGGGCTGTACCTGTAACGATAAAGCAAACACGGCATTAAGCACTGGCGTGGGATTGTCAAGCCAGCGTAGCTGCTGGCGTGCTCCCCACCAGGCTGTGGCCGGTGCCAACCCACCTTCTCCCAGGTAGTGCCAAGCCCTTCTCACAGGACAGCCGGGGCCAGGGACTGCTCCTGCTCAGCAGCAGGGATAAAGGTGCCCTCTTTGGGGAGAGACGAGAGTATGTCTGCGTGGATGTGACATGTGGCAGCCACCTGCTCTTAAAGCAAAGAAAGGCTCTGGTCCATATGCTGGTACAACCTTTGGGTGCCCAGCAGCAGCTGAAGGATGGTCCCTCTTAAAGATGTACCGCAGTTCAGTAGCGAGGGGATCATCCTTACCATGGGGACCTGGCAGTTCAACCTGTGGTCCTTTTGGCCAGGCTCAGTAATTTTTTAAAGTGCCTTTTGCCTCATCTCCAATGCTGACTGTGGAAATGTTTTCTGACAACCTGACAAGGATTACATCAAGCAGGAAAAAAATGAAGGGTATTTGAGTGCACAGAAAGAAGTGCAGCCTTCCTCGCGCCGTGACAATTTCTTAACTTTGAGAGAAACAGTGTTTGCAATTTTCACAGGGCATTAGTCTAATTTGTCTGAAGATCTGTTTGTGATTTGTGGGAGATGTTTGTTAAAGCTGATATAAAAGGTAATGCTAGGATTTAATCCTCAGGGCTTTAGCAAATAACCACTATCTTTTAATAGGAAGTGGGTGGCATGTTGGTTGTCAACTCTAATTTCTCCTCTAGCCTGAAAACCTTCTCCATACTTTTTCTATTATCCTGTACTACTAACTTTTACAAGACTACAGGATCTGCCTTTTACACAGGATAAAACCAGAAGGTAGAACCTTTAACAGAGATTCACCATGTTTCAAGAGAGCATATGGGAAAGTATCAAAGCAGGGGACAATGTTAACATTGAAAAGATGCTCTCAGAACACCCATTGCTCCTGTGGTTTGTGCATTATGCTGTTTTCCAAGAGATCTGGATTTGATCTCTTGTCCTTTGCTTTCTGGGGCGAGGAAAACTCTGAGCCCTTTGAGAGTGGGGAGGGGTATTAAATAAGGAAAGAAGGGACCTACGGCAAAGATCAAACCAACAAAACAATACACAGAAAAACCAAGAGGAACGAGAAGACTCAACCCTATGGTACCTAACAATAATTTTTATAGGCATGAGTTTGTCCAATGTGTTGTTTATTCATCCAATTTATTGTAATGATGAACAGCTTTAAAATGGGAGTAGAATGCTAATTCATACTTTATGTATAGAATAAATGATAGGCAGCTGTGGGCCAGGGGGCCATTGGGGGCTCTCTGGCAACACAGACTGTACAAGCAAAGGAACATAACTTGGGGTCTCTGTCAGCAATGAGAAAATATATATTGCAAATTAAGTAGTTCTTCCTACCACTTAATGAAAGCTGGGTGCATGTGACATTGTTATTGTCATGCAGTGATCAATTTGATGTGAATTTGGCCTGCACTTACACTGTGTCGGAGAAGTCTTACAGTGCTATTTGAATACTTTTGAATATAGGAATAGCAGTGGACTAAAGCTTCTCATCAGCCCTTATCACCAGTCAGGTGATAGGATGGCAAATGACTTCAGAGGCACCTTGAGAAGCAAGAAAAAATTAAGGCTATTCATTTCACTGTACTACTGAAATGAAATGAAATGCTGGGATGGATCCACCAACCCTTAGAGGGTCAGCCCAGGGTAGTGTGGCCAATCTCTGCTTTTTTGCCCAAGAACAGGAAGTTATTCCCCGCGGATGTTTCTGCATCTCTGTGCGTGAGTGAGACGGGAGGCAGAGGCATGGCTTGGTGACAGCATGCTCTTGAAAGCAGAGCGTGCACTGCAGTCCCACAGAGGTGAGGGCCAGAGGAGCTCTGCCATGGGCTAAAGCAACCCACACCTCACCCTTACTGCTGGAGATCTGCAGTAATATCAGAGGCAGTGCAAGAAACATGGAAAAATGTGTGCCTCACTTTCCGCACCAAGAAACCTACACTGTCTGCACAAAAATTATATTAAAACCAGAACATGTTTTCCAGTAAAATACAAATCCACACGCATCTTGCATGAGCTCGAACATTGGTGCAAAAATGCCACTCACCCCACACTCAGCAAAAGGTCCAGCTGCAGTTGTGAATCACACAAGTGAACACAGGGATGGATTGAGAACGAGTGTAGGTTCAGACTGTGGTTTTGCACCACATGTGTAAAAGGAGTGCTGTTTGCACAGGACGGTGTGAACGTTTGCCAGTCGACTGAGCCAGGTGGATTGCTTGAATGGGAAAGGGATTGAATGTGGGGAATGCAAACCAACATCTAATAAACCCAGTGATCAGCAGGAGGTAGGATTTTAACTGAAAAAACATGTTTTAAATCTTAGAAGAAGTCTTCATTCTAAAATTCATTCAGGAAACCCTGCCAGACACCAAAATAACCATAGACTCCCTGGCACTTTTTGCAAGAGGTATTAAAATAGCTTGGTAGTTATTTCTGGATCGAACAGTAACTGAGGACAAATGTCCAATGCCAGTCAAAAACTGATCTCCCCTACAAATGAGACCCAGCTCTAAGCCCATACCCAAGAACAGGCCAGGGATGACTGTCAGACTACACCTAAGTATAGAAGATGGACCCTGATAGTAATATCCCCAAACCTATCTTAAAAGTACCACCTTGACTCAGCAACAACTCAAATTCCTGGCTCTGTGGTGAGTGAAAGCCTGACTCTAACCCCAAACCCACGCATAACTTGAAGCTTGGTCCTACACATAACTTGAAGCCTGGTCCTACCCCCAGCTGTGATGTGACTGCAGAATGATCAACGACTCCGCCAGACCCAAAACTGCTCACAGCTAGATGGTCCATTTCAGCTACAATGCTAAAACTGGATCAATAAACTCTTGCAATCCAGGGAAAATGCCCAGCACTGGGTTTGCAGCAAGAATTAGGATTAGAGATGGGGTCTACGACAACATGAGGATGATTTATGGCTTTTGGAGAGGTCTCCTATCCACGTGTGGGACTAATGTGATGGGGCCATGTATCTGTGTATTGAAAACAGACAGAGCTCACTGTTCTTTTCTGAAGACAGCTGTACTATCTTGTATAACAGGTTTGGATTTTGGGTTAAAGTGGGAAACGTGTGCTATGACTGGATCTAATAAGGGCTACTTAGGTTTACAACCATTACTGTATGTCTTTTACTTCAGGATTGACTGGAGATGAAGTCAGGGTGATGCATTAAAAAATCTTGGTGACAGATGTTGACGCATTTAAGCGAGCAAATTTTAATTAATTTGGTACTATACATGGCAATTGGGCTAGTGGCTAGGAAGCCTCAGAATGAGATGAAGGATTAAGGATAAAGTTGCAATTTGACTGCATGGACTTGCATTCCTGTGTTGTGAAGAAGACACCACTAAGCTTGGCTTAGGGCTACATTGCCATATTGAGCAGTCTGTAGGCTCAGCATCACCAGTGAGTCTTGAGAATGGGGCAGGGTTTGGTCCAGGGTTCGGGCCAGGGACGGCTGATGAACTGAGGCAGGTGAGTGGTACAAAAGGTAAGGATTTGTGTTAAACTTTGCCTCAGCACTGCACAATGAGTCAGTGTTTCCAATGGGACATAAAGGTCCAGGGACCTGAGCTCTATGGCACCCGCGAGGCCAGCGGAGCTGGGCCAGAGTGGTAATGGGACCAGCCTGTCTGTAGCTGAAGGCGTGCATCTATGCTAACTGTGACAGCTACTTCTGGGGAAAAATAAAAACAAATGGAAAAGGTAAAAGGAAATTTCTGTCCCGGCCAGCTGGGAAGAGCAGCATCGGGGTCCCAGACCACGGTCCTCCTCTGAGGCTCTCTCCAGAGTAGCAGCTGGTTGAAGATGAGGATGAAGATGATTATTTTCATCATGCTTTTCCCATAGTAGAATGTATTTTTCATTGGGACCCACTCAAACTCCTTATGGGGTATTCCTGTTTATGATGGTATTAGTGTTGACTGGAGTATGCTAATCAAGTGCAAATGTTTCACATTGACTGGTCGTTAAATATCTGTGTGTATAGATATTATTGGATAACATTTACTGAGTATTTATTATTATTGCATATTATTATTGATATTGATGATGATGATGATGATGAACTTTCCTGTGCACTATATTTGGTTTTCTCGAATATAAACTAAAATGTACAAACCAAGAGACAAAGAAAGAGGGGGAGAGGAGGTCAATTCCCACAGCAGTGCGAGCTGCTTCCCATGAGGCCCTGTCTTGACAACACTGCCAGGATTTGCAGGTGCAGGGCCATGAAAATAACAGCAGAAGAACAACAGCATAAAAACAATTAAAGAAAAGTACTGCCAAAGAGAGTCTGGAAAACACTGCCTCATCAGCTTCAGGAAAAGGTTTTGGAGCTGCAGATCGCAGGCCCCGAGCGTTACGAAGGCTAAGGCAATGGAGCACTTAAGGCACAGGGCAGCACACGTATGAGACAAGCATTGTTTTGTAGCATGGTGACAAGTCCTGGAAATTTCTGTTCATCTCCCTGAGGGCTCCCAAGCCTTTACAGGAACAGCCTGTCAATAAGGGACATAAACAGCAGTCCCCTGCAGCAGGCAGTGATGGTGCTTGGGATCTGCGATGGGTCAGAAACAGTTCGTTCAAGTAGATCGAGGCTTTTATGAATTGCGCCTGCCTAGCTTAGATGTAGGTGTTCCTGGTCCCAGAAGGCTTCTTCAGTACTTAGTCCTGAGCCTGGCAGGCGTCACCGCTCCTGGCCAAAGGAGCGGCTGGATTTGGGCGTCTCAGTCAGACTGGAATCAGTCAGTGAGTTACATCTAGGGACTGCTGATGTTTTATTTCCAGGTGTGGCAGGGAGCAAAAAATAATCTTTTTTCTTCATTTTTTCTTTTTTAAGCTGGGTGTGACATAGTATGTGCATGGCTGCTTAGCTAAAAACAACACACAAGCCCCAAACCTACTCCTTAGGTATTTGCTGTGAAACTAGACACAGCAATATGATAGCAAGCCAGAATGAAATGGGAAATAACCCCTTTCCCTCCTCTGAACATGATCTGTCAGACACTGTTCCCCCCCACATATAATTACTGATTTCATGCTATTATTTCATTGTGTTAGAATAATTCTTTGAAAAGTATAACAGATCTTTACCAATAATTTAAACTAGCTACCAGTCTACATCCTGGTTACTGCATATCTACTGCCAAGACACTGTTTTGGTAACAGTTAATAATCAGCTGTCTGGACTACCTCACCATAAACATTACAGGGTTTCATCACTCATGTTTTATTTAATTCTGCTTGTCATCAAGGTCTATTATTGGAGCCTTACAATTTTGTTCAAGAGAGCTGATTTTTACTACTGTTGAAAGCTCCTCTACGTACTTTTTGCACTTTATTCTCCTGAGCTAGGACCCTTTTCTTTTGGTTCGCAGGTTGACATAAGATGTTTATTCAAATAAATTCATTAGATGATTGACAAGCTATAGGTGTCCCTGGCGGAATATGCTTGAGATGCCAAGGGGAAAAAAGGAAAATGCATGAGGTTAGCAAATGGCTTGGGCTAAATACAACCACCTGTCTTTGATTCTACACCCCTTGTTTACCATCCTGAAAAGGAACATCCCAGCTGAATAAGGTATAAACTGAAATCATCCTTTCCCACGTACATCATCCTTGCTCATTGCCTTGGTTTTTGTCCTGTTGTGACCTCCTACCTTTAGCCTGGAAGCATGCAGTGTAGACGAAACAGGTAGTTGCCTGGAACAACAAAATGGTTAAAATGGTCAAAAATTAAAATGGGAGCAATGGAAGAGCAGCTCCTTCAAGCGCTGCTGTTCCAGAGACTCTCAGATGACACCACCAAGTGAGCGCTTCAGCCCTTGTAATAGGCAGTGATGGCCCTGCCACTCACATGCCAGCTTTGCTCTGCTTTTCCTCTGTCCCCCGGCTCTGCTTTTCCTCTCTTGCCAGGAGGAGAGGCTGTAAAGGAAAGACCAGCAGCAGGCTGCACTCCTGAGGGGTGCCAGAGGAAAGGATCCAGGTTACTATGCCAAGGAATGGTTGTCCATGCACAGCAGAAGCTCCAAACTGAAGGAGCCCAGAAGAGGCAGTGACCTGGCTGGAATGAGCCTCCCACATTGCACCAGTCGAGAGAGCCATGAGTCTGATGTGTTTTGATCAGAAATTCCCTTGTAGACCTGGGAATCCCCTTATCATCAAAGATTGATCAAAGCTGGTGCTTCCTGAATAAAAGGTCAGAAAAATCAACATTTTTCTGGTGGAACAAGTAAAAGACCTCCTTGCATAGGTCTATGGTAATACCCCAGTGCAAGCTAACAGTGAAATATATCTGAACAAAACAGGAAAAGACATTTCTTTCTTTAAAGTTGACAGCAGATGCTACAGTAAGTATGTTTTTACATATGGTCTCTCAGTATGCTGACATACCTAGGTCTAGGCAGTTGTGCTTACACTCTGTTCAGGCACTACCTCAGATAGTTCTTCTCTGCAAGACACACAAGCATATTAGTATGGGCCAGAGCCTGAAAGAGTAAGTTCTGCTTAGAGTATGTATATTATCGGCTGAAGCCCAGTACTGTGCTATGCCACTGCTGCTATGGGCCCAAAACTGATGGGCTTCTGGATTGCTCCGAATGCAGGTGGAGCAGAAGCACAACATTCTGCATTTGTCCATGTAAACATCTCCCACCCCGAGGCTCTCAAACATGTTTTGCCAAGAGAAGCAAACATCTTTTATCTTTATACCGCAGTTCCTTCTGTCTGCCCTGTGATTTGTCCCTTCCCTGTTGTTCCTGACCTTTCTCAGATTCAAACTTGCTGCTCTAGGCACACTGCTTGGAGTAATCACTGATTATCACTGAGCAATTAGAAGTCTTCTGTATAGCAGAACTGATTTTCTTTGTCTGTGGTATTTTCTTTTCTTGTTTTCCCTTTATTTGCATTATTCACTTTCCTCTTGGATTTTTCCTCTCTGGCCACTGCCTTTAACCTTCCCTTATTCAGAAGCAGTCTTCATTCCCAAACACTCTCTCTGCATTTGATACATGTTTATTTCCAAAATTCCTTCACATTTGTCTTTTGTGGTCTTATTGGGTTGGTCATGCTGCAGAACCTTTCCTTTGTTATCACAAGGCAATGGGGAACCATGACACAGGGCCCTCTCTCTTCTGAAGGAAGCGTCCTATGTCTGGACACAGCACAGTTTTGGTCACAGATGGTGGTGAACCTCCATGCTGAAGTGCTTCCCCAGGGTGGTGATGCCTTGCTGGGACTGTGACAGGGTGATACCTGGACAAAGTTTTGTGTGGTTTAGCAGCTCTCCCCATGCCTTCTGCATACTGCATTCCAGTTCCTAGGTCCTGAAGATTTAATGCCAAGTCAAAGAAATAGAAAATTAAAAAATAAACCCCTCTCTTTGTTCATAAAAGTCAGGATAAAAATGTGTGTGAAGTGGTAGATCTGAAAGGTTAAAAGCACACATCAGAGGAACATCAGTGTGACTTACAGGGACGTTACTCTGCAAAGCTACAGAAGTAATACCTGCAGTACATGTAAAATCCCACCCTGTTCTCCCCACCGCATATGGCATGTGTCCCTTTTCCCCTCCCCAATCCCTGTGGATGTGTGCGAATACCATCATGAGAATGAGTTCAGCAGAGAGTAGTCTCCTGCTTCTAAGCTGCGCTGCCACACAGGACCTAGGTCTGTGCTCCTGCTTAAGCCCAAATTCCTAGCAAGCCATGGATTAGGGATCAGAAGACCATGCCCCAGCCTCAGTCAGTGTCTATGAGGGAGCTGTAGTTGTCATTGTCCAGGAAGGACTGAAAATTTTCCTTTGCAGGAAGTAAAACCTTTATTCCCAAGATCCTCCTTTAGGTCACACAGAAAAAGAGTGGGATGCAGCAAACAGAACAAACTTTGGGGCACCCAGCATGCAGGAGACACAAGGCCCAAAGTTAGAAAGGTGGAGGTAGCTGGTTTCCATCTCCTTCTGGTACAGTCTCCACTGCCTCCCAGGCACAGTTTTTTTCCAGAACTGTGAATCTGTGGTTGGGAGATGCTATGGCCTCTTGGAGTTGTAATGTTAGTGCTTGAAGCAAAGATTACATTATTTTCTTGATTTTAACTTACTGAGACAGCATTCATCTTTCCACAGTTCCTTCTGCAACTAGGGAAACCAAAGGAAGGTGTAGCCTGGACTCCAGGAAATCTGAGAGAGCAGCCTTGGTGAACATTGCTACTCAGGGAAGCCCTTTGTCTTTTGGGGTAATCTTTGGAAAGGGTAGTCCTGCCCTCCAGAGAGGCCACGTAAAACCATCACCCATGCCAGGCTGTGAGCAGGAGTATTTGGAGGGACACCCCCCCCCAGGCACCCTTCCCTTGGGCACTCCTAGGGCTGGGAGGAGGGAGGGTTGGTGGGGTGCCCCTGGGCACAGAGCAAGGCAGCCTGAACCCGAGCAAAACATGGTCAGAAAAAATCAACCCTGCTCAACTTTCCCAGCCAAGGCAGGTCCTTCCTTCCGAATACTGGGGCAGTCGGAGGTAGGTTGCTTGTTTTGCAGCATATTCTCCTTTTCTTCTGGGTAGAAGAAAGGTTTCCCTCAGAAGGCCATGTGGGTCAAACTTGCACACAGTAACCAAGACCTCTGCCAGGATTTATTTCTAGTACTTTGCTCAGGTGGCTGGGGAGCCCCAAGCAGCGTTAAAAGGTGGTTAAGAGGGCAAAGAAGGAGAAGGAGGGAATTTGGGGCTCTAAAGAGCCATCTTCCTCCCTTCAGAGTGGCTGGACCTCAAGCTTTTCAGGGAGATGTCCTTCTTACCTCTCGGGAGTTGTGCTCTCACCCTGTCCCTCTCCCCCTGCTCTCCCCCATGTCCCACTGCCCCTTCCCTGGGCCATGTGGCCTTTGGGAAGGGAAAGGCAGGAAGGAGACCGGCAAAGGCAGGCGCAGGAAGGACAGCTGCAGGAGCAGCTGAGTCAGGCGTCAGAGTATTTCGCACAGTTTTCACTGGCCATATTCGGTCTTTCACTGCTGTTGCTCCAAACCCTGCCTCCCCCTCCGGAGGGTCTCCTCACGGGTCTTCATCTCGGCTTCATTCCTCTTGGCCCCCAGCTCCTGCTGCCTCGTCTCTCCCCTCCTGGCGGGGCCAACCTCTCCTGTCCCCATCCTCTCCTCTCTTTCCCCGCTGCCTGCCCTGGCTGTTTTGGACACAAACTCTCCGTCACTCAGAGAGCCACACAGAGCCTGGCACACTGGGGTCCCTTTTCAGGCACTGCTGCAATAACAACCGCAGAATCGCATTGTACTTATATCTTTACTAGCTTATACAGGAATATACAGTGGTGTTTTACAAGGCTATAAAAATACATCTTAAAGGAAACAAGCACAGGAAAACAGGAGAAGTGGGGCCAGATCAGCTGATGTAAATAAGGGCTGCATTGAATTAAATAGTGCTGCGTCTACTTACGGCAGCTGCAAGACCTGACCTGTGGCCCCTTCCTAAAGCAGGGAGTTGCTGCAGCCTCCAGCCTCTGTTACGGCAGAAGCTGAACCAAGCTCCTCTTGCCCACCCAGCGGAGAGGGATGCTGGCAGGGAGGAGGAGGTGTCTCTTTGCTCTGGTCCGTCTAGGGGTGAGACACAGCTGTGTTGCAGCTGCAGAGGGTGATGCTGATGACTGGTCTGCCGTGCTGTGCCCAGCAGCGATGGAGGGACACCTCCTTCTCTGCTGGTCCCTGCTGGATGCTGTGCCTGGCCGTCGACCAGCTGCTGCCCTGCTGGAGCCCAGGGAGAAGCCCCTGTGGCTGGAGCTGGGCAGGATTCACAGTATTCACCAAACGGTGCCATTTCAGGGCTCCAAGAACTACTTGCAAGGTATGGTCAAATCCAGCACAGGGGTTTGACTTCTAGGTGGTGGAAAGAAAACAAGAAGAAAGGAGAGGAAATCATTTGGGAAAGGTCAAACATTGTATTTTGACATTCTCTGTTTTGACAACAAGCTGAATTCAGTTCACTTTTGCCTGGAACAAGTGTTGAACTGAACATTCAGCCACTGAAATGATAAACTTGTGCCTCTGTAGGACTTTCTGGATTACATACTCACCTCCCCCACAATTACAGTAGAGCACATTTTATCTTTCCTGGATACAATTTTTGCAAAAATAAAAATTCCAATAGCAATCTTTCAGGAGAGATGGTCTCCCATTGAGGCATCAGGATGACATGAACTTTCATCTCTGGCAAGTTGCTGCATTGAATACTTACAGAATCCAGTTATATGAATAGAAGAAAAGGACTGCATCTGTAGACCTAAACTAAGAAAGCGGGTTAAGCTATTTTTGCGTTGTTTTTCCAGGACTTTTCAGAAGTAAGGGAAGTTTTCTCTGTAGGAGTGCAGCTCCATGGATAGTGAGAAGAGCCCATGGGTAGGAAGTGTCAGCTTTACCCTCAACCAGACTGCCACAGTTTTCTTGAGTCATTTACAGATTTCAGTATGTTCAAAATATTGCATTTTTACCACCATTATAAATTACAAAAAATAACTATGTCCAATTTGAATTTTGAAAAGAGACTAGATGTCAGACAATAGGATCAGTTGCTGTTTCTTTCAACGCTGAAATAAAATGCTCAGAGAACTTCAATGATATATTTAAAAAATCCTTTTGTCAAATCTCCTCTGGAAAAGTGTAGATTTAAATGGTTCTTCATTTCATTAAAAAAAAAAAGGGTAAAAAAAAGCCAAACCCGTCCAACCGGCTGTAAAGTAAAAAGTGTAAAGCTATCTCAGCCCAGCAGTCAGCTTTCCGAGATGGCAGCGAAAGGGCGATGAAAGGAGGTCACGTATGGAACAGCTCTTTCAGCTCACATCTCCGGTGGCTGTGATCACGTTCACCTTGGCAGGGGTACAGAGGGTTTGGTTCCTCGTGACGGCTCCCCAGCAGCCATTCGCACCTGCGCAGCAGGGCTGTAAAGCCCTGCCAAATCACCACGGCAGGTTTCTATGCAGATGTAAGCAACTGCTCCGGGGACAAAGAAATACCGAATCAGGCCTAGAAATGTTGAAGTTCAGATTTCCAAGGGTCTTTAATTCTGGTTTCCAAGTCTGTAAACACGCGGTGATTAACAGTCTGGAAGCACTCACCGTTTCCCCCATGGCCTGAGTCTTAACGGCAATCTTGGGGAAGGAGGATGGGTTAAATCCCTTGCAACTCATCTTTTGTTGAGATCCACGAGAAATCGCTTGCCAGCGTGCATTTGAAGAGAATGTTGTGCTTTGGCTCCTCTGGTGAGCTCTGCTCTCAGCACTTGCAGGACTGCCTGCATCTGTGATTGTGCAAAACTGCGTTAAACGCTGCAAAGTGCCCCTTTCAAATGAGCTGAATAGATACATTGGGGAGAAGGAAAAATGTGCTAAGATGTGATTGCTAAATAAGAAATCTGCAAGGCCCGTTTGGCATCGCAGACACTTCTGCTTGCGATTTGGCAGGGCTGCCTACACGTTGCACAGGTGCAAATGACTTCTCCAGGGACAAAGTACTGCGAAACTCAGCCTCTTTTCCAGCAAAAGACAAGTGGGGAAATAAAACCCCTGGATCAAACCCTGCCCTCATTAACACCCCTGAATCCTACTGACTGAAGGCAAAATGCTCTCCAGACCAAGTGAGACAAAACTTTATTATCTCATTTTCCTTGTTTGACCAGCAGGTACTAAAGTCCAGTCTCCTCCATGCTGATGGAGACATTACATTCCCTGGAGTCGTGAAGGAGAGATTTGCTCCACCATGTTGTTTCCATTCAGTGCTTTCTACATACCATTTAACAGCTCCAAACGGGGCTCATGGTTTATATATTCCCTTGGTCTCCCCTTCAGCAATGTGCATGCTGCTCACTAGGAGATGGACGGCACCGTCCTGCTGCATCCCAGCCCCCTCCCTGGAGCTGGGGATGGAGTCGATTTTCCAATATCAGGGGTGTCACTGACATCCAGCAGCTCTGGAGCTTCCTTGACTCCCGTATTTACAGTGTGCAGCAAATCCCAGGGCACAGCTCAATCACGGGCGTTACGGCTGGTCAGGGCTTTCTCACTGGTCTGAGTGTACATCAGAGAACGCATTGCAAATAAATACCTCTATTCACTTTTTTTGCATGGACTACAAAAAGAGGAAGCATGTACCATATCATACCAATAGGCATTTTCATTAGTTATCAGTTAAAAATTAAAAGGAAAATGTGCTAAGAGTAGCCAAAAGTAAAGAACAGCATTTACAAAGCCTCGCCACTGCCAGTATTGTGTTTTTCTCTGGGAAAACTGTAAAGCAATTTGGATAAACTGATGTTTATCTAAATGTTCAAAGTGTGCAGAGGTCTTTGATAGTGGAGCAATCCCTTTGTAGCCTGGCTTTTTGACATACACCCTGCTGGCCTTTACTTTATATGCTGCAACCACTAGAATATTATAATCAGGTACAGAAGTGGATAAATACATACTTTAATTAAAATAATGTCCCCTGCCCACAAGCTGCTGATAAACATCACAGTCTTCCCTTTCTCTGTCCTTAATATTTTATACTGTTTCAGGAATTTACTGGACGTTCATTGAGCTACAAACTTGGCGGTTTTCTTCATTTTGTAGAGTAAATGTATACAGTTGCTATAATTTGGTGTAAGCTTTATTTATTACAGAAATGTGAGTTTCTTACATAATTGCAAAAGAAAATTGTAGAAGAACAAGACAAAGAAGACATGTTATATGCTTCACGCAACTTCCACTTTCATCTCAGCTATTTTTCCTTCAGGACTTTCCATTCTTTCAAGACTTTTCTTCAAATTATTCACTTGTCCCCTTCTAATATCGCTCTGCTGTGATGACCAGTTGGGCAATATATAATATGATGCATGCACACAGCACCAGTGGGTAAAAACCTGACTATAATACAAGTATTATTCTACCAGCTTGATGAACTCATTTACAGCTATGGTACAGGTGATAAAATTACAGAGCTGTAAATCCCCTTGGTCTTCTAGACTCCTTTAGCTGATGTAATTTTTCACCAGGAATAATATGCTATTTCTTTTTAGAGAGCTGGGCAGTGCAGGGAAGGTGGATAGATATGATTATTAAATGCAGTGTGTGCAAGAGGGGAAAGGATGCTGAAGTCAAATATACACAAAAATTAATAGCTTTCCTGATCTGAACTCATGTTTCTCATGCTCTTTGGATTACAGTAGGGTTACCCTTCTGGTGTCTGCACCCCAGGGATTCACATCTGTGTAAATGTGGTAATAGAAAAAGGCCCTCATGATGAATTCATGAATTGTTCTCATTGACACTAGTTGATACTTTTACTTGGACAAGTCTCCTTTGCAGGTGCACTGACCACACACTAATTGAAAGGATTATTTTCATAACTTTCTGTGCAGTCTGCAAGGCTTTCTGTGAAAAGCATAATTGTTTCAACCAGCTGCTTGGAGTTGTTTTTATTAATTTCTTTAAATCCAACAATGCTGGATCGGCATATTTGAGACTCTCCTCCAAACTGCATATGAACATAAATAAAATTAGCGCATGTGGTTCTTGTGCGGGAGAGAACTTTGTTTGCAAGTACAGCATTTCTGTGAGGAGGAAAATCGCCTTTAAAATGTACTTTTTCTCCCAGCCCCTTGCTATTTTTATCCTCATCCCCACAACAAATCTTTAATGTGCAGTATGTCTGCATGGCACCTGTTGGGATTAGCTGGGACCCAGGCAGACACATTACAAGTCCATGCATTTGCACTGCCTGATACATCTAATCCCGAGTTTACGCTGTACAAAGCCCCAACCGTAAAGGGTTCTTCAGGCTGTGTTATTCTCCCTTCTTGGGCGAAAGCCAGGTCTCTTACCATCAGACTGGCCATAATATCTGAAAAAGCCTTATGGACTCAGTCCTCACTTTATATAGCAACCCACGGGTATTAAAAAAGAGTCCATGGCACAATTATTTGGATCCCACTTTGGTGCCTCCCTCTTCCCTTGCCTGGGGGAAATGCTCAAAGTGTGGAGACTGCCCTGGGCAAGCAGAGCAAAACCAGGACAGGAGTGTTACGCGAGAGAGACAGAGAGCAAGGACGAGGAGGTCTGGGGGGTCCACTCACTCCTTGGCCTCTCTCCTCCTCACCTCAGCTCAGCCCTTCCCAACCCCTCGCGGACCAGGCGGCTTGGCCTTCATGCCAAAACCCTGCGGTCTGCCTGCAGCAGCAGAGCAAGATTTGCACAGGGAAGGGGAATCCAGTCCCTCCTCCTCTCCCAAGCCTTGGATGGAGAAGCCAAGGTCTCTGCTGCAGGCTGGGGGTCTGCGCACTGGCTGCCCATCCCAGCCCCTCTCTCACCTCCATTCCCGCTCCCCCTCCAGGCGGGAGACCGTGGCTAAGCCCTTCCCTTGTCTCACCCCTTCCTCCTGGCATTGACGTACCCAGACATTGAGTGGGGTGCTGAACCCCTCCCAAGGGTCCTGCCCACCCTTGGTGGTGGGAAAAGCACCATAAGCCTCTTCCTTCCCTTACTTTTTTGGCTCTATCTTGCATGTGCCATATACCATGAGGCTATGGAAATGCAGCACGTCATGAGACCTTTAGGGGCTGTGCATCACCTCAGCGAATGACCTGAAAACTATTAGGAGGGTGGCATCGCTGGAGCAAAACCCAGAAAATGAGCAAAATTGTGTTTTGGTGGCTGGATGATTCAGGAAATCCTGAGCAGATAGTACCCAAGATTTCAAGCTGTCCTAATGCAAAACATCCACGTAACTGTCAGCCTCCTTGTACTTCCACAGGCTCACCAATAGCCCCTTTGCTCCTGTGGGTAAGATGGTTTTGTTGAGCAAACCCTGTGACTTCCCTCTGACCAAAACTGTCTGGTTCCTGTCAGTCAGAAGAAAACAACTGCAAATGTTTAAAAATCAGGCAACAAGGCTTGCAAAACCAAGAGGCTGTCCCAGAAATGATTGACTATTAATATGCATGTAAAAGTAGGGTTTCCTAATTTTCTTGATTTGGACTCACAGGAGTGGGATATATTTTTTACTTCTTCTCTGCACCCATTTAAGATAAAATCTTTTGTTTTGGAAAAAGATATGCTGAATCTTAAAAAAATACAACAAATATTTTGGGTATTTCCAGGGAAATAGCAAGTGTTGGCAATACAGCTGGTCAAAAAATGGAATTGCCATTTCTGGACATATTTTGACATGTTCAAGCTTGTTTCCACTCCAAATCAGAACAAAACTCCAATTGTTTAAATTCCATGGTATTTCATTCCAAGAAGAAAAACACCTCTTTTTTTCAGACTGTGAAATTATTGCTTTGGTAATATTCACATGTAATTAAATAAAGCATGTACTAGTGTAGCACAAAATTTAAACTGGCATAAAATAACTAATGGTCAAAGGAGAGAGAGACTCTCTCCCAGAGGGGTTTCATCCCATCCTGAAGCAGGTGTCAGGAAGGCGCCTCTGAGGTTGCTCTATCTCTTGTTGAGTACAGGATGAGCTTCTGGAGAAGCTTAAGCCAACCTATGTCCAGGCTGCCACAGTCCCACCTCCCCTCCTGGCCCTCAGCGATGCTGTTCCTTCCCCTGTCCCTCATGGAAACGTCTCCCCACCCTGGGCTGCAGCTGTGCCGCCATCAGTCCTGGGCACTGATGGGGAGCAAAGATGTGGCAGACAATCATTTGGGGATTTGGGGCCATCGCATTAGTAGGGTTACATTTGATTTTTCTGCAGCGCTGGTCTGATGCAAAATGCTCTCATGTGGACCCACAGCCCAGGATTTGGTGTACGCCAGTCAGGCCGTATGACCGCTGCCTCTGATGCCATCCTCAAGGCACAGATGGGGCTGGCCAGAGATCTCAGCTTCTTTCCTTTCATTCTGGTGCTCTTCACCTGAATCTGCATTTCTTCAGGCCATGAACAGCAAAGCCTCAGCAGAAGCCTTTGCCACATTCCCACCTTCTGCCGCTCACTTCCCAGCTCTAGCAGTGAATTGCTCTCTGAGGAGCCCAGGCTGCAGCCTGTCCCAGAGCAGGCAAAGGTTTTCTTTGGCAAGAAACAAAAAAGCTTGCCGCACGGGGCCCCGCGCAGCTTGGCGTGGCCAAGGGCTGCATTGTCCTACAGTGCAGCTGAGGAGCGTCTTTTCTATCTAAACAGGTTTATAAATCAAGTACGGCTTTATTCATGTTTACTCTCACTGTACCTTGGTCGTTACTGAAAATCGTACTCAGCTCCAAAGTTTGCTCATAATCTTCCCAGAAAAGATATGTACTGCATTGTAAAAACAATGTTTGTCTTCCTACTGAATAATGCACAGATAAAGCAGGATTGATTCGGTAATCAGAGCATGCCAAAGGCCTCCAAGATAGAAAGCATTCTATAAGACAGCTTTCTGGTAACGCTGTTATGGGTCTGATTTAGGAAATGACAGGGTACGATGATGCTTTTCTTCCCACAGGGCCATCCTGCTACGAATTATGTTCCCAACTGAGTCCTCCAAGCACATCCTCCAAACAATCCTCACTAAAGGGCCTCTCGCATCTTGCCGGAGCCTCTGCTAAAGCCAGGATGGTCCTGCTTGGGGCCGTGAGTCCATCTGGAGCATGCAAGATCTGGCCCTTGCCAGCAGTCCTTGCACACACATCTGTGACTACTCCTGTGTAAAGCTGCTCATGTGTGCAAGAGGCCTCCCCATGGTTATTAAGTTTTGTGTAATGGTGTCTTACCTGAAGATTAGCATTTAAATCAATTTTGAACATAAAACCATTTATAACATATAAAGCATGCTTTACTTGCCCATTAAGAACTCACTAATGGTTAACATTTCACATGCCACATTACTGTTACTGTTTTTCCTAAATAAAAATAATTTTGCTATCTTGCCCTGCCTGGCATTACTAATAAATAAGAATGGTTAATGAGTGCTTTCCTGATAAGAGACAGCCCTTGTTAAACAGCCACTAAAACCACTCCTATCTAGACCGCAGCTGCATGTGCTACAGCGTTGGGCTTCTTTTTATCTGTGATCCAAACTCTGCAGTCCTCAGCGAGATGGGACTCATTCTGCCATTGGGTGGCACTTTGCTGGACTAAGAACCAATTTGCCCGCCTGTTTGTCAAAGGCTGATCCTCAGCAGGTAGCATTTATTTGAGACCGGATGTGGCAGGTGGTTTCAGCCCAGAAACACATTTTTGCACAGATTCCAATTAAGTGTTTATAAGCTATTAGTTACATAAAACTCAGATCAGTGATGTTGGCAAGTTTTCTGTACTTTCTCTGTGTGCTAACAACTCAGCTTAAATTTTGTTTGTTGTTGGGGGACTTTCAAGTGTGTCTCGAATATTAACATTTTAATTTGCAAGGAAATTAGTAGTTGGAAAACTATAATCCCTTACGAGCATGCATGCACACACACATGTGCACATACTCAGTCTATTAAAATTACTTATGTTATTAAGTTTGTAATAAATCCTCAATGTGGAATGGCATGTGCTGAATCACTGAGGTATTTGACAAAGATCAGTTTAAAGGGTTACTCTGGGGCCCCAAATTCCATTTTTAAAAACAAGGCCCTATTGAACCTAATCAATGGGTTTTCTGTGTTTTTTTTTTCCCCCAGCAACTTTAATTAAGAGCTTTTGGACTATTTTAAAGGTTCTTATGTAGTATTTTTATCTATAGCTGTGAAGTGCTATAGGAGAGCATGAAAACATACCTATGCAGGTCTTCGTGCCTCCCTCTTCATGAGTGGCTGCGAACCTTTCCATCGCACATGGGTCAGCATTTGTCAAACAGCATTTGTTTCTACAAACCCAGCTGGAGGAGCGGGCAGGTTCAGCTGTGCCTGCTGGCAGTCAGGGGAGGTTCAGCTCCAGGTTTACATGGGGAAGACCTGGGGCCAGATCTGGTACCACCAAAGCAGCTCAGGACAGCGGTAATGGTTTTGGCAGGCAAGAGCCCCAGCCCTGAGGGTATAACGTGGCCGCTCGAGGCCAGCCTACAGACGCCAGCATTCACCAGCTGTGAGCCTGGCAGGAGCAGGTTCGGCTCTTGTGCGGAGGCAGGCCAACAGTCTCCTTTTGTTTGTTTATTTTGTAAGCAGAGTTTTCTGCGCTATATGTAAAGGAGGTGGAGGAGGGACTGGTGGTTTTGTTTTTTTTTTTTTCCAGGATAAACTATGATATCCATTTCCTTTTTTTAAATTTTTCCTGGTGTTCTTTGAATGAGGAATGGGGCCATCCCGCCAGGACGAAGAGATCTGGCCAGCGTGCCAAAACTGCAATTACAGCTAAATGAAAAAAATAAGAAAGAAATGTATTTTATTCATTTCAGCTGCTATGTCTTAATGCAAAGAAATCACTTTGCACAGTTCTGTAACTGACACCAATTTCTAATCTCCAATACTATTAACTTCTAAATCTCTGTTATAAAGAATATTGGCAGCATACCAGAGTCTAATGCAGCTAAATGGACTTAGTCTGAGCTGGTGTTTTATTTTCTTTTTTCTGAAATGCTGAAAATAATTATTAAACTATTTTGTTAATTGCTGATAACATTTTGGTTAGTTGGATTTCCTCTTTTGGCTGCAATAGACACATTCCTGGAGCATGACATGACTTTGCCTTTGGGACAAACAAAAAAAAAATTAAAAGAGAGACCATTTTTTGAAATTACAAAATGTATTGTTATAGGAATAGAGACAGGATAGCTCCAGGATTATGCTGTATCGCTAACTCAATTTAAGAACCCTACGAATTCAAACTAAATATTGAATAGCTGCAGGGAAAGGGCATCATTAAGGAGTAATACCTTCGTGAAAGCTTGATTGTTTTATCTCAGC
Source organism: Ciconia boyciana (assembly GCF_034638445.1). Lineage (NCBI taxonomy): Eukaryota > Metazoa > Chordata > Aves > Ciconiiformes > Ciconiidae > Ciconia > Ciconia boyciana. The sequence continues at coordinate 40,283,132 of NC_132936.1, forward strand.
TGGATTGCAACAGATTTCTGATAACTCAGAGTCCCACTCACACAAGCTAGAAAACCTTAAAACATTTATTTCCCCCTACCACTTCACTCCAATAGCACTGGAAAACCAATCCAAGCCTCAGCTGTGCAGAAATAAATACTAACTAACAACAACTTTGACAGAAATGTTTCTACAAGTCAGCAACAGACTTTGACTGAGGCTACCGCCTTGACATCAAGACATCGTCATTCCAAGGGAACCTGCAAAACTGTCTTCTGCTTGACTTTCGTGATGCCCTAAACCAATGTTAACATCCCTTCTCCGCTGCAAGATTTAATTGGGAGCTTAAACAGATAATGGTAAGTTGTGCCAAGTGGGCCAGTGGAAGTAATTATCAGATTTAGATATTCTGGCATCCTGGACAGAATTTTTTAGGCACAGGAAATGAATTATAGCAGAATATCTTTAGACCCAAAAATTATTGGCAGTGAGGAAGGGAAGAACAATGAAGCCTTGGTTGCATGCTGACGAGCTTTGGCTGATTTGCCGTGTTACCATTTTAGTCTGTGTGTGGCTATTTAATTTTTGTTCCTCAAGAGAGCTGAAGTTCTAACGCCATCTAAGTCAGAGCTTGGAGAGCTTTTTTCATTTTGTGTCCAAAGAACAGTTGGGTTCACAGAGGACTGAACAAAGGGAGAATATCAAGAAAATATGGGTTGCTCTTACTGGAGCATAGGATCCTCCATGAATAAGAGCTTCTTGTGTTATTAAAATGGGTTATAAAATGCCCTTCTTCTGTTGCTGAACTTGCAGCCTAGCTGTACCTGTGTCTCAATATCTTTTAATAAATTCAGTGCTCATGAAAAACTCTTGACTTTGAAACCATAGAGACCAAGGCCTGGATTCACCTCACCTAATTTTAGACATTTGCGTGAGATCTCTCGGCAACGACTGCAGACACCCAAGGCTCCTTCAGTAACCCCTGCAGACAGACCGGCACACCCCTGCCTTTTGTGTGCCGAGTCGCCTTCTGACAGAGCTTCCACTGAGCAGGCAAGTCTCCTACAAGGCTTATTACTTAGGTACCAAAACCGAGAGCCTAAAATGGGTGCAGTGAACATAAGCCTGGACCATCCGCAGAAGCAGATGGACAGAGGAGCACGTGTGCCGGGGGATCCGATGGCTGAGTATTTTCACCATAGCAGTTGAGGCTACCAGCAGGGCTAGCAATGTTGGTCAAACGCTGCAGATCCTTGACATGCTCGGAAAGGAGATAATATTGCGTCACTCATTTACCAGATGTCACAAATGGATCTCAGATGGTAATTTTCCACTGTAAGTACTGGCGTCTTGAGCAAAATATGATCCAAAAGAAAAGGCTCTGTATGCCGTTATCAATCCCCTAAGCCTGATGTCTTACCAGCTGTGACATCATTAGCTGCACATCTGTCTCCGAACTGGAGGTGGTTTTCTAGCATAACTCTTATCCCATGTCCACTCTGAATAAGCTCTGAATAAAAGACACTTGTTAAAGTTCAACTGTAGCAGGGGTTGCAGCAAGAGTTTAGAGATGGCAGATGGGCAGGCCCAAGCCTCTATCACTGAGTACAAAGATATATGGCCTATTGTCTCCTTATGGCTCATGTGATACTCTTGATAAGATGAATGTAAGTTTCTGGCAGCCATACAGAGTGAAATCTATACCCAAGGAATGCATATAAGTCAACTTCTACTTAAGCCTTAAATGATGGGTATATGTATAATAGTAGCTAGTGAAACAGCACTGAGAAAATGTGATGTTTTTCAGTTCAGTGGCCTAACTGGGGGGAAGAAAGAGAGAAGAAGAGCAACTTGGAATTGATCTGAAATAAATATTTGAAGGAATTTTTAACCAATTAGAAATATTTTTCCCTGGCATTTTACTAAAAGGAAAGAGCAAGATTCCAAAAAAGGTGAAAAGGAGGAAAAGAGAGCTCGTAGTGTGTGCTAGCTTAACAGTTTATTGAGAGATCTATAACCACACATACAGTCACCCCATTAGTACTAAGCAATGTAAATCACATACCCCTGATTATAAGGCCGAGAGGTATCTGTATGTCCGCACCTACATTCAGCCCCATTGAAAATAAAGACTTCACTGAAAAAAATATGCCAACTCCCACAATATAAGCAGCTAAGGCTGAGCTGAAGGAAATATGGACCTTTTTTACCTTGAGCTAGATTGCATGACAGCAAACAGAAGAAAGAAAAAATGATCCCTATTAGCACCATGTTCATCAGAAGGAAGGTTTCTTCCAGTCAGACACTGCGTGGGGGTGCAGCCTCCTGCAGGCTAACAACAGTCTTCGTGCTCCCTTTGATAAGCAGGGGGAGTCAATGAGAGCCAAATCCTTGGTCAGTAATGGGCTTTGCTCCCTGTTGGGACAAGCCCTTTGAGGGATAATTTGGCTTCAGCATAAAAGAAAAAAAGCAGAAGCCATCCTGTAGTTCCTACTGGAGAAGAGTTCTGGACATGTCTGGGTAATACCTATAGACTCACTGCTGGGGTCCCACTGTACTGAAAGTCAGCTTATTCTCCCATTCATGCATTTGCTTTGCAGGAAACAGCAGAGACCATGCTGTGAATCACAAAATCACAGACTGGCTACTGTTTGTGTGGCCTCATCCCACCGCCGTTCCAGAGCACAAATAAGAAATTTTTGCTCTTTAACGGAGTCAGAAGTACTCTATAATCCAAACAGTTTCATAATGAACAAGCTCTTATTTAGTGTGAGGCCTTATTCATTGCAAGTCTAGTTCCTTACTTGCAGCATACTGTTATAACAGCCACGGTGTTGCTCTGACTCTGTTTTGGTTTTGGACTAAATACAGTACAGTAAGTCAAACATTATTGGTCACAATGGTAATGCAGAGTGTATATAATGTGCTTTTATTGCTGCAAGGCATAGTTGAAATATTTACGTGGAATACATGAAATAACAGTAAGATTCATGTTCTGTTCCTTATTTGTGAGGTATTTTATTAAAAAGAATCTGAATCTGAAGTTCATAAATAAAATAGTAATATCACTTATTTCCAGATACTAGTTCCAGCTTGTTGATTTTAATAGACAAGTATAACACTTCAAATGTGGAAACACAGTGGGTAATATTTATATGGAATCTCCAAGAACCGTGGTATTTTGCTCATGTGGAATATCATGGCATTTTGCCTGGATCAAGTAACCAGCAGATTAGCACATTAACACTTTTAAGAAACATGCATGTAATCCACCCTGAATGTGGTCTTTGACTCCTGGTAGGAATACCTAATGATTTTCAAATTGACGCGTTACTTTATAAAGCAAGTCAAATAAACAGGAATTGCTGAGGAGCTTTGGTGGGGTTGTACGGCATAAGCACACACATGTTGTTATCAACAGAGGAGACAGGATCAACTCTTTAGAGCCATGGAAGGATTTGCAGAATCTACAGAGATACAGGAGAAACTTGGCTTCCCTTCTTTTTAAAGCTTTCTGGCTTTACTGCTCTACATGAATGGGTAAGTGGATATAAACTGCTCCCTCTGATTGAAAGTCAGTCACCAGCTCAAGATGACAGCTTAACACCAGACACTAAGATTGACCAGAGCTAGCCGGTAAAGCCTGTGAAAACCATCACCACTGCTGATTTGGAAGGTCCCACTTCAGTCTGCAGCTCGAGGAGGATCCACACAAGACAGCCAGCCATGCTCAGGCTGCCACAGGCTCCATCTTAACCAGGAATTAGGAGGGAGAAGGGCAGGAGGCGCAGGGATTATGTCAGTCCTGTGTCACTTGGCCAAGGACACGTGCCTTCAAAGCCGCACTCTGGCACGGATTCTTTACGTGGTTTTGGTCATGCCGCTGGCTTCCCTGCACTGCTTTCCCCATTTCCCATGGAGAAAACAATCCCGTCCTTCCCTCCATGGGAGCTGCTGCCAACTGTAGCAGCGTGTTCACGGTGATGAAGCTCTCCTCATGTGCGAAGCCCTGGTTGTGTGGAATGCACATGCAAGCTCAGTGGTAGCTCGGGGCCCTAGCTTATTTCGGCAACCATCCAGAGGGGAACAAAACTTTCTATTCCCAGGATGCTTTCAGTGCGACATAGCAACTGAGTTCAACTTCTGTGGCAGGAGACAGCAGGGAAAACTCAACAGTCATCCTCCCACGAAAGAAGCAGCAGAGTCCAGGCTGTGTGCCAAGGAATCATATCACTAGCCTTGTAAAAAAATCACCAGGGCCACCTCAAAAACAATGGCGGAGTCACACTTGGCTGCAGTTGGTTGTGTTTTGAGAGGGAGACCATGAACAGGTCTCACAGAACTACTGTGGCTGGCTCCGTTTCCTGTTAACTCATCACACTTGTCCTCTCCTTCCTGAGAGACAACTTTTATAACCCAATTAACGAGTGTCCCTGTCTTCCTTAAGATCAGATATGGCTACTCCAGCTCATACAGATTAAGACCTTTCTTCAGGAGAAGTGACTCAACAGAAGTCAATGGGATGAATCAGAGATTGTTCACAGCCAACCCAAAACAAGGGTGCAGGATCTTGCCCTTTATCCTGCTGGGGGCTGATGCTCTCCTTGCTTCTGCATTGGAGAATCAGGAATGAACCCTGAGTTTCTAGCCTTTACCACCTGTAGGTTATGCAACATCAAAAAGCTACCCAAGTAGAAGGGAAAATATCCTTCCTAGTCCCTGCACCCAAGATTAAAAAAATAACCTTTGGTTTAAACTTTCATTCAAATAACCTGGCTAAGAAAGTCCAAACATGGCTGTTCACAGAATGAAAGAATTTTAGAAAGGGAAATTCTGGGATTTGAAAAAGAGAGAGACTTGTCATAATGGAAAGAGTCAAATCAAACTGTCTTTTAAAGCCAAAGCTAAAAAGCAAACCCAAAAACCGCTCCCCCTTCTACCTCAGTTGCCAATTTGGACACAGAAAGGATCTTTCCTTTGCATTGAAGTTATCTGTTGAAAAAACCCTGGATCATAATGGAAATACTAAAATCTTAATCATGGAGAGCCTACTTGGAAGGCTCATTTAGAAAGCAGCTCAGATGACAATGAACAACTGCTGCGAACCAAGTACATATTGAGTACACTGTGTTAACGTCTTGTCAAAACTCTTGGGTATACAACACCAGTGAAGCAGAAACAGCTCTGAGCAATGCTCCAATGTTAGGACAGGATGAGGTTTGATAGGCTATTAAAAAAACCAAACCAACCTCCCCCTACTTAAATTCACACAAAAGCCCAGATTTTTGGAACATCACGCAAGAGTCAGGCCTTTCCCTCCCCACTGGCAGCCAAAGCTATTTTTGAATTTGGGTCAGATTTAGTGACTAGGCTTCAGCCAAAAAATTTAGGGGGGGTGGGGAAATAATCAGAAAAAATCATGAGAGTTTGCCCATTTCAGAAACAAAAGATTTCCATTTTTCAGGCTGGATTCACAAGAGGATTTGGGAGCTGACCGCTTTCAGATGTGCGCGCTGCAGAGGGGTGATTACACGCCTGCAGCTCCTGGCTCCGGCGCCTCGGGAACGGGGGTCAGAGCGGTGCTTGCCATCCCCATGCTTTTATATCAGGCCCCCCCCGCAGAGGCAGCTAGATCTGTACGAAAGTGTTTGCGTAGGCAATTTAGATTGGCACGCTGAAACCGGTTACACTCGAGCCTTGTTTAGAATAGCATAGCTGCCTTCATGTGAGGGGTTTCTCAATTCAGTTAAAAACTGGCTCACAAACCCAACATGGCCAACCCTTGGGGTAAGAAAAGGTGTGGGGGGGTCAAGGATGTGCTTTTTCTGGAGCATATGACAATCCCTGTTTCTGAGGCCAGAAAGGACATAATCTGACCTCTCCAGAAACCCTGTATTTTTTTAATCCATACTTTTAGAGCAAAGCAAGTGCTTCCACAGAGGGTCCTGTGGGGGCTTCCCCCCTTTCCGCTCCCTCCAGAGTCTTCTTTTTAAGTTCTTTCATTCAGAAAATATGGATGTTTGGGCTTGCTCACTCAAAGGGCAGTGACGCAGCCACCAGGAGAACCTCAATGTAAAGCTACCTTTCACCCATACACTTACACGTTCTTTACCACACAGCATCTAAGTCTCTTGCAGTCATTGCCGGATTTCATCCTCACAAGACTGCTCATTAGATAAATATGTTTTCTGCTTTTATCAATGCCAGACAGAAGCAGTGGGTGGAGGGAGTGTCTTGGCAAAGGTCACGGAGGACAATCTCAGTTGGAGTGGAGGGTTTTCAGTTGGGTTGGACCTGGGTTTTCCAGGTCCCACCAGCTCCTGGGACATCCCTCCTTCCTCAGACAGTCACTGGGGAGGGGACGAGCTCAGCGGAAGCCATGAGGAAAAGGTCTGAGCTCAGCAAAACCTGGGGCTGGCCTGGATGAGAATGAAGGAAAAAGCAACGTGTTTATTTGAACGTTGGGTTGTTTAACCTCGCTGTATCTCCAGATGCGCTGAGGTTTGCTCACTGCTCTTAAAGTGCAGCTTGATTATGAAACGTGACTGGAAACACGGCACTTTTCCTCAGAAGGTCCCTGTGTAGAAATCAGGAGTGGGAGGAGAGCAGCTCCCATTTTGATGGTGGTCTAGGGTCTGATGAGTGGGGGCAAGGTGCCACTCTTCAGTCTCAGGACACTGAATAAATCACTGAGATTGATCAAGAGCTAAACCCCCCAACTTTCTCTGTCACCTTAGGCATCTGGTCTTATCTTCCCACGCAGCCCTTTGTGCACAAACCACCTTACCTTTCCCTCCGACACAGCTCTTTTCTCTGTCTTCCACCCAACCACAGCCACCAAGCCAATGCTTTCTGCCCAACAGGGTCCCTGTCCCTCCTTGGCACCCCCCGCCAGGGCAGCCCCTGCTGCCATGCTGCACGCCACAGGTAATGGTGACCTGGCAGGCAAGCAAGTCCCCCTGTCTCTAAACCCTCCTGGGGGGTTATGGACCCTGGAGGGGTCCACAGAGCAAGGAGGAGCCCCCCATCTCTACAAAACCAGGCTGATACATGTTTTTGGCCAAGATTGATGGAAAACCACGTTTTTCAATGATGAACTCTGCAAATTCAGCCTGAAAACTACTGAGACAGAAAAAGGCTTTGGTCCTGCAAAGCCTTTTTAAAGGCTTTAATAAGTTGGTACAGTCACAGGAGTTTCTCACACAGGTGAAGCGAGGCACGTGCATACAACACCATGGGATCAGGATCCCACGCAGAACGGCGGTGCGTACCTTGAGGCCTTCGTCTGTCGGATTCTTACGTGTTATTTGCAAACAGCGTGTTTTCCACTGGAAAGCAGAAAGAGTAAAACTGAACCGGGATCCACCAAATAAGAACATATAACTGTATAGCATGTGTTCTCCAGGGCTGTTCAGAGGGTTTTTTTCCAGCTTTCTTGTGCTATTTCAACACCACTGCTCAGCCTCATTTTCCTGCCAAAGTGTTAAATTCAAACAAAGGCTCCTTTAAACCACACAAGATCAAAATTGGGTCATGGGAGTGCTGGAAATAACTTCAAAATATCCTCATTACCTTCCTGTTTCTTCCCATACTATTCTACTGTTTGTCTGGGGAGGAGGGAATGTGGGAGCACTAGCATTTCTTTTTCCAAACAATATTTGCATACAAGCGTTCGAGAAGCCAGGTATTTTGAAAGCCTAAAGCCTGTTTCACTGTCTAAAGAGAATATAACTCTATAAGTCTTTCAAACAAATACCTCTCAGCCCAATAGAGGTGCCATGGCTGAATTCTTTTATTTTTCCCAGCACAGAGCAGTAGGCACCCTGGAAGTTGCATACATCAAGAAAAGCTGTTTTAATAAATTGTGTGCCTGATCCATGCCTTTCTACTCAGCCACCCCCCTTTCCATGCTTAGCAGACTCGCTGAGCTGAGCTAACTTTCAGTTTGATTCTTGATTACAGTATTTAACTGCTTAATTGCAACCATTTTAACTCCAGATTTGTTGTAAGCAAAAATTAGCAACACTTAACTATTAGGTATTTGCAAAAACATGACAGAGTTAAGGAGGCTTAATTTAATATCCATCTTCAGAGGTTTATAACTGAATCCATACTTGTATTTAAATACCAAATAATCTGCTGATTATTATGCATAGTTTTCAGTCAGTGTAACGAAAACATGATGTCGCAGTCATGCTGTGAGCTCTGTAGCTAGGTTTCCTTGTTTATATTAACAGCTGTAAACACAGTCTAACTCAGCCTTTATTTAAAAGCAGATTTCCCATACTTTCAAGAATTCACCACACTGTGAAAGCTACAATTTCAGAACTTTTCTCATGTGCTTATTGATTATGCCCAGGAACAGCCTGCAATGCTACACATGCACTTGCAATGACCCATTTTAGAGCCTCTACATTAAAAGGGCCAGTTTTCCATTTTCATTAAAAACTAAAACCGGCTTTGCAAATGTTTGTGTATAATCCTGCCCCTTAATGTCCTGAATCCAGCCTGCAACCTTCTGCATATGGGGTTGAACATGTACTTAAGTGCTTTGCTGGGTCAAGGTTTCACTTGTTTATCCCTCCATTTAAAAACACAGGTTGTAAAACTATCTTAAAGCCATTTAAATCAGTGAAAGAGATTTCACTCAGTCAGAAATGGGTTTTAGTGCAAAGTTTTACCTTCCTACCTTTTAATAACAGCATTGGAAAACCTGAGCTTTTGGAAAAGCAATGCTGCCTGCATAAAGGACTCTGAGGTTTCTTCATTTTGTAAGAGTATGGTGAGAAGCAAGCTACATATAAGTGGAAAGTCAAGTGAAGCAAAAAAACCTGCTAGGAGCATTTTGTAATATCTCTGCTTTGAGAAAGGCAGTAGCATGTCCTTCTGATGGGTTCCTCTGACACGGGTTAGATCTCCCAGTCTGTGAATCCTGGGCAAAGCCAACCAGCGGTGCAAAGCAACCTTGAGGGCCAGGCAGGTGGTGAGGATCCCCTCTGGAGGAAGACTCCCCAGAGGTACTGAGCTGCTGTAGCAATTTATCATGACAGGGGCTTCCATCCACTGGGTCTCACATGGAGAGAGAAAGTAAGGGAGAAGGAGGGGTTTATGTTGGATACTTGCAGGGTCCATCAACCCTATCAGAAGAGCCTTGGGGATCACACTGTTCTACTGTGGGGTAGGGATGCTCCCGGGAAAAGTGATGGCATGTCTCCGCCGGTAGCTTCACCACTGTCACTCAGATTTCCTTGTTACACCTCTCGTCCCAGCAGTCTGTGCCTGGAAAACCTGGTTTAGACCATCACAGCGTCAAAGCTCTGCAACTTTGTCACAGTGCCTGTGGTCCAGAGAAATATATCTCTGGGTCAGGAGGGCCAAAGTCCAAGGCTAATCTCATGACCCCACTCATCTACGACCACCTACAAAGCCTCAAGCTCACACTCAGATCCTGCCTCAGTGTTCCCACTGGACCCCTTCATAGCTTTGCTGTCTGGGGGGGATTGTAGTCATGTAGGGGTGAGCATACCACCACTCATCCACATCCCACCAGCTTCACTCCTCCTTAAGTGCACAGGGCAGGCTCAGAATACAAGCCGTAGCCAGGTTAGGGCCAAAGATATGTGCAGAAGTTAGGGTCCAAGTGGTTTGGGCTGCTTTGAGGCCCGTTCTCCAGCAGGATCCTCCCCAGAGCCTTACTGCATTTCTCACTTTCCATTCAAGGGAGAGAGGATTGCTGGAGAAACACACCGTACGTCTCATGCAGGACTCTGGATCCACTCCTTTGTAGACTAACACACAGGTTAAGTAACCTCCCACTTGACACACAAGCTGCTCTTGTGCTAAATACTGTATCTTCTACACCTCTCCTTCAATGATTACAAATGAACTTGTTCAAAACTTCATTTCCCCCCCTTAGAAATCACATACAAACCTGGTCTGCCAAGTGCCTAGCCTAGACATACTGGCAATCCTAAAATATAACCTGGATTGACAAGGGATCCACAAGGAGCTTAGCCAGGCCATTCCACATCATCCTGTGCAAGTTATTTTTACAAGTCTGAGATCTCGTTCAACTTGCTTGGCTTCTCAGAGGACAATTAAAAACAATGCATAACAGATGGGACAGCTAAGACAAACAGAGGTTAAATGACTTGCCTGGGGCTGGTAGAGTGTAGCAGAATGGGTGACAGGAGTCTTGGGTATTAATTAGTTAATATTTGTACAATGCTATGAAAATATATAGCCCTATTATAAGTATTATTGTAAGGTGGCCCCTGCAGTTTGGAGAAGCAGAGGGCAACAGTGCACAGGCGAGTGCAAACATCCTTCCTTTTCTCGTGGCATTTTGGTCATCCGTGGGGTCCGGGAGGGATGGAGCATTCCCAGGGCACATGAGAGAGGGAATGGGAAAGCCCAGGGAAAGAGCAACACTTCTGTGCACCCCCAGGCTGCTGCATCCGCGCGTTAAATCTAGGAGCAGTCGTTTGCTCTTTCCATTGAAAGCAGTAAATCTGTTAGGTACCGTCAAATTGGGCTATGTGGTCAGCTGCCTTCAGCAGAAACCTTTAAACTGAATTTGAGATATTTGTGGGTGTTTACAGCAGTAAGAGGTGCAAATCTCTCTGAAGTGCCACAGGACCCGTGTACCACGATGCTCTGTACTCCGCTGAAGTCCTGGGAGGAAGGTCAAGCCTGTCTGTATTAAAGAAGGATCTATGGGAAAGGAGGAAAGGGTCATGGTGTCAGATTTCTCCTTTTTTTCCACCTCTCTGGGGCATTCATCCTGCTCCCATGACTTCAGATCTGATTTCTTCAGATGCCTTTTTCAGTCCAGCTTCCCTTCACACCATCACACATCCCAGCCTGCTACTCTGAGCCTCCTCCAGATTCCAGTATCAGCCTGAATGAAGCATGCACCAGTTTTTCTCCAGGACAGCTCTCACTCTCCAGTGCTTTTAACATCATCATTTTCTCTGCCATGTAGTTTCAAGAGTGGTGAACATTTTTGGACATTCCCTTTCTTTCTCTTGGCTGGAATACAAAAGTATTACCTAAGTTGTGATGCATGTTCCCCTACAATTTTTAAATCATTCAGACTTCCCATGTAGTCTACTAGAATTTTTATCCAGTTTTCATCACCTCATATCTTGATTATCAGGATCTGCCATTTATTTTCCCATCACTTTAGCTCAGTCTTGACTGAAATGCAGAATTTCCAGTTGGAAATTCCAACATTCATTTTCATCCGAAATAGGACAAAAGGCTCAAATTTTAAAAGCACCTCCTCAGAAATACTGACATTTTAACTTCTACATATTTAGGCAAAACTTTTCAGCATTTCTAATTGCTGAATTCTAAATGCTGCATTTTGTTTCATTTACTTGACATGCTTTATTTAGAGTAAAATCAAAATCAGGCTGCATTACCCTTCGCTTGCAGATTCTGCTTGCTCTGAGTCAAAATCTATAGGAAACTACACTTCAGTGTAACATGGTCTTTACTGCCTAAACTGCATGGTACAGTGGGAAGACCATATAGTGTGCATTGAGAAATGTACAGTATAGTGAGGGACCTCACCCAGAAAGGAACAGAGAGCAGAGCTTTGTGGCTGTCCTACAGCTCCCACCAGGCACCAAAATGATGCTCGTTTCTGTACCATGCAACCTGGTGAGCTAATTGCAGATTACACAATGGGAGACACAGGTCTCCACATCCCATTCTTTTCCCCTAAGGGATAAGCCACACTTTTATCTGAACTTTTGTGCAATGAAATGTTTTACATCATTTTAATTTAAAAAAAAATAAATTGATTGGATCAAACTGACCCTAAATGAAGCCTTTTCCTTTTTGCTACAGGAAATATCCATTGCTGAGAAGCTGTGCTCTCAACTGTAAAATCATTCTGTTAAAAATGTCCCATAGCCTCCAGTACAGCTGCCACAATCATTATTTTTGCTACCACTCTAAGCTGAGCAACTTGATGCCTCTTTGAATTCTTCAGATTTCTTTCTTTACTATCAAACCCTCTTCCCCATCAAACCCCCAGTCACTCTTGTGTCTGATGTCACCCACTGCAACCTTCCTTGTGCCAGCCAACCTCCTTGTGATTTCCCAGCCCAAACCAACCTGCAAAGCCATCCAAACTTCTATGCCTGGCTGGAAAAACCTGTATGTTATTTAGTGGCAATTTAAAAAAAAAAAGTTACTGGTTTCAAAAGGGTTTTCAACAATTTCAGGCAGTTCCCTGAAATGGTTGGAGAAAAATAAGTAACAAAACATGAATGCATTTTTACTCATTTCTTACCAATATTTAAAATGTTCAACAGCATTTTTGATTGCCAAAAATTGATGGCCTGTTCTGCAGACTGTTTTAAAAGCTTTAAGTATGCGGTTGAGTTTGTGGTTTGAAAACTTTTGGAGCTTTTCCTCATCAGAATTGCTATTTCCAATAAGAAATATAATAAAAATATGAAGTGCAAGCCAATAAAAATATAAACATAAAAATAAAATCTTCAAAATACAGACCTTTCAGCCAGGTCCGCTCTCCTTTTCCAAATCCTGTATCAAAACTCTGCTTCAATGGCTACAAGAAATTGGCAAAGTAACAAATACCAAGGAAAGTCAGGAGGCAATGCTTCTAAATCACTCTGAAGCATCACATTCTGAATGTAATTAATGAGCACGGCCAAAAAAGCACATTGCTGAGACCCTCCACGATCACCCCCGCTCCTTCTTTTCATTTCTCACGGTTGCACGCTGTATTTTTGTCATGTATGTAACCTTGGGTCCTCTGGACTCCGAAAGCTCCCAGTGAAACATCCTCTTTAAGATGAAGGGCTCTACGTTTGGGAGGTCGCTTCCCACCTGCAATCAAGGAGCATTCTTCTTTGATTTCAGGAAGCGCGCGAGCATGTTTTCGGCGGCTGCAGTCGGGGTTTGATTCTGTGCAGGGCTGCACGCACCCGAGGAACGCCAAGTACCCTCAATTTCATTAACTTCAGTGGGAATTAGAGGGCTCAGCTGTATTTAATATTTTACAGGGTCAGGCTCTGAAAACTGTATTAGCATTCTCAGTTCCCAGTAGGCCTAAATTCAGCAAAGCATTTGGATTGAGACTTAACTGTAAACATGTGAACAGTCCCCCTGATTTCAATATGACTATTCTCATGCTTAAAGTTAAGCATATGCCTAAGTGATGTGCTGAATTTGGGCCAAAAACTACTGTTTTCAAGTGCTACATGAGTTCACAATAGGCAAACTGCTGGTCTATAATGCCAGTTGCATAATCCTGTTTCTTCTTTTTCAGAAAGGCTGACAGTAGACTTTATATTTTTAAAATGGAGCAGCTACACTGCTTTTAGAAGATGGGAAGTTCTGGTGAAACCTTGGGTATTTCTGCAAAGTTATTAATTTACCATTATTATTGTTATTATTACTGTTACTCCTATGTGAATGCAGGAAAAGCACCTATCCCAGACTCTTGGAGCTTTTGCTATTCCTGAAAGAATATAATCCATACGGAAAAGAATAACAAACTCTCTCTACATGACAGCAAACATCAGCCAAGTGACAGCTAAAAATATCCCACCCTCCCCAGAGACCCTCAGCCTCTTGTACATCTGAACCCTCCCAGAAGCACTAGAAAACAGAAGTGTCTTAAGGCGTGCTCTGAATATCCCCACCTTTCACCTCTCTGAGGGCCAAGGCAGCCCGAGGACTGCTGGAGAAGGGTGGGCTGGTACCTCTCGCCTTTTCTGAATTAGGAGGGGGCTTCAGCCTTGAAATGGTGCTGGCCCTCAGGAGACAGCATCTTGGCCAGCTCATGGCAGGGGATGGATGTGGGTCTCAAGCAAATTCCGTCACCCGGAGAAGCATGGGGGGATGCAGAGCCTGCTCTGATGGCTCTCCTCTGAAAGCAAAGGGCTCCTTCCTCTGAGAGGACATGGGGGCTCGGGGGCTGAGGGACAGAGGGGCTTCCCAGAAGATCTGCTAGGGCACAGAAAAGAAACATAGCTGTGCATCACCCTGCACTTTGGGTCTCCATTTTGCATGCATCATCACTTAAGGCTTTTATTATACCCCACAATGTGGGAGGATGTAAAGCGTGGGCTACCCAAACCCCCACTCAGAGGCCAGGAAGAGCTTTTGGGGCTCACTTTTCACCCAGGCCCCCTAAGCATACGCAGCTCATGGCACTGGAGCCACATACTGAGAAGCCATGGGGAGCAGCATGGAGGAGGAGAGGAGCAGAGTATGGTTCTCCCCCCTCCACCATGCAAATGGGGTCCAAACCAAGACTTGCTGAGGTGCCTCCAGGCCAGCTCCAGAGATTCATGCTGAGGACACAGGGGAGATTCCCCTCCCTCCCCTTGGTTTTCTTTTCCCCTTCAGCAGCAGGTTGCCACTCTGGCTGGCTATATCAAACTCTGGCTTCTCCATAACTCTATGATCCACACCTCTTACAATGCAATTAACTGGCTGCTGCGAAGGCACCATAAAGCCAGAACAAGGACACATTTAAGATGGGACAACTGCATATGAACATAAGCCCAGAACCTGATGTTGTCAGTCTTCCTCTCCCTTTTTTGACATCTTTCACCACCTTTTTAGCATGCAGGTTTTGGCACACATGCAGCTACTGCACTGACAAGATAGCTTGTTGTGGTATTTTCTCAGTGAGGCTGATTGGAAAATGTCCCCTGCCTTTGCTCCAAGCTCTTGTAGACGGATTATAAAATCAAAGCAACAGCATAGCCAAAATCCATAAAAAATAATATTTTGAATCCCAAACAAATCTCTCTTGGCACCCCCGACAGAGAAATGGCATCCACTGTTAGAGAATAGCCTTGGGCATGAGACGCAGTGCTGGCAAGACACACGGAGGACCAATGACCCGGACTGGTGGGCAAGGCCAGAAGTGCTGGCACTTAACCTTCCTCCCCTTTGGCCTCAGCTGACTCTGGTGGCAGGCGCTCCCAAACAGTGGCACACGTTCTCCATGAGCGTTCAAGTTATCTCGCAGAGATGTTTCCTGAGCAGCTTGACATCCCCAGTTGTGTGTGTGCACGGTCCAGCACAGGGCTGTACAGCTAAGAGCAGCTGGACTTGCTGCGGGTGGCTGTGCCCGAGCCAATACCTCTCCCGTCAGAGCCCATTGTCCCTGCTGCCAGGGAAAGTCACAAGGATGACAAAAAGATTTGCAGTATCCTCCCGCGAGGACAGAAAGGCAGGGCTGGGGGAGGCTTTCTGCATCGGACACACTAACCCCAATGCTGCAGGAACAGATGAGCAACAAATGGAGCCGGGACCTCTCCTACACTTTGTAAACACACGCTTGTGTCTTAATTTTGCTTCAACGTGTCCAAGAGCCTTCCAAAAACTTGCATTCTCATTGCTATTCTTATTTCCTCGCTGCGTGAGAGCTCACTGTGGGATTTAACCCGCCAGCTGTTCCCTGGGGCTGCCAGTCTGCAGATAGCCCGCTCCAAACCCGATTCCAAACCCGATTCCAAACCTCAGCCCCGCTCCAAACCCGATTCCACCCTCAGCCCCGGGGCTGTGCCGGCACCGCTCCCGCTTCGCCGCCGCACAGCGCAAGCCCCCGGGCCCGGAGGAACGCCCGTCGGTGCCGAGCAATCCGGCGGGGCGGCCGCAGGACCCCGCGGTGCTGCCACCTCGTGGGCGCCGGGGCTCGGGCGGCGGCGGCGGCGGCCGCGGTCCCGCTCCGCTCCCGTCCCGTCCCGCTCCGCTCCGGTCCCGCTCCGCTCCGGTCCCGCTCCGCTCCCGTCCCGTCCCGCTCCGCTCCGGTCCCGCTCCGCTCCCGTCCCGCCCGCGCGGGCGTGGGCGAGCCGGCGTGGGCGTCGGCGGGGGAGCCGCAGGTGCGGGCCCGACCTGGCTCCTCCGTCCCCTTCCCCGAGGCCGCCCTCCTGGCAGGTGGGAGCGTTTTCAGCCGGTGCTAACATGGAACACCCCAACAGCGTCCCGCTTTCCAGCCAGTGGTTTTTGACGTTAAGGCGTCCTAGAGGGAAGACCCAAAAGCCCATTAATCACTTCAGGATGTCTTAGAAGTGGGCAATAACACTGCAGAGAATTCAGGCCCTCTGACACTCCAGTGCAGTATCTGAGCATTTAACAATAACAGTCAACATTGCTGATGCCTGTGAAAATACAGATGTAAGCCAGCTGTCTGTCAGGGTGAAAAATGTGTTTGTCTTTTCGTTTTAACGTGTCATTTCCCTCTTGGACATTTTGCTGTTTTGCTGCCAGGATATCACGTGCTTCCAGCACAGACTCTAACCCAGGAAGACGAACCACGTTCAGATGGAGGGCGGGTGTCATTGTCCTTTTTCTGCAATTTTTCCTTCATCTGAAGTTAAACAAAACACGTCTGACAATTCCTTCTTTTTGCCCACAGCAACAAAATCATTTCCAATATCTATTTCTAGCCAAAGAGAATCACAGATTTATCCACAAAAGGACCATAGGAGGGGTGAAAGAGAGTGTGTGCTGGGGGGTGTCAGCCCATGAAACGTCTTGATGTTTAGATTAATGCATGAAAGCTTGAGATTAATAAGAGGAAGTGGAAGTCTATATAATGATCAAAAATTAATAGGCATAAAATAGGCTTGTGGTGGGATAACTCATACGATTGGTGTATTAGTAGAAAAGGATGCAGTTTGTTCATGATGGACAGGAAAGGGGAGAAGGGAAGCATGGCTGCCTAGTACATGGGGCTTGCTTTCAGCTCCAGAACACAGATGGAGGAAAAGTTGTTGAATGTCTGATCACAAGGGAAAGGAGTTTAGGTGCTCTCTGGATAACTATCTACTGTGGACAGCCCACTCAACAAGTGCAGGTAGAGACGGCATTTTGTGAGCTACTGGGAGGATCCTGCAAGAGGTGATGCTCTCCAAGGATTTTCACTCTTCAGCAAACTGCTGAGAAAGTAATAAACCAAGAAACAAGAGACTTTATATATTGCAGTAAATGAAACAGTTCCAGAGGGAGCACATTCCTCAGCATTGATGCCCTGCCATTCATACTGAAGTGCTGGGACATTCCCTGACATGGTTTTGCCCTCAGGTATCTGCCACTGTCCCAAACCACTTCCCAAACACTGCTTGGAGTTAGCAGAGAGCAGCAGCCAGATCCAATGGGCAGGGTATGGCCTCCTGGTTTTGAAGGGCGAGAGAGTTTAGCTGTCCAGATGTGGGCCACTCTCTGCCAGTTGGTCTCAGTTTTAAAGAATAGCTGCGGGCACGTGCCGTGTGTAGTGAAATGTAGGCAGAGTGTCCAGCAAGCTCCAGGAATGTGCTCATGACAATTTCTTGACATGTAGGTAAAGAAAATCCAGCAGAGAGAGTAGGGGGAAGATTTCTACAGATTTGGAAATAAAAGGCTGAAAATGCAAAGGTGGAAATTGAGATGAGGGTGACAAAATGACAGCACTTATGATCCATAGGAAAGGAAGGAGAGAGCAGCAAGATCAAAACAGTGGACTTCAAGGATGCAGATGTCAATAAATTCAGAGAACAGGTAGGTAAGATCTTATGTAAAGACAGATTATGGGAAAAAGGAGTTAAGGAAAACTGACTTTTTTTTCAGAAACAAATATTGCAGGTAGAAGAGTAAACGATTCCAAAGCAGGGGAAGAAGAAGCAATGGTAATAAACCAACTTGGTTAAACCACAAGCTCTTCCTTGACTTACAACACTGGACTACACACAAGCAGTGGCAACCAGGCTAGACTGCTAAAGATAAAAATAAGTAATGTCACAATAAAAGACAAAATCAGGAAGGCAAAGGCACAAAATGATAAGAAGAATTCACTCTGTAAGAGGAAAATCAAGAAAGTGCTGAAGGAAAGCTATTGACAGGTGGTCTCTTGAAGGCCAAAAGCTTTTTTGCTCCAGCCTTCATTGAAAGTAATGACTAAAATCGGGTGGCTTAAATACAGTATGGCAGATAAAAGGTAAGATCTCCTGCTAGAATAGGGGAAGAAAAAGTGAGGGAGTACTTAGATAAATTAGAGCCTCTCAGATCAGCCACACCGTTCGTCTTTAGTACCTGGCTAAAGCACTCTCAGAACGTTGCTGGTTGCAAGTACTCTGCAAAAACATGCAGAGATCAGGTGAGGATCGAGAAGAGGGAGAAGGATAAGCAGCATTCCTCTCTCTAAAAGAGCACAGCTGGAATCACAGATGCCACGCGTTGGCTTCAATTCCCAGAATAGGACTGGAACAAATAATAGAAATAATCCATAAGCACCTAAAAGTTAACAATGCAAATAACAGACACGTGGTTTTCTCCAGAATGCACTGCATCAATTTGAATTATTTCCCTCTCTGACAACATAACAGCCTTATGGATGGATAGAAGAGAGCTAATAAGTGTTTGTATACAGTGATTTTAACAAGGTTTTTGACAGTGCCTCATAACGGCAAGCCAGGGAGATGTGGTCTAGATTAAATCATTATTGAGTGAATGTAAAAAAGGCAGGAACAGTGCCCTCAGATAATAGTTAACTGTTAACTTACTGTGAAAATTGTATTCTTCAAGAGTCTGTCCTGAGTGTAGCAACACTTGTATATTCATTAATGATCTGGATGTCGTATATTGAAGATTTTTATAACATCAGTGTGGGAGAAGCTGCAGGACAGAAATATCTATGAGAACAAACTGGAGAAATGGTCTGACAAAGAGATATGATGTTGTTCACTTAGGATTCCTGCGTACATGTTACACTTAGCCAGGAATAATCACCTGGACAAGTAAAGGATAGGCAACAGATGGATAGGTTCTGCGGGAAAGATCTTGTGCTTCTAGCAGATCGTAACTGAACACAGGTCAGCAACACCTTGTTGCTGGAAAGAAGACAGAGGCAATGGTGGGCTCCATGATTAGGGCTTTGCCCTCAAGGCAGAGGAGCACTGCTCCTTTCAGCACGGGCCAGGCTCTGGCTGAAGCACCACAAGTGGGTTTGATGTGGGTGAGTGGGAACGAGCCCATAGAGCAATGGTTATGAAGGGAGATCTGGAAAATGTGGCCTATGAGAAAAGATTGAAATAACAATTTGATGAAGGGGAGACTGAAGTGAGATGGCTACCATGGTTTCATCCGGATTGACTGGCTTTCTCCTGGGCAGCTACCAGGGAAAGAGCCTGGTATACAACCCAGCAATGTTCCCAGTTGGCAGATTTAATGTGATCATGCTGTATTAGAGTTTGAAGGAGCTTGCTAGAATAGATCCAGGCTGCTGCATGCCAGTTGACCCAGTGCCAGAGAATGATCCCCAGCATGTTTAATTTCCTACTATAAACCTGGATAATAAGTCTTCAAATACATAAAAGGTGACTTCAGTAAGGAAGAGAATGCCCTGTTCTCCATCACCTAGGTATTTAGAGTTAGGAATAATAAGCGCAGTATGCAACCAAGAAGTTTTAGTCTGGACGTTAGAAAAAATTATTTGGAAGCACCGGAATACATTGCCTTCAGGAGGGCTCCAACACTGAAGGCTCCTGAGGAGAAGCTCAGTAAACATCTGACAGTGATGCCTGAAGAACAGTACATCCTTTCTCACGGCAGAAGGATGGACTGGAAGTCTTTTATGCTCCCCTCCAGCCCTATTTTCTACTCTTCTCTCAAAAGCTAGGGATAAGCAGTTAAATAGGTACAATTCTCCACTTCCATTCAGTGAGAAGTAGGACCTCTTGCAACAGGACTCTCCTTTGTCATTTGTTCTCACAATACTTCAGTGCATAATTCTAGGGCAATTTATAAATTCCTCAGAAATGAATTGCACTGTGAGCTTTCCCAGTGAGGACTCCATTATTTAACATGGAAACTTTGAGGAGCTACTTCGTGTTCACTGTTCTGCTTTAATCCTTTAGAAATTGTGATTTCCTGGCAATTTTGACAAAGATCACTGATACAAAGAGCTTAGACTCCCCGAGGACCTCCTAACCAGTGCAGATAGGTCCAACCAAGAATTAATTACACCGGTAAGGTTAAAAAGCATCCATAAACTATATAAAGCTATTGGAGTGGGTATCAGGGAGGCAACTATTGCAATCTGGCTGGCTCCTTTTTATGTTTTAGTGCAGTTCTGCTCTCGTCCTGGGAAGCACTTTAAGCCAAGAGCTTTTCATACCTACAGAATGATTTAAGCAATGGAGGAGCAAACAGAGACAATCTATCAGCCAGGGTGGAGATGTTGTCTGGAGACCTGCAAGTTAAAAAACAGTTTTTGGTTTTGTTGTCTAACAGACCTGTTCAACAGTGCAAATACATGTAAATATCTTTGACAAGGACAACTATCTCAGGTCTGTTTCAATTCATTTTCGTTCAAGAAGGAAATAATTCCCCCTGGAGTCCAAATCGTCCAGATCGCTTAGGCTCCATGACAACCTGTACGGAGGAAGTTGTGTTGGGGTAGCTGGCTGCTCTGTTTCATTTTTTAGAAGTCAGAAGAAATTATCTTGACATTCCTGAAGGGAAAAAGTTGCCAGAAGTTTCTTCTCCATGAGACACAGAGATTTTTCCTTTTGGTGAGAGTGAAATCTTTTTTGACATGCCGTATTGTCACACAAAATGGAAATCCTGCATTTCCAGCCATTCCTGGCTGGTCAGTTAGCTCCTTCCAAAAACCGCCTGCACTATAAAAAGAAAAAATAGCTTGGAAGATTGGAAGAATTATAACCACCTCAGGGGTGGAGGGCTGGGACACAGACATTGCAGCTCAGAGGTTCAAACTTGCTAGCTTATTCCCTTTGGCTTTCACTGACACTTGCGTGCCCTGGTGCTACAAATGCCTTTGAAAATATTTTTCTGAATTATTTAGTCTTAGTCATACAAAAAATCTACCACAAAGGCCGGTGTGAGACTCTAATTTTCAGTATCAGCACAGGGAAAGTTATGTATTTGTTTTCCTGTCCATCTGCTCTGCAGTGATGGTGGGACATAAAGCAGTGTTTCCACTCAGTTTCTATGGTTTAATAATCATCAAATTCTCATACAGAGTCTGTGGCCTGAGCCAAGTTTCTCTGTTAACCAGCCTGAAACATCTTTGCTCCTACGATGAAACAAGATCACATTCATTAAGTCCAGCCTGGCCATAAGAAAAATATATAGATATTTATTTGAAAAGAAAATGCCTAAAATTCCTTCATGCCAGATAATTTACTCCTGCTAAATATCCTGTGATGCAAATGCATGCAGTTCATAGCGATTTTATGAATCAGAGCTTGGGAAGGCTGATTAATGTATAATGGGCCACATGTCGTGGGCCAGGATACAGGTGAACGGTATGACAAGAAACTGTGTTGAAGATTTCAGGTTCTCCTGATACTTAGGTAAATGCTTACATGAAATCCACCTAAAAATAAATAGAATAAAGCTACGTACACACCTCTTCAAGCAGAAACTTTCCCCAGTGACTTATTTACAAAACACAAAGTGCCTTGGATTTTCAGTGGTTGTGAATATTTTGAGTTCGACTGTGGCACTAAAGTAATAAAATAATAGAAGTATATTTTTTCCCTTATTCTTCATGTATTTTTCCTTTAACATTAATCATAGGATAGATGAGGAGAAAAATGTCATTCAAAGTTTTATATTGTATTCTTGATGGATTTTTTCCCTGTAATATATTCAGACAAGTTGCATTTTGATATTCAGATCATTTGGAGATTTTATTTTTATCTTTGTAGCAAATGGAATAGTCAAACAGTGCTTTGCTTTTTACTTATAGACTTGTTTAGCAATGGGCCTTAGGATAAGTCCTATTCTGAATCTGCTAAACTGGAGTTCTTTACAGTGCCATACTGCAATGGTACTGCTTCACCATGGACCTAGTGCTAAGCACTGATCGTAAACAGAACCATAAGGACAGCCTAATTATCCAAAGAAGTTAACAAGACAATGTGCCTGATTCTTCTCCATAAGCACTGGTAGAAGTACCAGAAGAAATCAGCAATTAATGTTTTAACTGAATATCAGATGGAAGAAAATTTCCTGCATATGAAGTTATCAACACACACAACAGAACTGTTTTGTGAATTTAAGTACACAAGGGGCAAATATTTGTGGGTGATACTTTATCTGTTTCAACCTGCCAAGGAGTTGGGCTAGACCCTTAAGATCCATTTCATCTTTTCTTCTAAACATATCTTTTTTATTCTAACATATTGTTTTATTCTAAAAGACGGGAAGAGTTGATTCTAAAGAAGAAATACCCACATATTGGGCATTGTATTGTTAGTGAGGAGCATTATGGTCAGCTGCCAACACTTTGTGAAACAATCAACCTAAACTCATTTTTTTAAAAAAAGAAGGGTTCCTTTGTTCAGAATCCACATATAATGTAAATCTGCATAAAATTATAGATAATTACAAATTTCAAGATGTCTTTGAAGAATTTTCACTGCTGCTGCATTAAAGAGGCATCCTCTCTTTATATGGAAGAGTAGCCCTGTGAAGATGCCTCTGCTGTTACATGACAGAATTCAGGTGCTCCAAAGCCAACTCATACATCACCTCCACAGGACTGGAAAGCTGCTCGGTCCTTCAGCGGTCAGCTTAGAAAGCCTTTTTGACTTTTGAATAATGGAAAAGGCCAGGCTAAAACTGGTTATGCTTGTGTTGATTGGTGGCAATGGCATGCCTAGAGCTGAAATTATGTCAAGGTTTGGCAGTACAGTTGCAAAAGTGCAGTTGCTTATCCCTGGTTGGAGAGAGAGTTACACAGGAGACAAGGGGTCCCCATCTCTCCAGGGGACCTCAGTACTCACCCTCCTGCCCCTCGAAGAGAAACAAGCGTGATGGTAGGGGAAACTGAAAACCAGAGTCATCAACAGCCTTCCTTACAAAATAGGAACTCTGGATAGGCAAAGATGATGATAACTATCGCACAGACCAACAGCTTTCTGCCGGCTTCAGGTTCAAAAGCATTCAGAAGCACTGAGTCAGGGCCAGCCTCAGCAAAATGAATAATTACACCAAATCAGACCGTTTTCAACATTGGCAAAGCTTTGTTAGTGCTTGCTCAAGGAAGATGCTTCTGGAGTGGGAAAAAAGGCCTCCTGCTGGCAAGGGACTCAGGGTTTATGGGGTCAGTACTTCTCCAGGTATTGCCTCTGTGACCTTAAATAAGTCAACTGTGGCTCGATTTCTTCAGAAGTGCTGACCAGGCTACATTATATATCCATTAGCAAGAGGTGGAGATAGCCAGTGTGGCTGAAAATCAGGCATTAATCTCCTTGTGCCTCACTTTCCCCACACTAAAACAGCAATGACATTTCCCCAGGTATGAATGGCTGAATTCACGTGAATGGGGTGAAAAGGGCCATTTCAGTCCAGCACAGAGCTCTGTTCCTTTCCCCGGAGGAACAGCTGCACAGCAGCTCATTGCATTAGCTGTAGCCGCATAGATCTACATTATCAGCCCTCAACCCCGACCTAGCAGCAGTATCCGAAAGCTCGGTATGGACCAGATCCAGGTACTTTAGCAGTTTTACAGCTTGTGCTGTTTTACAGCTCCGTGCTGCCTCAGGCAGGCTGTTACCCGTACCCAAGCAAGTAAGTTTAACACTGGCTTAGCGTTTGTGGGTGACACTACAACCCTCTGTGCTTCAGTGTAAACATGACCCCAATAAGCTGTGGGGAATACCATGAGCAATGCCCCCCATCTCCTCCCTTGCCCAGCTGACACTACTGGCACTGGAGCACAACCCACCCCGCAGCCGAGCCCCCCGACTGGGATCAGAGCCCCCTGCTCCATCAAAAGCCCGGTGCTATGGCAGGAGCACGTCGACAGCAGCAGAGGATATAACTGGCAGGTTGCAGTCACCCGCGCCTTTCCGAAGTAGCGGCATCATTCGATAATACCAAAGGCCGTAATTTGAACACTGCAGGGCCTCAGTTAGAGGGGAAACAGCAAAGCAGGAAGAATGGCCATCTCTATACAGATTATGAGAGATAGATTACAGTCAACTGGAAAAAAAAAAATCAGAGCAACAGAGAGGTGGCTGGAAACCTTGGAAAAACCCCAATTCAACAGAACATCAGTATTTTGAGAGTCCCAGCCAGGAAGCAGGACACAGATACCATGCAGTAAAGTGCTGCCAGACATGTTGGTTATTGATTTTTCTGAAGATCCCACCTGAACTGAATGTGTGGACTGAATCCCAATGAGAGTCCCAGATGGAGTAGGCAATTGTGGAGGCAATGGACTTATTACTCTTTAGGACTCAAGGGACCAAGATAGGTTTTTACAAGCAGCTAAAACGAAGAAAGAGATCATATGGGAAGGTGCTAGGCTCCTATTGTTTCCGGACATAAGTCCTATAACCCAGGGCAAAAGGGAAGAATTAACTGTGGTTAAAAAAAAAAAAAAGAAAGAAAAAGATTTGAGATATAAAATGTGTCTGCATCAGTTTCTCTGGCTTGCCAAAGAGCACAGTTCACACAGTGAGAAAACCAGCATCTTTGGGGGAGCAGAAGCAGCACAGAAGTTGCTGTCAAAAGCATTTGAGACAAAGAAACTCTGCAACTGCGCTCTGCAATGTGCTGTGTCCCCACTGCTCCCCACATCCCAGTGGGTGATGGAGGAGTGTCCCCACAGCAGGGAATTGAATACTGGCACCAGGTGGGAGTAGGGGGAAAGCTTCTTTCTTTTTCCTTTCTCTTTATTTTGTGTCATCTAGCCTGTGCTACCATGCTACCCTCTGACTAGTGAAAAGTACTTGCAACTGCTGCCAGGAGTTTTAGGATAAGCCCATCCAGTCCATCACAAAAACACATCTGACAATGGTACGTGGAGTGGGCATAATCACTATGCAAAGACCACATGTGCGGTTATCTATTTTGGCACTTTCATCCATCTCCTGACTGTGTTTAATATGTTACAAAGCAACATCAGTAACGTCAGAGTCCCCCCAGCTTTTCCAGCAGGGCTGAGTCTGAGGGCCCAGGCAGTGTCTGCTTGGTACAGCCTGAAAATTAGCCTTGACTAGTATCAGCCCAGGTGCCCAGAAAGGTACTGACTTCTGTGTCTGCCATCCTCCCTGGAAATCTGAGGGTTTCTGAGGTGAACAAACATGACTGCTTTCCCTTCCCTCTGCCTGCAAGGGAGCCTGAAGGCTGTTGGTGGCTATTTCCCCCCCCAAAACCAAGCCCCAGGCTCTTGGGGGAGCCAAAAGTCTAAGGAAAAGGCCTTTATGAAGCCGAAGAGGTGGTAGGTGGAAGGCCTCAGAGAAATGGTGTGCAAACATCCTGTTCTCTGGAGGTAGCTCTCCTGGCCAGGGCAGCCGGACACTGCGGGTTGCTGTAGAGCATCACAGGGCATGCACCTCTCGCATGCCGTGGTGCTCCCGGTTGTGACCCTGCTGCTGGCAGCGTGCAGCATCCCCCAAAGCCAGCATGCTTGGGCTGTTGGCTGCACCCCCTGCATCTAAGGAGCACTGTGTCAGGGATCCCACATCAGCTGCTTTTATTTTATGCATCTCCAGCCCTCTCCTGGCGTGTCTCCTCACATGCACAAGCACAGCTTAAAGCCTGCCAAGAGATTTGCCACCACCAGTAGCCGCTGCTTCTGAAAACACCCCAGGAACCACTAACCCTCCCTTCCCCTTTCTCTCCTCCATACATCCTCCTCCTCCTCATGGCAAGAAACAGGCCAGAAAAACAGACACATTTTTCACTACTGATTCCACAGATTTTCCCAACTGTGATAGTAATGCTCCATCATTAGGGGTTGGACTTGTGCCCCCAGTTCATGTGAATACATGCAAATGTGTCGAACCGAAACAGCAAGAGAGCCACTTGCTAATAATATCCATTGAAACACACTGGCATTTGACTGCCTTCTGCTTAATCCCTTCATTTTCTTCAACAAATGAGATTTGCTGCTATTGCCCAGATTACAGTGCAGCAATGAGTGAGGAAGGAGGCTCCCCCATGCAAAGAGATGCTTAGCTAGAAAATAAACAAATAAATCAAACAAATAAAAAGCCATCCCATATCAAATGAAGTTGTAGTGCCACCTCAGGTTACCATCTGTTTCTACTTTGATTCCACTGTTTCTTTCAGACCATGTTGTCAACTACGTATGAGTTCAGCTGGCGGCTGTTGTTTCTAAACACATTGGGGCCCCAGGAGAGACCCAGTGCCTCTTTCTCCTGGTCCCAGATCCTGGGATATGATCTAGGAGAGAAAGGGAGAAAGAAGGAAATGGAGAATGAGAGAGTGAAAGAGCACAAGATGAAAGAGAGAGAGGAAGAAAGAGAGAGAGGGAGAGAGAAAGAAACAATGAAAGAAAGAAAGAAAGAAAGAAAGAAAGAAAGAAAAAGAAAGAGGAAAGAAAGAGAGCTAGATCCTTCCCACTATCCTGCATTCTTCTAATATCTTTCTTTCTTTTTAAAACAGCTCTTCAGTTTGGAGGGATATTAAAAATAGAAGAGTGTTAGATTTGGCAATAAATTAATGTCCAGATGAAGGGAAAACAATTACAAATTGGAAACAGATTTATTCACACTCAGTGCATTAATGAAAATGTTAAAAAAAAGCTAAACTGGGTATACTGTGTGGAAAAAAATAATGGCCCAGCAGGTCTACTTTTTATTAACAACTCATCAGTAAGCAGGTTGTAATTCATAACAAAGAATTTACCCCAAGGAACACCACAGGACTGTGAGCTTTTTAGTTTCCTAAGAAAATACATATGTTGTTCCACTTGGTTTCCTTTCAATAAAACCCACCAGTTAGCACTTCATTTTCGAGCTGTTCTGACAAATCAGGTGAGTTAGCTTTGTAGAAAAAACAGAAGCCAACTTTTCAGCTGAGAATTTTAGGGAATTTTTTAATAACTTAAATAAATTTCCCAAACGGCAAGGAAGCATGATAAAAGGCTGTGAAATGAGTTTGTTTGGAACAGCTTGAAAGAATTTTTCTTTTAATTTGCTTCATTAATTTTTCCTGAGGAAATATTTAGGGATACATCCCTTACTGCTAAGGTATGTGTTTGAGACAAAAGGAATTTTTATGATTTTTGTTGTGTTTTTATAGTGTCTTGAAACCTGATTAAAGATACTGATGAAAACCTGACCACTAGTTTGCAGCTACGTGCAAGGCCTAAAGGAGATTGAGGCGCCAAGAAATCGGTTTTGTGAAGGTCACACTAATACGTGTCTCTTACAGCATAGAATCCTGTATCATTTTGTTCGGCTGCTCCTATCACCTACATACAGAAAAGCCCTCTTGAAGGAAGAACGTAATCAAGGAGGCAAGTAGGAAAACGGAGAGAATTATATGAAATGCAAAGAAAGAAAAAGGAACCGAGGTGCAAAATTGGTACAGATTTAAATAAATCACTCCAGCTTAAATTATTACAGAGCAGTGCTGGTCAGGACAAGCACCGTGCCCAGCCCAAGTTCAGTTCACAGAGGTAACAGACCTGCCACAAGTGCCAGCACCTCCCGGTTGTACCAGTGCCTGTTACAGCTGAGCAGGATCCTCTGTTCAGTCATTTTTCAGAAGGAAGAGGGCAATCTTCCCAATATTTTATCACCACACCCAGTCCTTTCCACACAGTTTGATAGAGCGGAGGCATGGTGCAAGGCTCCAAGAGATCACTGAACATTATCCCATCAGCTTAGCATTTCATATACACTGCTTATCAAACATCACAGAAGCAAAACGAACTACCTGCTCCAGGATTCCCAAAAATTATACTGGAACATAATTTGAGATGCAGAGGAGACTGGGTTCCTAGTTATTTATCATTCCTGACTTGGCTAGAGAGGAGCACTGAAAAAGCAAGGACTATTAAGGAACACAGTACTTACGTGGAAATGACAAAAGTACTTATAGCCAATGACATATTTACACTGAGTAAATGCAACTGGAAATTAATTCTAAATCTTCTCCAAAAGGAGAAATAATTGGAGATGAGAGTCAACAGTTTCTCTTCCATCTGCTGTGTCTCTGATGAACATCCGTCACTCCCTTGGGTGCAAATCCCAGAGACCTTCAGCTCGCAGTGGAAGAGACACGCACAATGGTTTGTTTCAGAAGTGGTGAGATGTGAGAGTGTGCTGGTTCACATGTCCCTGCCATAACTAGGCAGGGTCAGCAAGAGCTCCGAGAGCACCTACATCAAGTGGCAAAAGTCTCTGTGACATATGTGCAGATTATAAAGCTCATATGAATAAATCCAGGAACGCTCTCGGGCTCAACAGCAATCTTTTAGAAGGACTGACTCTCCATAAAGCTGTTTAAAGCAGTTTAAAGCGATAAAGACTCTCCCTGGAAGATAGATAATATTAGGACATTTCTAAGGCAGCATTTTTAGGCCTTTACCTCCAGACCCACTGTGCAGGATCCAGCTGCAGAGAAGGAGCAGTCCAGCTATGTCAAAAGCAACATATTTCTGTGAATGTTGGGCTGGAGTAGGACTCAAACATTGATATTTCCAAAGCACTTCATCTGAGAAACACTGGTCAGGCAAGTAGGTAATGCTCAGAGACCTCTGCAGTGACATACAAATGGAAACAACCCACCTCCTCTTCCATTACAGTAGGTCTGGGCCACGGTACCCTCCACAATTAGAGACACTTTAAGTGCTTAAGGATGCAGCTCATAGATTGGAAAGTGTAGGCAGCTGAAGCATTTAGGCACATGAAGTCACTGCAAGATTAAAATACTTATTGTGTTCATCCACTTTTAGCCAATTTCCAATTTGTAATCTGTCCAGAAAAAAATGAGATCATATATCTGCTACTCAAATTATTTTGCTATCTGCCAAAGAATGCTTCTGGGAAGGGTTATTCTTCCCAGCAGAAATGTAGGAAATAAGTTGGAAAACATTAATTCATATTAATAAAAAAGGCCTGTGAAGACAACAGCTGTTTGATCCTTAGATAAACTGTAGACAGTTTTCACTATTTAAGTCGTCGTGAGTGATGTACTGTAGGTTTAGAGGGAAAAAAGGAGCCAAGAAAAAGAGGAGAGGAAAGAAAAAAGCCTGGAGAAAATATTTACTTGCATACTTTTCCTAGGAAAATACAAATGTGGCTAATGAAACAGACTTCTTTAGATACTCTGTAGCACTCCCCAAGGGATCTGGAGGAGATACTTTCCACCTACTCCTAAGCTCGCTTCAGCAGTCATGGCTGTGGTTTCTGCGGTGGGACCCTCGTGGGCACGGGCTTTGCCGGCGTCTGCAGAAAGGCGGGTGTGGGGGATTGATGGTGCCTTTTGGGCCAGAGGATGGCAGCCGTGCCGACGTGGCAGCCGCAGGTGTTCGGCAGGGCAGCTGCCCAGCCGGCAGTCCGGCTGCAGGGGGGACCCTGCCTGGGGGAGCCAGGAAACTGCGGGGAGCTGGTGGGGATGGGGCAGCCACATCCGAAAAGAGCTACAGCATGTGAGAGGGAATCCAAAACATGAATTAGTTTAAATTGTCCTGCTGCCTGAGAGGGGCTGTAGGTGCCTCTCAGGGTGGGCAGCACTCTCGGGCAGACCTTCACACTCCTTCCTCTGCTGCAGCGGCTTTCCCTCTTCCCGGAGGCCACTCCTCAGTAGCCACAATTCACCCATAGGTGCCTTTAAAACAAGAACCACACTGAAAGAGAAAACAGAAACCAGCACACACGGTTTCTGTTCCAGAGGCAAGCAGACACAGGAGGGACATGAGGACGGACACGGCCCCTTGGGTGCTCTCCACTGCGCCTCGCCAGGGATGGGGTCTTCTCAGCTCTGTCCACCCCGGTGTGGAGTCTCCAGAGACAACAAGAGGGAGGCTTTCCTCGGGTCACGGCTGGGAGAGAAGGGGGCCTGATGCTGTGGCTTTCTCCAGCCTGAGCCCTGGATGGAAAACCTGGGTAGCAGGAAAGTTTCTTCACTCCCAGTCCTGACCTCTGCTTCTGCTGTTGAAACCGGTCTGGATGATCTCTTTGTGTTCTATTGACCCAATTGCTCTGGATACCGAATTGACTGGATGTCTCGTACATCTTACGTTTATACCAAATATAAAACTTCCAGTTTGGGGGTTGTTTTTTCCCCAGAATTCCAGAATTAATATTTATTCCCTGATGTCCCCACCCAACTCCCTTTCCTGAGAGTCCAGCAGATGCTGGGGCTCACCGCGGATGCTCATGCAGGGGTGGACCAGGTGACTTGAGGAACCCTCTGGGAGGCCTGTTGATACGTGTTTGTCAGTGGAACAGACAGCTCACTGTGGCTCCCATTTACAAGCTTCTTAAACTAGCTTCTAAACTAGCTTTTAACAAAGAAAATGTGTTAAAGTACCAATAAAACTGCTCTAATAAGCCCTCCATAGCAAACTCCTAATTGAAGCTCATAAAGAGAGCTCTAAACAGTATTTAAAGTGCAAAGAAAACATATTGGTCCTCAATGCAAACAAGTAGATGTGGTGCTGATGCTTTTTATTTGACCAACATGAAAGCTGCAGAACACAAAAATGTAGGTGTGGGATGTGTGTGGTTAGAAAGCTGGTTATTAGACTTACAGGCAGGTTTAAAATCTTTCCTTCAACAAGCAGGCAGTTCGGCTCCAGTGCATACAACCTGCTCAGAAACTTGTACAAATGCCTTTTTCCCTTGTACGCTTTCCCACACACATGGATGTACCTGCAAATGCAGGACAGAGCATGCACACATTTCGCTTACTACTTACTGATTTATTTTTGTATTTCAACTACTGCAAATTGTGCTTCGCCTCTCGGTGCTCCTGTGCCACAGTTTAGGCCCTCAATGTCAGCACAGAAACTGAAATTACCCTGCATCATGTTGAAGGCCTGCAGTGACTCTTCTTGACTCCTGCCAAGCACCCACATGCTGAAGGCATCTGGAGGCTTCCCAGACTCTGTTTTGAGAGCTCCCCCACAAGCGACAATGGTAAGCTTCCTCCAAACCTACAGGTTTCTCTGTGTCCTACGGGAAGAGAAGCACACACAGATGTTAAAGAGGAGGGAAAGGAACGGGAAATTACATTTGAGAATGGGGTAGCTTGGGAGAGAACAGAGCAACTCATGGCAACCCATCTCACCTCACTGCAACTCCTGTCCCATGAAGAAGCAAACTTAGAAATAAAATGTATCTTCCTCCCAGCTGTATATCCATCCAGCTCTACAGAATGGATTTCATAGCAAAAAGTAATTGCCTTGGTCCTCCAGATACTGCAGTGCTTATTCCCACTGAAGGCAATAAAATTATGGCAGCAGGGGTATCACATGTCCTGCTGGCCAGGACACACCCCGGGGAGTCCTTAACTCAGGACATGCAGGTACCGCTAAAGCACGTCAGAGAACTCCAGTTATATCGACAGTCTGCGTGGCCCTTGGCTTCCCTCGGTGGTAGGGAGAGGCAGCCGGAGCAGCCGGGCAGCCACATGTGGAGGGGAGTGGGGATGGGAGCCAGTCTGGTGGGGGCAGGGAGAGTTAAAAATACCATGGGATGAAATTTTGGGATCAAAGGAGAGGAAATAATAGACTTTGAAGATGGGGAAGGAGGGAAAAGGAAGACTTAGAAGACACTATTAAATTAAAAATCTTTTGAAAAAGCACTCAAACCCGGTACAGCATATTTGGGCTGCAAGGCTGATACATCCAGTGGTGTCATCCCCTGATCTCCATCTTCCTCAAGCTCTTTTCAAGGCAGAGCTGCATTAAAAACCATTGTGCTGATGATGAAACACTTTGTGGTTTTGCCTCAAGTAATTCACTGGTTTCCACAAAAACTAAAGGCATTTTTTATAGGGAAAAGCTGTCATTTCACTGTGCTAAGCTGTTTCTGCCATAAAAAGGTGTGATTTCACTTCCTGCACATGTGTGAAAATTTAGGATGTGTTCCAGTATAAAAGAACATGTTGCCACATGAAAAGCTGCGTTTTTAACAGCATTTGCAAAATCTCACCCTTGACCAAATTTGTCAGTTCTCACAAAATCTTAAAGACCAGACTGTGACTTGTTTTTTCTGTGAGTGCACAGAAGTGTTAAAATACTGCGGTGATGGGAAAAGGAGAAAGAGAAAGAGAGAAAGAGAAAGAGAAGAAAGAAAAAGAAAAAGAAAAAGAAAAAGAAAAAGAAAAAGAAAAAGAAAAAGAAAAAGAAAAAGAAAAAGAAAAAGAAAAAGAAAAAGAAAAAGAAAAAGAAAAAGAAAAAGAGAAAGAAAAAGAGAAAGAGAAAGAGAAAGAAAAAGAAAAAGAAAAAGAAAAAGAAAAAGAAAAAGAAAAAGAGAAAGAAAAAGAAAAAAAAAGAAAAAAAGAAAAAGAAAAAGAAAAAGAAAAAGAAAAAGAAAAAGAAAAAGAAAAAGAAAAAGAAAAAGAAAAAGAAAAAGAAAAAGAAAAAGAAAAAAGAAAAAGAAAAAGAAAAAAGAGAAAGAGAAAGAAAGAAAAAGAAAAAGAAAAAGAAAAAGAAAAAGAAAAAGAAAAAGAAAAAGAAAAAGAAAAAAGAAGAGAAAAAGAAGAAAAAGAAAAAGAAAAAAGGAGAAAGAAAATGAGGAAAAAAGAAGAGAGAAGAGAAGAGAAGAGAAAAGAGAAGAGAAGAGAAGAGAAGAGAAGAGAAGAGAAGAGAAGAGAAGAGAAGAGAAGAGAAGAGAAGAGAAGAGAAGAGAAGAGAAGAGAAGAGAAGAGAAGAGAAGAGAAGAGAAGAGTCCCCTATATGCAGGGGCTTGACACAATTGTAAGTGTGGAATTTACAAAGACTTTCAGTGGTATAAAGATCATCTGCCTCAGACAGAAGCTGTTGTGCCTGTAAGACTAAGGCTCTCTGACCCTGGGATTCAGCAGGAAATGGGAGCCTTGAGACCTTGTGGGACTGTGGTATGCTAGAAGAGGAGGGGAGGACCCCTTCCCGCAAGGCACACTGCCCACCTGAGGGATGCTGCAGACCTCCTGTTGCACCCAGAACCTGGAGGAGAGAACAGCAGGTTCAAGTGGATGATGGCAAGACAAACAAATCTGAGTTTCCCTAAAATCAGTCAAATCCTTCTTGTGAGGCTGGACTCCTCACATACTGCAGAACCTACAGGTTAAATAAGACTGGGATGCATCATGCAGAATGAGGTTAAGAGAAGAAATGGTTGATGAAAGCTCTCAGGCCATCAGTACATCCTATGAAATCATCATAAGACCAATAGTTTCTCATTTTCAGCTACAAAGCTAGAAATATTGAAATAAAAAAGGTTGATAAAATTATTTGACTGCTGAAAACTGAACACTTCTGAAGCAGAGGATCTAATGCAGCTGTTTTCTCCACATGGAGTAAAAAAATATATATATAGTAAAATGGGAATTTTAGATATTTGGATTTTTGTTTACTTCAAAGTAGCCTTGTACTGTGCAATACCCACGTTCTACATATGGCCTACAGTATATTCTTTAGTGTCTTGCTAGCACTCAGATGTACTCAATAATGCTTTATATCAACTTCATTATGAAGTTTCAGAAATTACTTAAAACACTATCAAAGGGCCAAGGCACTGCAATGAAGTTCACCAAAATCAGCAAGAAATGCTCCATTTCAGTTGGAATTGTGAGTCCTGATGAAAACTAAAGTCAATAGAGAGCTTTGGATCAAGCCCTGAATCGGCTCTCCAAAACAGGTGCAGAACAGTGAATAACTCTAGGGCTGAAGTCAATTAGACCCACTCAGGTTTGGTCAATTAGTCATTCTTTTGATCTCTCAGTCTAGCAGAAGTAAAAAATGCTCATTTTTACTCAGTTCTTCAGCTGCGGGGGTGGGCATCCTTTCTCAGTATTGAAGTAGAAAAGGTTCTCTGGACTTGTTTTTCTTCTCTGTCTCACAGGTTTTGTGCAAGAGGGCAGGTTTGCAGATGCAGATGTTCAGACGGAGTACTGAGGAACAGGTTCCTGAAGGGCACCAGGGGCAGAGCTTCAGGATATTAAAGGAGAGCAAGCTGATATTAAACCAGCATAAGCTGAATGTGAAATGGCACGGGGCTAGGCTCCGTGCTGCGGCACCTAAACTTTCACACATCGCAGCCGGGGAGCCCACATCTTCAGCAAATGCACCTGGAGAACGAACTGGGATGGGTCCCACAAAAAAACCAAAAAACGCTGGATGAACAGGCTGAGCTTCATAACTGGAAATGACACAGAATAGCATGAAGAACTGAGCCCAACTAAAAGGTATAGTATTGCCCTGATCTGCACGTATAGGATTGCCCTGATAAGCCGTCAGGGCTCATGTCTTAGGATTCACAGTCAAGAACACCATCGGGCAGACAGCAGTGCCCATTGGTCTTCCATCCCTGAAGGCTTCAAAACCTCCTAAACCTCTTAAATCTTGGCAGTTGCTTTACTCACCCCGGCCATGAGAGATTCAAGTGTAACTGTGCCTTCCTGACCACCCAACTTACCTGGTGTCCTCACAGCGAGGTGTTTGGTGTGCCAGTTCCTCGGTGCTCAACCTCTTTCACCAAGAGTGGGATATTCACGTGGTCCTGGGAGCGGCAGGAGGGAAACCTGCACTTGGTGCACTCACACAGGACGGGATCAGAAAATCACCCCGGCTTCCCTCCCCATCTCTCCCCTCCAGAAGCTGCCTGGCATAGCAGTTTCCAACTCCTCAGGTAGACCCTCTCTTCCAAAATAAAAATGTCCCTGTCCCAGAATAATTAATTCCACCTTTGCAGGTGGAATATTCATTATTTTTTAACAAAGTTAGTCTTATCGTACAAGATAAGTAGGTTTATCCTATAAGTTATTTTTATCCTATGAGAGAATAAGGGAGTTATCCTGGTATTGTTAAATTATACTGGAAGTGCCCAAGCAGAACTGCTATTTTAGACTAGCCAATTCTGCATGCCCAGACAAGGCCTAAGACCTTTAATAGAGAGAATCAAGATGAACCTGTTTCCCAAAGTAGAGCTAAAGCAGATTCATGGATTATTTATAGTAACGGACATAGGATTTTGCATTCGGACACAAAGTACGATCTGTCTCATAGCACCGAAACTGTTGTTCTAGAACTATAGATTAATTTCTTGTACCCTAGAATAGTCATGTGTACTCAAAACCACGCCAGTTTGTAACCTCAGACCACAGCTATCCCTGTGGAACCAAAGCACTGGATGTCTTGAGGATGGCATCAATACAATATTGAAGGCTCAAGCTACTGGATACAAGCCAAAGAACATAAATTAAGAAACATTTTACAGTCTAAACATAGTGGAAACTGTATGCAGATTTGACCCTTTTCAGGGTGATTTGAAAAGCACATGGGTTTAGATTATTTTGATGAATTAAGTATTTTACTGAACTGTCTGCTTTAACAGGTTCTAATCACATTTCAAAGAATAAAAGTCTAACGTATTTTTAAATATTTATGTATTGTGGGATAAATCAAACAGTTCACAGAGTGAAACCTTGGCCCTACTGAAATCAGTAGGAGTTTCCCTTTTGGAAACTCCTGTTGACTTCCAGAGTGATAAGATTCCATCCTTGAGAAAATACTCCAAAATTAGACAAACATGGTATGCTTTTCTTCTGACTAAAGGACTCTGGAACTAAAAAAATTAATATCTTTTTATCAATAAAGATACATTATATAGGGTCCCTTGGAACAGAGGAGACGGAAGCCATAAAGATAGGTTCCCTGGCATTAATACCATAATGTTTCCATGTTTTTCCCCTGTACAATTGGTTGTAGGAAAACTCTTTCTCATGCCATATCTGTTGAACTCGGCAGGACTTCAGGAGTCTCTTCCAACCCTGCTGGTCTCTTCATTCAGTTCTTTGTCTCTGTGTGCACCCAGCCCTGGCAGCTGACAGACTCGATGTGTAATACGGCTGACCCTATTAATCTGCAGTTAATGGATCAATTTTTGGATAAGCAAGAACTGCTATAATTGCAGTGGGCTGGTTGCTAGTGCAGATGTGCATCCTTCGAACATTTTTTTGTGTTTCTTCATTGACAATGAATACCCTGGCTTAAGACAAACAGAAAGGAGAGGAAGGCACAGGCACAGAAAAGTGGTCAAACTACCGTAATGGCAAATCGGCCATGGCCCTGATACCCATCCAGCTGTGCCCACCCCCTCTGTGGGATGTGGTGGGGTGGGTGAAGGGACGGCTGGCTGCCAGCCAAAGTGGCCCCCTCAGCCTTTCCCCCATTGCTTGGCAGTCACAGGGCCCAGCCTTGCACCAGCCCAACTATGCTACCTACCCTGCGAGAAAACACCGATCCAGCAATCATTCGTGCCTTCGTCACCTGCACTTTACCACTCCAGAAACAATTTTTACCAGGTTATTTGTGATTTACCAACAGGTGAGAGGCCAGCAACATTGTCTAACAGCGCTCTGCCCAAATTCGTCTGCAGACACATTTCTTTACATTGAAGAAGTCCTGTATCTTCTGACTTGCGGGCCAAAAATATGGCTGATCGGTTATGTCTCTGGGATAACTTTGGGATACTACCAGGAAAGGTACTGAGTCTCCTGCGGTCTGACCCTGATGCCATAGGACTGAACTGCACAATTCCCACTGGCTTTGAGAGGGCAGAGTCAAACCCCCCATGACTGTGCTGGGGGCAGAGTATTCACAGGCACGTCTCTGGCAGTCCCTAGGACATGTCATATCATCGACTCTGGCATGTTTTTATGTGCAAATGCATCGAAAGGCCAGAGCCACACAATAGCTTAGGTACACAACTCCCGCCTCTGTGGCCCTGGAGGTCTGAGCCCAAAATTCATTTCCTCTGAACCGAACTTGGCTGTCACCCGTCCCCCTGGAGACCCTGAAGTCTCTGTGTACCAATATTTCCAGCAGTTAAAACCACTGGGCATCCAAGTGCCTGCTGCTGAGAGCGGCTGGGGCTAAGTAAGAACAGTCCCTGTTCTGCTACTAGTCAGCAAATCTCTCCCCATCCATAAAAGATTTCCCACCCGTCTGTGTGTGGAGACACAGTGAGTAGAAGGCGGCAATGTTTCTCGCTAACACGGCAGCCTGGCAGGCAGAGCAGGCAGCCCCCGTGTCAGGAGCCCACGTACAGCCGCTCGTCGGTCTGAGCGGCTGAACCTGCAGCTCCCAGCTCCTCGGGTCTCTTCGCCATTAAGGGGCAGAGGTGGTCAGGCTTCTTATCTGAAAAGGGAAAGGTCATGTCCAGTGCTGCTCCAGGGAAAATGTACTGTTGCATATTTCAACAATCAGCTGGGGTTTTTCAGTGCCCCTGGAAAATTGTGCTGGGGGGGTGAAATGACTTAAAAGCAGCAAGAATTATTCAAAACTTGTGAGAAGGCGGCTCATTTTTTCCTCTTTTTCTAGTACTCACATTCCAGTATTACTTATGAGCTTATGATAGTCTATAAATGAGCAGCAGATACACAGCAGTTAGCACTGTCAGGGTAGCTGCCCCTTTGCAAACTTCCCAGTTTGCAGAAGGTATTAATGCAGAAACATCTCTCCACCCCTGTATCTTATACAGGTCCCGAAAGGTGGAGTCGAAAAAAGAAAGCAGTCCATGCTGGCAAAGGCATTTATAAAATTAAAGTCTGTCTTTGCTGTTGCAAGCTGTGCCTCCACTAAGGGTTTTATCGATATAGAAATTTCCTCAAAGCTGCCATACTGCAGACCAACATTACTGCATCAGCAGAAGTCTCTGCACAGAGTCGGTCTCAGAAGCAGCAGAAGTGGGAACTCTGCTTTTGCCGGCCCCTGGGGAG
This sequence comes from Ciconia boyciana, assembly GCF_034638445.1. NCBI lineage: Eukaryota > Metazoa > Chordata > Aves > Ciconiiformes > Ciconiidae > Ciconia > Ciconia boyciana. Next base: position 40,320,806 of record NC_132936.1, read on the forward strand.
GGAGCCGCTCCATGAATTTTGTACATATAGAAGTTGTTGATAAGTCCTCTTGCAACATCAATGCCTTTCCCATAGGCATTGGAGTAACCACTTCCTTTCTTCTAGTTTGCAGCTGCCTGTTTAGCTCAAGACAGAGAGCAGAGATTAGGACCAGCTTAATAGGAGAGAACACCTGGAGCAAAGCCTGCTAGCGGCTCCTGCATCCCCAGGAACAGCTCTGTGAAATGAAAGAGACATGGCAAGGTCCATTCCTTTGACAGGGAACAGCGACATGATCCTAATTGCAATGGGGAATGCAGCGACCCTCCTGCTCCGCTCCATAGAGAGCTCGACCGCTATAAAGTTTTATTCTTATGGCATTTCGCTTTCCCATGCTTGGAAAGTTCTGCATTTGTTGACTTTGTGTCAGCTGATTAATTGGGTATTAGCAATGCTTTGGGTGAAATCCTGGTCCCGCCAAGCAGGAGGGGAATTACGCCAATGATTAAACTCAGAGTTTATGATTGAATTTCTATACTTTTACTTTATATATGACAGCCAGTGTGACTGCATCTCAGGGTAATTCACAAAGAGGAACACACTTCCTAAATGTTGCCCCCATCTATGAATATCCTAGATGTATTTCACATATTGAAAAAAGAGGAATAACCTCCCTTGGACGTGAAGATTATATGACATTGTGCAATGCAGTGTGGACAAGTCCTTGGCTACCTTCTGTAGAAAGTATGTGTTATGTTATTTATTTTTCAGGGGTATGAAAATAAAGCCTGGACCAGGGACAGCCAGGGCTGCTGCCTTTGTTTGGGCTTGAGTCAGACCTGGAGAGCACACTGGCTAGGACTTGCTCTGCCTAATTTTGGTAGCCAAGCTGATGTGTGATACACTTCCTTTGGCAGTGAAGTCACATTTTTCCTGCTCCCCTCTATGTGCGACTGTTCATTTCTGCATCCTGTTTACCATCCCTTACCTGAAGAAGCAAGTATGCATGTGGGGGCCACGCGTGTTCCAGGTTGAAAACAAAAATGACCTTCTCCTGGAAAAGATGTGTTGGGTTTTTTTAACCTGGATTGTTATTGCTATTTTGGTTATAGCATGGCTCCCCAGGCAGCCGGGCCAGCCTCACTGCCAGGGCAGCAAGTCGCAACCAGGGAGCAGAAGAGAGGAGCCAGGAACTGCCTTCATTGCCTCCTTCTGCCAGAGGAAATGTGTCTTGTCACTGCTTGCTGCAGAGCAGGGACTGGGGACAAGAAGCTGCGTATGGCAAAGGCAGAGATGACATGGGATAAAACATCCCCAGCGTTTCTGAGCACAGATGATACAGTGAGCCTTAACACTTCCTACCCCTTTCAGGTATCCTTGAACATCACAGCCTGGATTGGGAAAAAATTAAAGACATGACAGGTACAATCCCACACATCACACCTCAGGAGCAGAGACTCTGAGCCACTGGCACCCTGGCAGACTCAGTACCTGGCCACCTTGCCCATGGGATGTGAGGAGGGACCCAGCCTTTCCCCTCACTGTGCCACGTCCTCGGGCAGCAGAGGCAACTGCAATGGAGAGGACACAGGAGGCTGTGAAGGAGAGGGGCAGCAAGGTGGTACCTGGGGTCTCACAGGAGCAGCCTGGCCAGTACAGAAAGCCCTGGGGCACCAGCCAGTGCTTCAGTGGCAAGTTGCCTTTCCTATCTTATGAGATGTGATGGCAATATTGACCATCCACAATGCTGAAAGTCACCTGCTCCAAAAATACCAAACATAGGGGTATTTTATATTCCTACATCTCCTATGCTGGCACCAGCGGCAGGGAGTCCTTTATCTTGGCAACACCTGGAAAAGTATTTGCCCCTTTTGGCCTTCCAGGTGGCTCTGGCCGCAGTCAGGGGTGCCGCCGGCAGCGCTCAGCAGCGATGCTCAGCAGCGGTGCTTGCACTGCATGCCCACAGCTGGCGGGGAGGAGGGGAGTCAGATCTGCCCCTGGTATGGAAGAAGCAGCATGGGGCAACTCTACCACTTCCCTGAAGTCCACACAGGCTTGCTGTTGCTAGTAGGCAGAATCCAAAGCATTAGAGGTGGTAAATAAACTCTGAACGTTTTTAGTGCTGGCTACTTCTCCCAGCCGGGTGTGAGTTCTCAGGATTTTTCATAGCAATTACGGCACTAGCAGAGAATTTAGTGGAGGGTGAGAGAGCTTTTTACTGTGAATGGTTGAGTTTCTGTTCAACTAGTTATGCCCATTTTATTCCTAAGAGACCAGTAATCTGCAGCAGAGATGACTGAGAAGCCACTTCAAGCACAGAGAAGAGCACTGATGTTAGCCTGACAGGTTATGAATAAATAATGTTTGTATTCACAGCAAGGTTCTGTTAAGGGAAACACTGGACCACACTTGTTTTTTCAGCTTCTCTGGTCAGACCAATAAACCCACCACCTGCTGATAAGGTTGGTGGGGCTCTCTGTGAAAGCAACGCTTCCACTCAGAAAGATGCAGTTCTCCAGGGCAGCGTGGAAGGAGTAAAAGCAGAGGCACCGGGGAGCTCTTCAGCTCTACTCACTAGTTAAACTCCACTGATGCAACGTTAAGCACATGCCTAAAGGACAACTTCCAGAATAAGGCCCCACAATATTTGCATTTATTTATTTTAACCGGATCTTCTATAAATCTTCGTCACTCTAAAAATGACTATGCAGCTAGGCTCCAGAAATGTACACAGTTTCTTCTAATTGCCTTCCTTCATTGCTTATTAGAAATAATCACATCTACATTTTCAATCAATGATCTGTGATTTTATTTTGACCAGGTTTCTTCTTTCACCCAAGGGTTTCTTTTTGCTGTTGTGTTCCAAGATAGCTTCCCCCTGGAGCTGGAAATTATGGGACTGTTCTTCCAATTACTGTGTGAACTTAGGTTTCTAAAATTCAAAAAAGTTTGAACTCAATGAGTTTGACAGGCAAGCAAAACCTGGGGCAAAAATAAAAAAAAAAAGAAGAAAGAAAAAAAAAGTGAAATAACAGCAAGACAACAGTTTCATAAATTTGGAAAGAGGGTTTCTTGCCAGTTTGTTTTTATTAACTGCTATATAGGAAATGAGGCTCAAAGTATTGAAAAGATGGTGGGGGAGAAGGATCAGGTAAAGGGATTGCAAAACCACCACAGACAAGTTTAAATTGGTCCATTGAAGAACCAGGCTTCACATGCCTGAGAATCAATAACCAAGAATCACCACTGGCTATAAAAGTACTCACAACTAACCAGTAATAACCAGTAATGACCATTTGCCTCTTTTTTTTCCACCATAAAACACCCAGAAAGAAACAAAGAAAAAAAATACATTTGAGTTCATATTGTCAGAAGTCTGTAAGAGTTTCTGCATGCCAGACCAGTGCTTTGTCGGTTTTCCTTAGAAATGCTGGACCCATTGGCATAAACAGATTTGCAGATACTCCCGGAGCAACAAGTGCAGGAGTTACTGAAAGGTACTGCCACTGACAATTATATAAACAACACACTTGCAAGTAACGATAGACCTGAGGTGTTTTGGGAGGGAGAAGCCATTGGTGAAGTCTGTCTTTCTGTTTGGGTTTTGTTACTATGGTTTTAGGACTAGTTATAGTAGTTGGTCATCTAATAACTTCCACAGAAAGTGCTTACTTTCCAGTGAAATTCTCCCTTTGATTTCCCTATAAACCATCCTTGGCCCTCCCCATCACACCCCGATAACCTTGCATCATGTGCACATTAATCCTTCTCTCCCTACCTACTTCACAGACTTTACCTTTGAAATTAGAAGTGATTATTTTGTTACTCTGATTTATCATTTTCCACCTGAAAAAAGTCCATATGAGTTTTCTATATGCTATAAATAACAAAATATGTTCTCAGATTGAATATCAAAGTTATAATTCAATCCGGGAGCTTTCCTGCCATTCATAAACCCTCAAGTTGTACCCTGGTGGTTCCTGGTGTCAGCAGAAGCCTGTGATTGAATTCTACCCATGCAGTCAATCAGGGATCACATATTACTCACTCGGGGTATTTCTATAAATGACAGGTTTTGAATGCCCTGAAATATAAGGCTATGCTAGAGGAAATAGGATGTTAGTCATAATGAGGACAGTTAATTTTTTATATATTTAATGAGACTGTGGCATGGCTTGTGGTTTTTCTTTTTTCCTTTTCTTCTTCTTGGGGAAGTAAATCATAACCTGCACATATAGGAAATCATATATTGTAGATAAGCAAATGCTTTTCAGTTCACTATCAAGAAAGACAATAGGGGGAAAGGAAGGAAGAAAGGAATGAAAAAAGGATGGTGGGAGGGAGGGAGGGACAGAGGGAGGGAGGGAAGGAAGGAGGGAGAGAGGGAAGGAGGAGGGGAGTGAGGAAGGAAGGAAGGAAGAAAGGGAAGGAAGGAAGAAAGGAATGAAAAAAGGATGGTGGGAGGGAAGGAAGGAGGGAGAGAGGGAAGGAGGGAGGGAGGGAGGGAGGGAGGGAGGAAGGAAGAAAGGAAGGAAAGAAGGAAGGGAGGGAGAGAAGGAAGGAGGGAGAGGGAGGAAGGAAGGAAGGAAGGAAGGAAGGAAGGAAGGAAGGAAGGAAGGAAGGAAGGAAGGAAGGAAGGAAAAATTAGCAATTTAACTGTGAATTAAGATATAGTTTTGTGTTACAAAAAATTCTCAGTAGAATTACACACAGGAGGGCCCTGTGTTGCCTGTTTGTCCTGCAAGGTGACAAACACTTTTGCACATCTTTCTAGTTTCCACTGGCTACTCTGTGTTGAGTGGCCACCTCAGCAGGCAAATTTCAGAGGGACAATATCCATAATGCACCATCATATGGAGAACTGGTCAAGTATTGTCAGAAATTTATAGCCGTTGAAAGCATGAACATGCCCTGTGATGCACAGCTGGGTCCGTCACTGAAACATCAAACGTCAGGGCCTTTATAGAAGCACCTAAATGATTCACAGGCCACATGGGCTTTCATTTGAAAACCCTCCTTATATTTGTAGTGGCAAAGAAGATTCACAGTTGTGTTGGGGCAGGGCTAGTTTTTAAGGGATTCACTGGAAGATCATCAGATAATTCTTTGAAATATATTCTGAGACGTGTTTCTGGGAACAGAACTATTGCACTCTCAGTACTTAGCAACCTAACTTTAATTTAGGATTGCGATATAAAGAAACATTCCTTTGGTTTTTGTTTGTTTGCCCAGGAAAAAAAAAATATTATACTCTTTCTGTGGCCTTCAGAAGTGACCTGGTCCTTTTGCAGGATATAATAAAGGAAATAATTAAAGTCCTGGGAAAGGTTTGTTATGGAATCACTGTTTCTCTAGAGCCAGATCAAGTAATAAAGTATTTTACTAGGATACAAAAGGCCCTGGTAATTTAAGAGAGAAGCAAACTTTTTTCCAATATAGTTTCAGATTATATCATCTCTCAGGAATCCTTTGTGACTGGTCTTCTATTTAAAGAGAAATAGCCCCAAACTAATAGGATACTTGACCCCCAATTATAAATTGTCCTACTGTCATAGTCAGTACTATTTTTTTATTACTGCTCATGTTTTTTTAATTTCTCTTTCAAATAAATCTAGTCTTTCCACTGTTTTCACCAAACATGGGCCAAAAGAATCAATTTTTGATTCCAAATTCCAAAAACCTGATGTCTCAGGAGCTGGTTCCACAAACTCTTCCCTTGTGTTATTTTTAATCTTGGGAAAATGGATCTGTGGCAGCAGCCAAATCTTTTGTTTCCTGGGGTAAGTGTCCTCCCCCAGTAGATCCCTACCCCTGCAGGGAACTTTCAGTGACTTTCCTGTGTTTATGAAAAGGATCGACACTGATTTTGTTGCTTATCTCTGAGGTCTTTGTCAAACTTTTAAGATACGGCCCAAGGCATAGCTCTACTATCACATTAATACATATATTTATTTGTCTGACATTGCTGACCATACTTCTGAAAGCGGCAGAAAAAATGTCACAAGGAGTTTGCAAGAGCTCTTTGCCTGAGGCCACCCATCCCCTGTAGCTCCCTCCCATTCTCCCAGTTATGCTCAGCTTCCATATGGCAACACAGATCCAGCGAAACAAAGAGTATGGATTTTCAGGCCCTAAAATAGCTATTTGGGGGTTTGTTGCCGTAAACATAGTGAGCTTTCATAACTCATTGGCTTATTTCTTGCAGCACAAACAGTTCAGATCATCTGCTTGTTTGATTTCTGGGCCAATGATCGTATGAAAGTTGCGGTTACAATGTGCACTCAAACCTAACCTAGCAGCACGGTCTAAATGCCAGCTAGACCAGCTTCAGCTGCTACATAGGATGAATTCAGTACAGCACAGTATTAGTATAAAAATTATTGCTTGTGGCCAAGGTATTATTCTGTGTAATTCCTTTATTCAACGGCATAATTGTGTGTGCTGCATCATGGACCAGCTACTCCTGTTCCTGTCTTTATTTCCTGTAATACCCATAAAATGTCAAAGGCTTTCCAAATGTAGAAGATAGACATGGACTTTTTTCCCAGAATCTTTTATGTTATGAAATAATCACATTTACAGTCTAAAAACTGTTATTAAATGGATGGATTTTCACTGAATTTTACCTATGGTTGCTTCCTTAGCCAGGGAAAGGAGAGACGCGTGTTTCTGTGCTCAGGTCTAAACGAAGGGCTGAAACAATCCCCGTCCCAAGCAGCTGGGGAAATGCTCACATTAGAGGAAGCAGACGTTGGGCCTCCTTGAGAAAGATCAAAAGGTAAATCCTGTGTCCTGCAAACCCGTTCTGAACCTGGACATCAACAAGCAAAGCAGTTCAGCCAAAGCACTCTGCCTTTCAAGGGGAAAAAAAATAGATGCTCATATTTAGCTGCCTTACTATAGACACCCAGATTTGACTGTTTGAACCCCAGCTTCCCACTTCAACCCATTTCAGCCACTTCAGAGGCTTTTTTCAAGGATTAACTCACTAGAGTCTCTGCTATATTACGAAAATACAAAGTGGCATCTCACAGTTTGTTCTTACTGTTGCTGCTGCTGCTGAATGTTATTGGACTTGCCAGAGATGTCACCAATGCAGAGGGGAAAACAGTCACTCCCCAGTTCCCTGAGGCTCTCTGTATTCCCCCACAAAGCCCCTAAGATCACACTCCAGCCAGCTTGGCGGAAAAACAGTTGCCATGGCTTGTTGCAAGCAGATGAGGAAAGGCTACAAAGGGAATTGACAGGCCTGCTGGAGTTTTTTTTTTTCTGCTTGGCTAAAAGATGGCAATCTGAGAACTAGTCAGCACAGAACTATTATATACCAAGAGTCCAATATTATATTTTTAAATTTAATTGGTTTCAGTGGTAGCTAAGGAGACTTGCAGCTATGCAAGAATAGGTGCTAAATCCATTTTGCCTACAGAAATTGTATTTTGCTTTGGAAAAGCCCCAGCTGAATTTTGAAAAGACTTTACAAGTTCACAGGCTGCACGTGTAGGTCTAATGTCTGCAGTGCTCTGCAGAGAAGTCTGTTTCTTGTGTGAATTCCCTGCAATTGCAATCTCATCTCCTGTAGCACCACTTAAGCACTGGATATTAGCTATAACAAGCAATGTAGTAGCTACAGCTGCACCTCATCCCCATTGTACTTTGTATTGGCTCACTTTACCTAAGAGAACCCTCCAAACCTTTCACATAAAACATTTGGGTAAACAAAAATTTATTATTTATAAATGATCTCACGTTGTTGTGCCATGGCCAAAACTGAGAACAGCCATTAGCTGGCCTGTCAACCAGACCGTCGTCGGGCTGGTTCAGTTTAGATAGTCTGCAGTCCTATTGCTGACATGTTGCACCATGTCTGTATCTTTGATTATACCTCTGACTGTCTTGTCCATACAGTATATTCAAGGTGAGGTATTCAAAACGGCACTTAAGACTGTCATAGTCAAAGAGCTGTGCAGATATTAATTAAACTTTTCAACATCCCTGCCAGCTGGGAAAAGATCCTAGTATTATCATCAACATTTCAGAGGTGGCAGAGGTGAAGTCAGAGATGCTAAGACCTCTGTTTCTGCCTGAAGTTGCAGAACAAAACACACAATCGGAATTTTAAACAACCTGATATGGAAACAGCCAAATATTCAGACACGTTGCTGTTCTGTGTCTCCCCCAATTTCAGCAAGCAGTTGGATAGCATCTATGAGATGAAGGACTGTCTCTGCACCTGTCATTTTCTATAAGTAATGAAAAAATATATACAGGTGGTTATTAGAAATGATCAAGAAATGTCCCAACTCCCTTTCTAAATAAAAAAATAAAGTAATAGTATTAAAACTTTTTAAAGAAACACAAATATTTCAATGAAAAAGTTGTCAAGAAAATTTTTAATCTCTGGGACAAAATTACTGTGTGGGAAAACCAACTTTGGATAGCCAAGATCCCCCAGGCGGGGAGATGTCAGGTCAAGTTCCTCATCTGAACCATTGCCCTAACCTACTAGACTATTAAGGCTTTTTTTTTTTTTCAATCTGCCTATTTTTTCTTTTCTCCCCTCTCCCTTGAAAAAGAAAAAAAGGAAGAAAGATCTCATATTCTTTCTGCACTGGAATGAAAACAAATTTTGAAACCGCAACATTTTTCACAAAACAGAATTCTTGTTTTCCAGCCAGCCCTATTACTTATTATTATTGACCTTTCAGAGACTCCAATTTGAAATTTTTAGCTAAGTTTCAGCAGGAATCAGTGCCAGAGCTGCAGTCAGCGCTCCAAAATCCCCGACTGCCCATTCTGCTAGCTCTCTCACACCAAAGATGCCTCCCCTCCCCAAAAACAGCCCAGGAAGAAAAACCACTAATGATCTTCACCCTTGCAAAGAAAACCATCTGAGTTTTGCATTTGTGCAGCAAGAACTTCTTCTGTCCTTTCCCATAATAACCTGCTCAGATATTTTTTAAACAGCTGTAACCGATGCCGTCCTCAATAAAGTAAATGAAAGAGAGGAAAAACACGTGCCGCAGCACATTTGACAGTCAGACACCTAGAAGAGAAGTGGTTCAGGCCCTGGGGGACATGGCGTCAGCGCTCCACCGCTTGAAACTCCCCACTCCGACTATGGTTGGAAAGTGTCATGTTTTTGACACCTTGTTCCCAGAAATGCTTCCCTGCGGCAGATGCTGCTGTGATTAACATTAGGGAAGCTCAGGACGAACATGACATCATTGTGATGTCATTCCTCCTGTCCCTGGGGAATCTGGGAAGCAGAGCTTCCACATACACTGCAGCACCCCTGACCGCCTTCCTAGGTGTGTTTTCAGGCAGCGAAGCTTTTAAAGCCTGTCTCCTGTCCTCTCACATCCCTAAGCTTGGCATGAGCACCCTATCCAGATTTACATTCTCCATTTTACTAGCACATCAGGCCTGGGACATACCCTCTGGCAGAGACGTATGGAATGTAAGTAAGTGGCTGTGTTACTTGGCAAAAGACAATTTCTCTGAGAAGCTAAAGGTCTGAGGGTTTTTACATAAAGAACTTTTTCTTTTTTTCCTGAAGAAAGGTCAAAATTGAAGCTTTGGAACACTCTAACATGTTTCCCAGACCAGTCTCACATGCAGTCCTGTTCCCGTTTTGCTAACCACTAGTACTCCTCCACCTTATCTTTTGTTGGGAGTGTAAGAACATCTTGTGTATGTATATATAGGTAAATAGATGCTGAAGCCTTCAAAATGGTCTGTTGGCTTGGAAGGGAATAGGGCAGCCAGTGTTTTTTTCTTGGATCCTCTCAGTAACGACCATTTGATTAAAAAGTTCTTGGAGCCTCCCTTTTATTCCATCCAGCAAATAAAGCCTCTTTGAAAATGTCTAGTTTTCCTGTATCAAAACTCAGCATCTTCGAGGGAAAGGTTCATTTACTCCACCAAAATGGGTCAGGATGATGAAGCAGCACACTAAGCATTCAATGATCATTTCTGGGTAGGTCTCCTTCTGCATTATTTATTATAGAAATTAGGGGTCATGCCCATTGCTGGTGCAATGAAATTGCCTGTACCAACAGTCAGAGGCTGAATTTAACCTCTTGAAACATACAGGACTAGATCAGTCTTAGGGAGGACCCCAGAAAACTTCTGCCCTGCCAGTTGAAAGCAAAATTTCAGCATGAGCTTGTTCTTACTGCATATATTTAAGCAGCCGGTAAAAAATAGTTGGGGCCCTGTTGCGCTGGCCCCAAGGAAGATAGATCCTGCTGGTTTTTATATAGCGCTTTTAAGAGAAGTATCTTGAGGACAAGAAAAATGTTGAGAGAACCTGCCTGCAGACACTTTCAAGGAAACTGAATCCTTGACATCCAGAACCAAATACAGATCACGTGTACATAACCAGAGCTCCACTGTTGTCAGTCATTTCCCCTGGGTCTGACTCTGGCTCTGTAGGTTTATTGCATGTAAATGTGGGGCACAAGACTTGGGTGGTTTTAAAAGATTTGCCACTTCCATAAATGAGATATGGTCCTAAAGAGAGATTTCTTTCTAACATGGTGGCTGTCATATCAAAGGACTACCTTTGCTGTGCCATACCTTTTAGCCAAATCAGAGAAGACACTACTCATCTGGCTTATATTTGGCATGTCCTCCTTGGGAAACAAAGGCAATTCCCCATGATTCACCTTAGCTGTTTAGAAAACACAAAACATTCCAGTGAGTAATGGCCTGTTAAAAAGACTGATCCTCTAGAGAATAACTCCTCCATAAAGAGAAGATGGGCACTGGAGAGGAAAAGTGGGAGGAAGAGTGCTGAGCACTGTCACATGCTGGAACCACGCGCTGGGTTAACCAGAATGGTTTAACCCCAGACAGCAACTAAGCCCCACACAGCCGCTCGCTCACTCCCGCCCCAGTGGGATGGGGGAGAGAATCGGAAGAGTAAAAGTGAGAAAACTCGTGGGTTGAGATAAAGACAGTTTAATAGGTAAAGCAAAAGCCGTGCACGCAAGCAAAGCAAAACAAGGAATTCATTCACTACTTCCCATGGGCAGGCAGGTGTTCAGCCATCTCCAGGAAAGCAGGGCTCCATCACGTGCAACGGTTACTTGGGAAGACAAACATCATAACTCCGAACATCCCCCCTTCCTTCTTCTTCCCCAGCTTTATATACTGAGCATGCCGCCATATAGTATGGGATATCCCTTTGGTCAGTTGGGGTCAGCAGTCTCAGCTGTGCCCCTTCCCAACTTCTTGTGCACCCCCAGCCTACTCGCTGGTTGGGTGGGTGAGAAGCAGAAGAGGCCTTGACTCTGTGTAAGCACTGCTCAGCAATAGCTAAAAAATCCCTGTATTATCAACACTGTTTCCAGCACAAATCCAAACCATAGCCCCAAACTAGCTACTATGAAGAAAATTAACTCTATCCCAGCCAAAACCAGCACATTCTCCACCCCTTATTTCATACCATTTACGTCATGCTCAGGTCTCACACTATCCAATATATTCTCAATACCCACCACCACCCTTCCCATCCTTTGATATCATACACAGATATCATTCCCTTAGTCTATGGACCACCCCTGTGAAATGTCTGTAAAATGTCCATAAATGTCTACAAAATGTCCGTTGAATTCATTTAGTCCATTACTTTGGGCTCCATCTGTTATGGTGGTCACTCAGGCCAGGAGACATGGTGTGTTGCCTGGAGTTATTGGGCACTAAAGCCAGCTCAGATCTGGTCGTTGTTGCGCTTGCACTGCTTCTTGTAAGGCTTGTCCTCAACTGGTTCAGGTGGTCCCTGCTATAGTGATTCCTATAACATGCAACTCAAATCACAGGTTACAACAATTTAAAGGTATATCCATTATAGTCTCCACCCCTGATCCCTTTGTACCAGACTGTAGGGTTTAACATTGCAATGAACTCCTCCCCTTGCCCCTGCTCTGGCTTGGACTTATCCACAGCCTGCAGTCCCTTAAGGTTGTACCTGCTCCAAGGGGAGCCTTATCTATGAGCCACAGGCTCTCCAGGGGTATACCTGCTGCGGCATAGACTTATCCACAGCCACAGTTGCTTTGAGGTGCACCTGTTCCAGCATGGCCTTCTCCATGGGCCACAATGCCTTCAGAGATATACCTGCTCCAACATGGCCTTATCCACAGCCACAGTCCCTTCAGAAGTAAACCTGCTCCAACATGGCCTTATCCATGGCTGCGATCCTTCCAGGGGTGTACCTGCTCTGTCATGGGCTTATCCATGGCCACACACTTTGAGGTGCTCCAGCATGACCTCATGCACAGCCACTGATGCTTCGAGGTGTACCTGCTGCAGCATGGACTTATCCACAGCCATAGATACTTCGAGGTGAGCCTTCTCCAGCGTGGACCTACCCTTGGGCCACAATCCCTTCAGAGGTATACCTGCTGTGTGCACAGACATAACCATGGCCACAGACGCTTCGAGATGTACCTGCTCTGGTGTGGACTTATTCATGGCCACAGATGCTTCAGGGTGTCCTGCTCCTGCGTGGACGCATCCACAGGTCACAGTCCCTTTGACTCAAGTTCACACCAGAGTTCCAGCCTGTCCAGTACAGCAGCACAGAAACGGCAGCGATGCCCTGGCCATCTGCCAGCCCAGGCGCATCGCCATTGCTGTTATCAAAACGTTCCCAGGCACAGCAGGGTAAGATGATCAGCAGTACAGCAGCACGGCAAGCAGCAAAAGCAAAAAGCAGCCGCTAACGAGCACTAGACTCTAATATACAGTAAGGCAAGCAAGCCCCATGGCAAGCACAGAAGCCTACCAATTAATAGCTCAACAGCAATAACAGCTATAAATTCGATCTAGCACATTCCAATCAAACCTGTCATACCTCGAACCCTTCAAGCCCCACACTGGGTGCCAAAAAGGACTGTTGTGGTTTAACCCCAGCCGGCAACTAAGCACCACACAGCCGCTCGCTCACTCCCCCCTGGTGGGATGGGGGAGAGAATCAGAAGAGTAAAAGTGAGAAAAGTTGTGGGTTGAGATAAAGACAGTTTAATAGGTAAAGCAAAAGCAGCGCACACAAGCAAAGCAAAACAAGGAATCCATTCACTCCTTCCCATGGGCAGGCAGGTGTTCAGCCATCTCCAGGAAAGCAGGGCTCCATCACACATAATGATTACTTGGGAAGACAAATGCCATCACTCCGAACGTCCCCCCTTCCTTCTTCTTCCCCAGCTTTATATACTGAGCATGCCGCCATATGGTATGGGATATCCCTTTGGTCAGTTGGGGTCAGCTGTCCCAGCTGTGTCCCCTCCCAACTCCTTGTGCATCCCCAGCCTACTCACTGGTGGGGTGGGGTGAGAAGCAGAAAGGCCCTGACTCTGTGTAAGCACTGCTCAGCAATAATGAAAACATCTCTCTATTATCAACACTGTTTCCAGCACAAATCCAAACCATAGCCCCAAACTAGCTACTATGAAGAAAATTAACTCTATCCCAGCCAAAACCAGCACAGTTATAAATCATGGAGATACCCTTGGCTGCGATCAGGCATGGGCTCAGAACAATTCCCAGTGAGGGGTTCTAGATGCATGCTATTTCAGGATCTTATCTTGATGAATGGACGATGGCAATTCATTAGCCATTCTGCACTTTTACTGCTAATTGGCTGTAGGGTGAAGACAAATTGTCTCCTTTCCTCTCTGAACAGTGTCAAGATTAAACAGTGAAAGGACATGGAAAGAATAATTGCTTAAGGCTCTGGCGTGATGTTTTCTCCTGTACAAACATACAATTAGGCTGTCTTAACCTCCCAATGTAGCAATAAACACCACTTCACAAACTAATTTACAGGCAAAAGTCAGAGACGGGGCTGGAGCTCTGCTCTGCGAGGCAAGGGCCCTGTCATTCAGCCAAAGGGGCAGTTCCACTAATTTAAGCCAGCAAAAATCCTTGTATGCTTTCCTGCAACTCATATGAGACTGAAATAAACTCTATACATTTGAATCATTGAGCAAACCAGCTAATAAAAACTGCATTTGTGACTGGTCATAAAAAAAGCATGTAATTGGTCATACTCAAGAAACTACTCAGAACAGGGAAGCGAGGGGAGCAAGGTCTTAATAATATTGACTTTTCTAACACTTTGACATTTTTCTGCCTCCATCGCTATCTGTCAGTCAGTAACACCTATGGATGGGAATTGTCAGCGCACATTTCTTCAGTCGGACTGATGGCAT